>NW_024080716.1:1259019-1392978 GCF_003009895.1 Hyaena hyaena | reverse complement strand
CCCCCCCCCCCCCGCTAGAGTTCTGTCCATCTCTCTCTCTCTCTCTCAAAAATAAATAAACTTAAAAAATTAAAAAAAAAATAAAGAACAGCATTAGCCAAGAAACCAAAATATCCTCAGCAACAACAAAACAATAGGGTACCCGGACAAGCTAGCATTCAATCGTATAATTCTCTAAGTAAACTGATCTTATTAGTGATGTGCTACATTAGGTAATGATCACATAATCACATTGCCTGTTAATACCACTAGCTCCTTTTCCTCCAGTACCCTGCTCACCAAACCAGCTTTCCTGAGTCCCAGAACTTAAATTTAAGTCTCTACATCAAACCGACCTAATAGGCTCTGGTGTATCTTTCCAGCTCTTGTGAATTTGGCCTGTGTAAGTTAATCCCTGTGGACTTGATCTTTCCCAGGCACACTGATAACATCAAATGTATGACCCAGCCCCACGGAGCCAAACACAGACTGCCGTCTGTCCCAGAAGCAGTGGCATTCTCACTTGTGAGCCCTCTTTGAAGAGGGGCATCATTCATCACAGTATCTAAAGAAGCCTCCTCATCATTTTCTGGTTCTGAACGTATTTGTATGATACTCCAACCCTTCACCCTGTTTTATCGATCATCATCTAATATTATCTTTTTAATATTATGAATCTTTATTTGGCTGTCTGTCATCAGATGGCCCAAGAGAACATGAGCTTCATGAGGACAGCACTTTGTCCATTTAACTCCTTGCTGTTCCCCAGAGTTGTGCAAGGGCCTAATCCATGGATGTGCTCAATAAATTCTTTGAGTGAATAAATCAGTAATGACTGATTCTGCCCCAGGTCCAGGGAGTAACCTTTTTCGTATAAGCATCTTTTGGGTAAAAGCAGCTAGAGGTACAATAGGAGCAGTGGATGCTCTTGTATATTGAATATATAGTATGTTCTAGAAAGGGAATCAGAGTCCCAGCGTACATGAGTGTGCACACCTGTGTATGTCTGTATACGTGCTGTATGACCCATATTTGCAGGTTGCCCTTAAGAAAACTGAGACACTGCCCTCAGCTCTCTTGCCACAGCCAAAAATAGAACACGGTGTAATAGCAAGCGGGTTATGTTTTCTCAGAGCCTGAATTTCCAGGTTGACCAAGTCCTGTAAGGCTCTTTGGTCTCTGTCCTAGAAAGATATGTTTCCACAGTGCTAATCCCTCTATCAAAGGTAATCTCACCTTTATCCCACTGAGCAGTAATACCTATGAAATACGGTGGTATTATAAAGAATAAAATCCCTTTAATATTTAAAATTCATATGAAGGGGAATCTGGGTGGCTCAGTCAGTTAAGCATCCGACTCCTGATCTCAGCTCAGGTCTTGATCTCAGGGTCTTGGGTTCAAGCCCTACATTGGACTCCATGCTGGGCATGAAGCCTACTTAAGATAAAAAGAAAAATAAATAAAATAAAATTCTTGTGAACATTCTGGGGAATGGGTCCTGGTACAACATATTGTTGGGAAGGCAATTGAGAACTATGTGACTCTGATTCCCTTAAGTGTGTATCCATTGTTTCCATAGACAGTGTAATATATTTGTAAGGGTGGGGAATTGGTTAAGTTCTTCTCTGGGCCATGGTTTCCTCACTCTCACCTGCCCTCCCTAAGCCAGAGATATCACACAATTCAGATAAAAAAAAAAAATGGATGGGAAAATACTTTGTAAATTGTAAAGTGCTATAATTATGATCATTTTCTTAAATAGCATTAATTATAGTAACCAGTAACGATGAATTAATATGAATAATATACCTATTGTTAATTATTCTTCTTCTTAAAGGGATCATCATTCATTAAGTGTCCCCTTGGGGTATCAGTAAAGAGACAGAATTTAATCAGGTCTTCAACATCTGTACTTTACTGTAGCAGAGAGCACATCAACTGCCCTTGCTCTAAGTACTGGGAAGTCTAACCACAGAGACTGAAAAGTCACAGGATTATCCTGAGCTACACAATGAAACAAGTAATTATAGTGCTTAACCAGCCTGTACATGTAAGACTTCAGTTGGTATCCAGCCTCCTTGTCCTCACTTCTCTCCAAGCTGGGACTACTCCCCACTTAAAGTTTCTCAAATTAGGTTGATGCAATTCAACAAGTTCCAGCCTAATGCTATGGGATTTTGCTCTACGACCCCTGGCCCTTTGTTGCCCTACCTGACCTATTGATAAGAGCTCTGTTTCCATATTTCAATCCCTGTGAAGGATTACAACAGATCTCTTTCTCACTGCTGAGTCTCTAATTTATGCCTCAGTTCAAAATGGAAGCCCTACGCCAGCTCTCCTCTTAGTCTTCTCCTACAGAACCCTGAGATTCAGAAACTGTCTTACTACTCTTAACACTTTATAGTAGATGCCAGAGGGCACGGTCTTATAACCAGCTCACAGAATGGCCCACACTTAGCAACGTGTCTTCCTCACTTCCCATCACTGCAGCCGTACCAGTCGTGTGATGGTTAAATCACCTGCTCGAGGCCAAATGACAATGAGGAAGAGTCCCCTGACACTTTGCTCCATGCTTTTTCTGGATAGCACATGACTGCCTGTAAAGTGGTCACTGTAATAGCAATTCTCACATTCTTCAACCGTAACTAGAGAGATTCCAGTGTCTCAGTCCGGGTTCTGCCAAAAAAACAAAGCCCAAGACAAAGCTGGTGTACAGGTCACTTATTTTGGGAAAGACTCCCAGGAAAGAGGGCTGAAGGGCTAGAAGATATAAGTGGGGGAGGGCAGAAGGCCAATCCAAAGGCGCTATACTGAGGTGTCCAGCACTGTGGGCACTAGGACTCCCTTCTCCTGGGAGGGCTTTGAGGAGCCCTGTGAATCATGCCTCAGACCTCCGAACCTTAGGGATGAAAGAAGAGAATGTTTATCCTCAGTCTGCAGTTTTCCACTGGTTTAGGGTTGACTATGGGGTTATAAACTTCCCTATACTCATCCTAAGAAGTAGAATGGTGACAGAGAAGCTTTCAGTGGTCACTGTAGCTATGTGGTATGTGCAGGTGGGAAGAGAGGATGAGAGGCTGGATACTGACAGCTTTAAACCCCCATGAGTAACCCTTCCATAAGATATTATTTTCTATAAGATTCTTACTGTCGTTCATTAAATAAAAATATATGTGACAAAAGCTCACCAAACACAATTGGCACTTCTTATAACTTGGAAAATCATAATTCTTGGTGCCACTAGCAGAATTATAGGGTGATGACTTCCCCATCATCCTATAATAGTATTGTAATAGTAATAGTATTGAGCTAGGAAAGAGCATTCCCTTGTATTTATTTATTTATTCCTTCTTTTTTCTAATGTCTTATTTTTTTTAAGTTAAGCTCACAGGAGAGCTGAACAGGTAGTAAAATTAACTCCAACACATCTTTCCCCAAGATTCATCAACAGCCCATATTTTGCCATATTTACTTGCTCTCACTCTCTCTCACAACAAATACATTTGTTTGTTCCATTTGGTATTGTAGTTAAACCATTTGAAAGAAGTTGCAGAAACTTCCCCTCTACATACTTGACCATAAGCTTCTATCTCCTAAGAACTCCCTGTACTCTGATCACACCTGGGAGGTTTAAGACAGATGTATATTCTTCTAATGTGCACACTTGCTCACTTTTCACCAACAATCTCAGTAATGTCCTTTTCTTTACTGTTATTATTTTCCATCCAAAATCCAATTAAAGATCACACATTGAGATGGCACATCTTTTAGTCTCTTGCCCCCAACCTAGAATTAGTTTACATCCTAGAATTAGAGCCAATGCCTAGTACCACACTCAAACCATGCATGAGGCGGACTTCGTCCTCAACAATGTCTAGAATCTTTGAGTTGGCCAAGCAATCTCAGTGACACATCACAGAAGGGGGATTTGAAGAGACAAGAGTTTATGTGACTGCTCAGAAACATACCTGAGAAAGAAACCAAATCATCAGAGAGATAACTTGATGTTAAATGTACTAAATCTATGATTTTTTTCAATTTTTCAACATTTATTTATTTTGAGAGAGAGAGAGAGGATGTGAACGAGAAAGGGCAGGTAGGGGAGAGGCAGAGATAGAGAATCCCAAGCATGCTCCACGTGGAACCCAATGTGGGGCTTCATCTTAAAACTACAAGATTATAACCTGAGCTGATGTCAAGAATTGGATGCTTAACCAACTGAGCCATCCAGGCACCCCTAAATCTATATTTAAATCATGTTTCCTAAAGCTCAGAGAACTTGAGCAGACCCCATGTGTAACACCAGGGACTCCCAATAGATCCCAAACTTGGGCTTCCTTTTGTGATTCATTAGAAAAAAAATTCTCCCTGATAGCTTAGAAATAAAAAAATAAAAGTAAATAAAACCTATCTCATCTTAGGAAACCCTATAAGGTTAGAAATGCAAAAGAGTACATTCTTTTACATGTGATTTTCGTTTTCTTTTCAGTGGACTTTAAGTATTAATACACCATGGATTTCACTTCATTTTTATTTCCTAATATGGTCAATAAAATTCATCATTCCTTTATTTCTAACATTAATGAAAAAAAGAAAATGGTTGGTGATAATAAAGGGGATCTAAAAAGAGAAACCAAAAACCTATATTATCTATAAATAACAAAACTAAGTATCTATCATTGATCATCTTTCTATCTTTAATGAAGCTGATAATATAATCAATAAATTTTTTGTGATCATTTTTATTAAACTCACCCCCCAACTGAGCACCACTAACACAAAAGAAGTAATGGCAAAGCCTCTGGAGTCAGACGGTAGGGGTCAGAAACCTGCTTCTGCCACCTGCCAATTTGGCGACATTAAGCAACCTACCAAAGCTCTCCAGGCTTCAGTTCCTCATGCTGTTGGATTAAACGAGTTCATACATGCCAAGTACTGCTCACATCTTAAGTATTCAATAAGCACTGGATACTTGACTATTGCCTTGACCACAGTTGCAAAATAAATGCTTTGGCTGACATGGCCATAGGGAATATGTAAGTTTTCAAAGTATTTTGATTCAAAGTAAAATCTGCTGCTGGAGTTTGAGTTCAATGAGGCTCTCATGCATAACACATGATGGTGCTAGGAATTAACTGCGAAGAACATGATTCAAGATCAGTGGTTCTCACACTTTAGTCTGTTCCAGAACCGTTTAGAGAACTTGTTAAAACGCAGATGACTGGATCCAACCCCCAGACTTTTTGATTCTGTATATCTTAGGGGAGGCCCAAGAATTTACATTTCCAACAAGTGGTGACGGTAACAGTGCGGGTCAAAGGATCATACTTTGAGAACCACTGGTACAAGTAGATTTCTAACACAATAAGCACTTAGAAGGGTAAAGGGTGTGTGTGTGTCTGTTTGTCCCTTGCAGATACCAACAGGCAAACCAAATAATGGGTAAGAAAGATCTGGATAAAAATAAAATGGAAACAGTCACATTGCTTCTTAATATCATCCGCCATGCTATATAATAATATGAGTCCCCTTATCACACTGATTCTGATAATGTCGACTTGCAAGATAGTATACAGTAGTGAGAATTACAGAAAATATGACCTATTTTATCTAATAGAAATGACACTTTATTGAAGAGACCCAAAATGCTGGCGGGGGGTAGGGGAGGAGGGAGGAATGCCTTAATTCGTGGCTGTGCACTCTCCTTCCCACCGATTTAGCTGAAGGGCTTACCTTTCCAAAATCCATCTGCCTTATCAAATGTACTCTCCTCCATGAAAACATTACTGATAACCTAATTACTGGATAATGGACTCTCCTTTGCCTAATTCGGTTGACAGCAATGTTCATACAGTAACTCTCTTACTGTTGGTCTGTGAGAATGGCACTTCTCCCATGCTGTTCTATGAAACAGCTTGTGCTAAGTAGTATGCAGGCTAAAGAAGGCACAACCCCCAACCTCAAGGAGTTTATAGCTTACTGGATAATATTACTTTCGTACCTGCCTAATAATATCAAATACAGTTTGTTCTTTGAGACTCTCTGTAAAGAGAAGTCTCTTCATGTTGAAGAGAAAGAGATTTAAAAACATAAAAACAAAAGCAATCTCCTTCCCTAAGAAGCTGGCAAAACTTCCAGTGGCTGGTAGAAATACAAGTCAACTTTTCTAATGTGCAAAGCAAGGCTAAAACTCCAGTCTCTTTATCATCTACATAGATTCATCTACCCTGTAGGTTAAGGACATTGGTAAAAAGTGCCACCAAAAAAAAAGCCATCTTTGGAGCAAACTCTGTTGCATTCAAAACAGAGACAACACTTTTATGATTCAAACAGAATAACAGCTTGGCATCTGGGACCATGGTATTGAATAAACAGAAAGTAGGTAACAATAGGAGACAATGAGAGCTTTCCATGGTTCTAGTTAGTATACTTGAAGCAAAAACATTAAGATAAAACCAAAGCATGAGACTTAATACACAGCTCAATTTTTTTTTCCCTTTTCACATGCCCTATCATCTCATACTTTTAAGCACTAAACACACTTCCCCAAAGTTGACAATGTTCGACCAGCCCACATCCCTTTAAAGGAAACAATCCTGCCCCCATCATTTGTTGCCAAAAGATCCATATTTTGGACCAATCATGTAACTCCACATCAAAACACTGTGACCCACAGAAGCAAGGCTGGACACCTGACCAATTGTCCATGAACAGGCTCATGAATAACTTTGGCCAATGAGAAAAAGACGAACAAGGCTAACAAATGCCCTTCTCTATCAACTTGAGTGAAAAAATATAACAAAACCAGCATGAGGATGGACTGTGGTCATGACAGGCCAAGAAGATCATGATCGTGGCTGATTACCAATAATCAAAACACAAGGAGTTAAGAAGCCAACTGCTGGAGGGGGTGAGGAATAAGGAATGTGCCAGTAATGGAGGATTGAAGAGGGAGAAGAGGCAGGGAAGGAGACGGGCTGAAAAGCAAAGAGAGATGGCCTTAGCCCTGAGCCTTCTGCTGCCAGACTCCATCCACATGGATTTTTGAGATAAATTATTTTACATGGGGACACTCTGCAGGGATTCTGTTCCCCAGTCAGCCCAACTGAGGCAGCCAGCACAAGACCTGCTCAGTTGCGAGGATGACGGCGGGAAGCCAGGTCTACCTGTGACACCATAAGCACTGCCCTTTCCTTCCTAAAACTCAACTTTTTCCTCTTGAAAATGAGGTATATGAGCCTTCCACATTGTACGGGTCTATAATGATATGTCACAACCTGCCTGCCGCCATCTTTGTTGTCCACATGCAACCAGATCTAAACCAAAAATGGACTAACTTAGAATTTACGCCAACTCAGCTGTAAGTAAGCAGCCTCATTTCTCACTGCTCTATGCAGATAAGAAAGCAAAAATATGGGCTCTTGGCTGGCTCAATCAGTAGAGCATGTGACTCTTGACCTTGGGGTTGTGAGTTTGAGCCCCACATGGAGGGTAGAGATAACTTAAAACTGAAATCTTAAAAAAAAAATAAAAGCAAAAACAACAAAATACCAAAAACATTTTTTTCATTGTATTTACCCACTCATTGAATTATTTCAATATAAAAATAATATTGTAATACTGGTAATACTCTTAAAGTAGTTCCTTGCATAAAATAAAGACCAGTTTGCATGAGAATAGCTATATAGTAATATGGAAAAAATATCTGTCAATAAAATGCAAACTATAAGAATAACCACGATGATTGACAGTAAAATAAGCATTTGCCACACCTTTTAAAAGCAGCAGAATCCTCTGCTGGAAACGAAATTATACCTGGAACCCCATTACTTAAACAGATAAAAACAGAATTACTCTGGGTTCAAATATAGCAGGAGAAGCCCAGGGCTCCACCCAGTGGGTCCCCCCGTTACCTTTCACCATGTCCTCAGAAGCCCTTCTATAGAAGATAGGTCAAGAATCACTGCTGCAGCTTTTCTAGGCAAGCTGTAGATGAAGAAATGGGATCCTTAAGATCCACTTTGCCAGTAAGTCCCAGATAGTTAGCAAACACTATACTAAGCTGCCTTTTCTACTCTGTGCGGTGTGTGCGTGTGTGTGTGCGTGCACGCACATTCATGTGTGTAAAAACAAGGCACAGGCATACCTCAGAGATACTGGGGTCTCAGTTCTAGACCACCATGATAAAGCAAATATCACAATAAAGCACGTCTAATGAATGTTTTGGTTTCCCCATGCCTATAATAGTCATGTTTACACTATACTTTGGTCTATTAAGTGTGCAATAATAGCATCGTCTAAAAAACCATGTATATACTTTAATTAAAAATATTTTGTTGTTAAAAAGAGTGTGCCAGTCATCACTTGAGCTTTCAGCAAGTCACGACTGTTTTGCTGGAGGGTCGTGCTTTGATGTTGAGGGCTCCTGACTGATCAGAGTGGTAGTCGACTGAAGCGTGAGTGGCTGCGGCAATTTCTTCCAATCAGATAACAATGAAGGTCACTGCATCCACAGAATCTTCTGCTCATGAGCAATTTCTATGTAACATATGATGCTGTTTGATAGCATTTTACCCACAGGATTTCTTTCAAAATTGGAATCAATTTTCTCAACCCCTGTTGCGGCTTTTTCAACTATGTTTATGTGATACTCTAAATCCTTTATTGTCATTTCAACAATCTCCATGGCAATCTTTGCCAGGCCTGGTTTTCATCTCCAGAAACTTTTTTTTGCTCATCCATCCATCCGTTAAAATTTGATCAAGAGACTGAAGCAATTCCGCCACATCACCAGGCTCCACTTCTCCTTCTATCTACTTCTCTTGCTGTTTCCACCACATCTACAGTTACTTCTACCACTGAAGTCTTGAACTTCTCCAAGTCGTCCATAAAGGCTGGAATCAACTTCTTCCAAACTCCTTTCAATGGTGATATTTTGAACTCTTCCTGTGAGTCACGAATGTATTTAAAGGCATCTAGAATGGTGGATCCTTTCCAAAAGATTTTCAATTAACTTTGCCCAGAGGAATGTTAGTCGAAGGTAGCTACAGCCTTAGGAAATGTGTTTTCTTAAACAATAAGAATGGAAAGTTGAAATTACCACTTGATCCATGAGCCACAGAATGGGTGTTGTGTTTACGGGCATGAGAACATTAAACTCATTGTCCATCTCCATTGAAGCTCTTGGGTGACTGGGTGCATTGTCAAGGAGCAATCATATTTTGAAAGGAATCTTTTCTTTTTTTTTTTTTTTCTCCCCCTGAACAGGCAGTCTCAACAGTGGGCTTAAAATATTCAGTAAACCACGTTGTAAACAGATGTGCTGTCATCTAGGCTCTGCTGTTCCATTTACACAGCACAGAGTAGATTCTGCATAATTCTTAAAGGCCCTACCATGTCTCAAATGGTAAATGAGCAAGGACTTCAACTTAGAGTCACCAGCTACATTAGTTCCTAACAAGAGAGGGCTTTTAAAGCTCTAAAGCCGGGCATTGGCTTCTCTCTAGTGATGAACGTTCTAGATGGCATTTTTTCCCTGAAGAAGGCTGCTTTGTCTACATTGAAAACCTGTTGTTTAGCATATCACCTTCAGGAATTATCTTAGCTAGATCTCCTGGATAACTTGCTGCAGCCTCTACTTCAGCATTTGCTACTTTACTTGATACTTTTATGTAATGGAAATGGCTCCCTTGCTTAAATCTCATCAACCAACCACCGTGACCTTCAACTTTTCTTCTGCACCTTCCTTATCTCTCTCAGCCTTCACAGAACTAAATGAAGTTAGGGCCTTGCTGTGTATGGATTAGGCATTGGCTTAAGGGAATGCTATAGCTGGTTTGATCTTCTCTTCAGACCAGTGAATTTTTTTTCCTATCAGCAATAAGACTCTTTTGCTTTCTTATCATTCATGTATTCACTGGAGTAGTGTTTTTAATTTTCTTCAAGAACTTTATTGTGTTTTCACTTTATTGCAGTCGCAACTTGGTTAACTGGATAAGAGGCCTGGCTTTAGGGCTAGCTCAGCTTTTGACATGCTTTCCTCATTAAGTTTAATCATTTCTAGCTTTTGATTGAAAATGAAAGACATGTAATATTTCCTTTCACCTGAACAGTTAGAGGTCACTGTAGCGTTGTTAACTGGACTGATTTCAATACTACTGTGTCTCAGGGAATAGGGAGGCCCCAGGAGAGGGACAGAGATGGAGAAATGGTCAGTCAAAAGAGGAGTCAGAACACAAACATATATGAATTAATTTTGTCATCTTATATGAGCATGGTTCACGGTACCCCAAAACAGTGGGAGCATCAAAGATCACTGATCACAGATCACCATAACAACTAGAATGATAATGAAAAATTTGAAATACTGCATTCTTATGAAAATATTAGAGACATGAAGTGACCAAATACTATTGGAAAAATGACACCAATTAATGTGCTCAATGCAGGGTTACCACAAACCCTTAATCTGTTAAAACATAAATGCAATATATGTAAAGTGTTAGGTATGCCTGTAGATCTAATTGAAATATTTATAAAGGTATCCATAAAGTCATCTGAGATCATGGAAATTTTGCCAGAAATGCTTTGCATAATATAATTAATACAAAAAAATTACAAGTAGAAATTTTAAAAGGTAGAGAAAAAAAAAAACAGTTTGATTTTCCATTAAGGAAACATTAATTTGAGGTGTGGCAGAGGGAGAACAAAAAATCGTTTGAACCCATGAATTAAAGACTGAATAAAATACTATTGGTCCTCATTGTAGAAAATACACAATAGGAAACAGCCCTGCCATATATTTTCACTATTGATTTTGCTTTAAAACCTTACAGAAGTAGGGCGCTGGGGTGGCTGAGTCGGCGAAGCATCTGACTTCGGCTCAAGTCATGATACTGCGGTTCCAGCCCCACATCCTCTGTCCTCCTTTCTCAGCCCCTCCCCCACACTCTCTCGGTCTCAAAAATAAACATTAAAAATATTTTAAAAACTAAAAATAAATAAAACCTTATAGAAGATAGCTTCCTTATTTTGCATTTTGACGATACAGGGCCAATGAGTTGGGGCACGATATATCTGTGGCCGAAGCCACTTTCTCACATTCCTCTACTGCATCATAGAAATAACCAAAAGCACATGTTTGAATACCTAAAAATTTGATATTAACATTATATATCAGCTCATCAGCTTCAAGTTTTTTTTCCCCTTGAAACCTTTGATGACCCCTCAAAATGTTGCCAAAATTGAAAACAAAGGAAAGTTGTTCAGTTCCCATGTGAAGGATTCCATGTCAGATAGCCAGAGCTATAACATGAAGGGACATGACACCAAAGTGGAGAAGGAGTGAGAAATTCTTTTGTAGATTTTTGGCTGTGATTCTGTGTGCTGAGTACCATCCATCAGGGCAGGCAGATAAAGGATGTATGGGAAAGTGAGACTATATTATAGATGATTAGCATAAAAAAGGTAACTCAGGCTCATGAAATATTAAAATTGGAAGGGAGACTTGGGGGGCTATTCCAACATTTTCACTTAAAAATAACAATAGTAGGGGCCCCTGGGGGCCTCAGTCAGTTAAGCGTCTGACTTCGGCTCGGGTCATGATCTCACGGTTCATGGATTCGAGCCCCACATCGGGCTCTGTGCTGATGACAGCTCAGAGCCTGGAGCCTGCTTCAGATTCCATGTCTCCCTCTCTCTCTCTGACCCTCCCCTGCTCACACTGTCACTGTCTCTCTCTCTCTCTCTCAGAAATAAATAAAACATAAAAAAAAAAAATAACAATAGTTCCCCCCCCCCCAGAAATGATTTAAACATCTGAGGTAATAATTTAGTGAAGGGGTTGAAACAGGACTAGAATCTGAACATCCTAAACTGGGAAACATCTTCTCCAAAGCAATAGCTCATACATTATTTCAAGTGTTGTTCTTAAGAGCCCACAGTATAAACAGAAAGATCTACTTATCCCCTTTTACAGGTGAGGAAATGTTACAAAAGTCAGGAGCAGAGATACTCCCCAAGGATTTCCAGTTCACTGTTGGGACAAGACCAACAAAATGAAGAAGAGTCAACCTCAAGCCAGTTCAAACGGCAATACTGACAAACAGGCACAAACGAGAGCCACCAAAATTCCTAGTGGAGAGATGCCAGAATGGGTGGGGACACTTAGATTCACACACAGTGGAAACAGGAAGAATCTTAGCTGCCATCTATTACAAGACCATGGTGACCCAAAAAGGAAGCAAAGGACCAGAAAGCTTAAGTGATTTGCTAAAGGTCAAACAACCAAATGCTAACGATGAGTTAGGGAGACCTGAGTTCATGCTCCCTGGCCCCAGCGCCCCCACCCAAAACTCCAAACTGTCAAGAAGTCAGTATTAAAATGTTCTCCTGATAAACTTACAAGTGTGCTAATGTCAGAAGATGACTTAATAATAGTGAGATCCAGAAAAATGATCTTGATTACCTACCCAGAACAACCACAGAATTATCTTTTGTCACCATGGAGGTGGGCATGTGGGTCCAGAGAGCAGAAAGGAACAAACCAGGCATGTCGTCCTGGTTCTGCCATAATTCATCAGGTGACCCTGGGCCAACCGCCTACTCCTTCTGAGCTGATGTTTGCTCACCATCTACGTGAAAGGTTTACGCTTGATCTTTATGATTTCTTCTGGTTCAAAAGTTCTGCTTTTCGAACACATTCATGTAAGTACAATCTACCTCACATTATAAGGAATTTAAAGTTTTTCACTGCTGTTGATATGTTTCTTCTCACTTGTAGCCACTTACTGGAGCTAAATTACTCTGGCCCTATTTAGTTTAAGTGTATTTTGAGAGATGAAAATACAGAAGATACAGAACAGCTACTAACAAGATACAATTTGAAACAGCCATTTCAAAAACAGGGTCATACATAGCAACTTTATAAAGGAATCTGCTTTCAGTTACCTTGTCTGGAGAGCCAGTCGTTGATTAATGGAAATGGCAGAAGATAGGGACGGTGACAACATCCTAGCAAAAGCTGGCCTTAAAGGACAAGACAAAACACACATTATGTCTCACCTCACAGGCTAACAATGGAAATGATTTGAGGAGTGGGATTCCTGAAAATTTCAGGAATCATATTTTCTAATAATGGAAGATGTATCTGCTCCCTAATAATTGTCCCAAATATGTTCATCATTTTATCTTGGTCAAACTTGCTTTTCAAAGACATCTCTAGAAAGTGGCCCATGAGCAAGTACAATCGCTAGTCAGCCACTCTATCCCCTGTACGCAGCCTGGGACGCAATTACCATTAGGAACGTGAGGCAAGGAAATTGTAGCTTCCTCTGCACCGCCATCATCAACAGAGAAGTGCCTGAGTTTAAAAAAGCACTTGTGCTAATATTTCTCATTGCATGGCACCGGCAGAGTCCTGTCTGTACAAATAATAATAATAAATAACAATAATAATTAATGCTAATAATAAAATAAATAGAGATTGGTAGATATGACTCCTGTTGACATTTTAGGATAATAA
Source organism: Hyaena hyaena (assembly GCF_003009895.1). Lineage (NCBI taxonomy): Eukaryota > Metazoa > Chordata > Mammalia > Carnivora > Hyaenidae > Hyaena > Hyaena hyaena. The sequence continues at coordinate 1,379,476 of NW_024080716.1, read as the reverse complement.
GGGTCAGAGAAAAAGAGTGCTTTCCATGTCACTCAGGTAGAAAAATGGAAGAATTAGAATTTAGGACTCAAACATTTCACTCCAAGGCTCATGCTCTGGCACCTTCCATGACACCAAGCCAGAAATGCAAGTAGGAAAGGTGTTCCCTTCAATCATCAAACTGTGATTATCCTATCACATTACTGCGAATTAGGTCATGGCCATAACTATAGTTAAAAGACAGGCTCCAATCATCTCTTTTGCTTTCTACTTCTCCATTTAGTACAGTTTTCATTCACCTTTCCAGAAATATTTATCAAATATTCAGGCCCCATTAACATGAAGAACAGGAATTGAAAAAATGGCAGGGTAAATCAATGGTTTTCTGTCCTCCAAGTGTTTGCAGTCGCATCAGAAAGGTTAGTTGATCCACAAATAACTGTACATTGGAGCTGAATACAGACAGGTAATATTCAAGTATAGGAAATACAAGACACTAGAACAGAGAAATAGAGAATTCATAAAAGGCTGCATGTACTCAAGGAGAATCGAAAAGATCTTGAATGGAGAAAAGAGATGTAAGATATTTCCCAGATGAGCATAAAGACATCGGAGGAATACTGTGGCATGCACTAGCACTTGGCAAATACAAATGTTCCTTTAGGTAAAAATAGAGGAAGATTAGACTCAAAGGGTCAGCTGTGGTCAGAAAAGGCAGGTGTACAAGTTCTGCACGGAAGGAACTTGCCCTGTATCCAGGATATAGACCTCTAAAGGGTGAGTGCGTCCCCGTGACGAAAAGAGAAGGTGGGCAGGGGTGGTTGTATCTCAGGACGCAGTGTTGATGTGGGAACAAACACATGGTATGAATCACATATATTTTAGGCGGTGCACAGACAATTTACATCAACGACATTCCTAGCAGGAATTCCTATTTTTACAAAAAAAGTTTACAACTGAGAAAAAGTAAGTACGGGACTATATCAGGAAGCTGTTGATTTCACCTTAATCAGGGATGAATATGAATCCACAAGACAGCACACATTTCTGCCTCTACCCTTAGAAATACAAGTTAACAGAGTGCTATGCAAACACTGACTTCCCTGGGCAGAGGTCCAGAAAGCAGAAAAGACATTTATTAAGAACCAATGCTACCTGAGTCTCAGGACTCTTCTCTCCAATTTACAAGCCTTTCTTGACTCCAGAATTCTGCTCACACCTCACGTCAGCCTTTCCTCAGAAATGTTTTCTTTTTCACAGAATAATCAAGCAATAATCAAACGGCTACCATTTACTTGGCAATATACTGAGACTATATTAAAGAAAGAGGACAAATAACAACATTGGATAAGAAAGACCCTGATTGGCCATTCCTATGTTTCCCTCCCTGGTCTCCCTTACTCCATTGTGAACTTTTTTCTTTATGATAGATTCCACTGAAACCAATTCTAAGGGTTCTGTTCCCACCTGTGGTTCAAAGTGGACTCTGGGCCCCCACCTGGATTTAAATCAAAAGGATTGAAAGTACTGAGATGTTTTTCACCAACTCACATCCCCTTCTCCATTTTTGCTTTTAAGTTTATTTATTTATTTTGAGAGAGGGAGTGCCACTGGGGGAGGGGCAGAGAGAGAGGGAGAGAGCGAGAATCCTAAGCAAGCTCTACACAGTCAGTGCAGAACCGGACACGGGCCTTGAGCCTATGAACTGTGGGATCATGACCTGAGCCAAAATCATGAGGCAGATTCTCAACCATCTGAACCACCCAGGGGCCCCCACTTCTGTTTTATGTCCTCCTGGGAAATAGGGGAATAATAATTCAAACTCCACAGTGACATTCTGGAAGCCAGGTGGGATAAGATCCTGGAAATGGCATGCCCAGCAGAATGCTAAATGTACAGTAGTTCTTCTGTAAATGCCTGCTCGTAGTGTGTTCTATAAATGAGGACGTGACAGGATGGTTCTAGGTGAGTTCTAGGAGACCCTCAGATACCAAGTAAAAAACAGTGGTCTCAGGGTGAGGCTAGAATTTGGTGGCTGAAGACACATAGTCAGAAAAAGACTGGGCTTTGAACGGAAGCTGGGCCCCCTATGAGGACAAAAGCGTTCAGACACTCATGAAAAGGGAAAATTGTTAGTTGCCTGCCCACATTTATCAGATCAGAACCTTTGGGAGCAGGGCCTGGCAATCTGTATTTGACAAGCCCTTAGCCCCTCCCCCAATTCTTTTCAACACTAAATTTGAAATCTGCTGGCCTAGAACTTGGTTGCCTGGTGCGAATGCAGAGCTAACAACAACAACTGGAATAATTTCATTAAAATCCCACAACTCTGAACGCACTTAAGGAGAAATTCTTTACTAACGTATTCTAAGCCAGTTCCCAGGGACAGGAAAATGCTGGTCCGACAGCACTCTTTTCCCACCCGCAGAGCTGACACAGTAAACACAATCTACTTAGCTTCTCTTCATTTGTAGAAATGGCAACAGCACTTGCCACCTTGAAGGGGTGCTATGTGTCCCCATTTATTGGTGTTCACAAAGTCTTCTGAGTGTTCCGATAAATCAACTATAAGTTGGCATTATTCATAGCACGCTGTTGGAGCTTAATACATATTCAATTAAAAAACAATGACAACAATAGAGCAATATCCACAAATTAGCATTAATTACAGCCCTGTATTCTTCTCCCCCTGCTGCCACAATTCTGTGGAGGCAGAGCTGTTTACAGCTGAAGATTGCATAGACACGCTCATTAAGGAGGGTCAGTGCTCAGTGGCATCAGCACTGCCTCTATAAAGTTCCTATCACATTGCCTTGGAGCCTTGATTTTCCACAGGATCCTCCTATTTGACAAACATGAGGACAGGAGGCAAAGCTCTCTCCCCTGAAGAAAGACAGGACACTGTAAAGCATCTGGGACTCTTGTTTCCCATACCCCCTCTCTCCAAATGGCTCTAGACTCTAGCTCCCCTTCTCCAGCCTCCCTTTCCCCATAAGTTGTGGCCACTGCCCCAGCTCAGGCCCTCATGTGCCTCATTAGACTCATGCAGCTGACCCTAAGCCATTCCACCACATCTGAGCCGGTCAAGTCCTACTATATTATAGAAATTCATCTGAATAAACATCAGGTGACTTTCCTTGATGATAACTAATACAGACTCAAATTGGGAAATTCCCCCCAAACTGCCATCTAAACTTAAAGAGAAGTAATCCATCTATTTGAAATACAACAGTGGCTGTAAGACCAGAGGGAACTTTAACCAAAGAAAGATGGAAGAGACAGACAGAAACAGGCAGTCTGAGAGATGGGACAGCTTAAACAAGGTCTATAAGGCTGTGCCACTATCTGTGTTTAGGGTTCAGCTTTCTCCAAGGGACAACATTTGGTCCCCAGCCAAGCCAGCCATTCATCAAGCCATTGATCAAGAAGGGGTGTCACCATTCCGTCCCTGGTCTTCTTGCCCTGTCTCACTCAGGCACCACAGCACATCCAAGTGCGTTAGGCTGTGCTGACTTCAGTCTCCCACTCTGCATGAGCTTTTGACATGAGGAGTAGGAGCCCAGTAGGTTTGAGGGTTCATCAAGAGAAAAAGAAGAGGGGCGCCTGGGTGGCTCAGTCAGTTGGGCGGCCGACTTCGGCCCAGGTCATGATCTCATGGATCATGGGTTTGAGCCCCGCATCGGGCTCTGTGTTGACTGCCAGCTCAGAGCTTAGAGCCTGTTTCAGATTCTGTGTCTCCCTTTCTCTCTGACCCTCCCCTGCTCATGCTGTCTCTCTCTCTCTCTCTCTCTCTCTCAGAAATAAAGAAAATGTTAAAAAAAATAGAGAAAAAGAAGAAACTTATGTGATTTCACTGAGTAGCTATTTTCACTACAAAAAATTCCCATATTTACTTTTCCCCTTTTTGAAATGGCACTGAGGAAACACATGCCAGACCGCCATGAACAGGGGCTGTACTTTCCAAACAGTAGCAAGGACTAAAAATAGAAAAGAGTGATTTGCTCAAGATGTATATAACTTCCTCTCCCATTTCCTTTCCCCACCACCCTGAGTCAGTACACAGAAGTGGTACGTGTTGAACTGTTTTGTTTGTTCACAACAGCATCAAAAAAGTGATAAGCCCATGTATGGTGTATACTCCATAGATGTTTCCAGAAAATTCCTATTACCAAGATTAATAATGACTCTATCAGATCAATCCACAAATATCAACCAGATATCCCTGAATGAGATAAAGGCTATGGGTGATCCAGGAATATGAGAGGTGACCCAGCCTTCAGATCATTTCTAAAAGGGGAATGAACAAGAAGATAATGGAATGAGTTCAGGCCATTGAGTCCAGAAGCCCCCAGCTGAGGTTGGGGCCAGCTCTCATACTGTGTCACCCTTAGTGGTTCACTTAAAAAACAAGCCCTCCTCCCATTTTCTCATCACAAGAAAAATGGGCTTAATTAGGACCTTTCCAAATCTGAATTTCTATGATTTTTCATGTTAAATAATTTGCACAGGTCTCTTCCATGTCATATTTTGATTCTGGCTCTATCATATATGGTTTAGAGGCAATATAAATGTGTATGACATAAACACATCGGTCCACAAAGAGGTAAGTGGCAGGAAAATGAAACATTATTAACTGATTCACTGTCGCCATTATTATAAACCACATACTACTGGGTACTCTACACTTCTTACCTTAATTAATTCTGAAGATAACTTTCTAAGAATGTGTCTTTATTCCCACTTTGCATGTGAAGATGGGTAATGTGACTGGTAAGTGATAGAGCAGAGTATCCTGGCACTAAGCTGGGGTTGTGACACTACAACACCTTACCCAGTCGGTAGGACCAGGAAAAAAAAAAAAAAAAAAAAAAACAAAGGAAAAAAAAAAAAAAAAAGAAAACCAGAAGGGAGAGACTGGTGACATGAGAAGCTACCAGGAAGAAATTCAGATTTGAATTCAGCAGGTCAAAATGGGAAGTATTTCCAAATCCAATTCTCAGTTGAGAAATGAGAATGTCTTAAGCAGCAAGAAAGACACTCAGCATGGGAAGTGGCCAATGAGGACATCAGCTTCACAAGAGCAAGGACTGTAAAAGGCACAGGGGGAAATAAGATGTGTTTTAAAGAGTGAGGTGGGCCATAGAATATTCTGAAAATCAACTAAGAGAAGAAATTTAATGAGGTAGGCAATAAAAATTCATAGGAAGAAAATACATTTTTTTGAAGATGAATTCTTTAGGGATATGCAGCCAGAATGAAACAAACAAACAAAGCCATAAAAAAAAAAAAAGGATCAAAAAAATGAGTCTATTGTGATCTGGAGAAGAAGCTAGGGCAATGAATAGTAAAATAAAGAGATGAGAGTACACTTGGGAATCCTTTTTGAACCAAAAATCTTAGATGTTGGTAACAGAATACTACAAAAATAAGACATATCAGCAATGACCAGAGTTTAGAATTTGGAAGAATAGAAATATTTCAGAAACTTAACAGAAGACCATAGGGAAAGGGAAAAGGGAAAAATGGTTTCAAACAGAGAGGGAAGCAAACCATAAGAGACTCTTAAATAGAGAACAAATAGGGTTGATGGGGGGAGAGGTGAGGGAGAGGGGAAAGTGGATAATGGGAATTGAGGAGGGCACTTGTTGGGATGAGCACTGACTGTTGAATGTAAGTGATGAATCACGGGAATCTACTCCCAAAGCCAAGGCATGTCGTATACACTGTATGTTAGCTAACTTGACGATAAATTTGTATTTAAAAAAAATAAGAAAATAGGGTGTTGCTTCTAATAGAATGGAAGCCTGGGGTAAAGCGATGGATAGCTCTGGAACATACGTAACGTGAGGAGACAAAAGGCTGTGGGAAGACCCTAGGATAAACGGCATGACAGTTGTCTAAGGAAGGGAGTCATCAGCAGTTCAAGTCGTTAAATAAACAGATCAAAGTTGACTCTATTAGAGTTATGATTTCTACTGAGAGAAGACAGAAGGTCAAAAGGGAGAGCACTGAGTAGGCACCTTACTTTAGGATTGGGAAAGGAGGGTGGGGGACCTGGTACGAAGGAGAGATAAAGAATAGTCGCAGAGCAAGGGAACTGAGGAAGTTCTGTGGAGTGAAAATTGAAGGAGGAAGTGGGGAGGTTCAAGTCATCAAGTGTTACCTGCCTGAAAGAGGTAGTGTCAGAAAAAGAACAATCATTGGGGAATCAGAAGCAGTGGCAAACATGTACAAGAGCCATTTCAGTAGACTTGAAATGACTTCTGTTGATGCTAAGACCATGGCTTAAGTCCCAGTTTACAGAGAGAATCATGGCAGGCAGGAAAGGAAGGAGAGGAAAGATTCTTATTTAATGAATCTGTAACTCTACAAAAATACTTCTCTATAGTGGCCATGGCCTGAAACTGGTTTCTATCCCCACTGGGTCAGGAAAGAATTACTAAAGTGACACTGTGACTTTCAATGACTGAAAAGGAAATGAAAACAATCCTCTAGGTACATTTCAACTTTCAAAATGTCTTGATGTAAAATGATAATAAAAGGGATGTAGTCTCCTGAATGTGTACCGTGAAATACTCTGCTGCCTGCCATGTTTTTTATTTACTTGTTTGATTATCTCTTCATGGAATCCCTAAGCCTGTGCCAGCTAGGTACTCTATGAAGTTCTGAGTCAGATCTTCTTCCTGAGTCATAACCTTGACCCTGAAGAGCACACGCTGTAAGTCAGCTGGGGCTTGAATCAGTACATCTCTGTTCCAGGGAGAATTGATCATTCTCTTTTCAATACTTGCCTTACCATCAAATCCAACATTGAAAGGCCATGCAGTAATTCATTGTGGGGGGCGATGTAAATTTTAATAGAAAGAATTAAAGCTCAAGGATGTTGAAATACTATTATCAAAAATAATAAATCGTTTACTTACTCTTTTAGAAAGTACTATCAAATGGATTATTTTTTATCTGATCCTTAGGGGGGAAAAACAAACAGAAGATAGGAAGCATACTGGTTTATGGCTGAAGAAACTGAGATTTGGCTCCTAGGGATGGTCTTTCCCAAATCACATCATGTACGGTTCAAAACAGAAAGTGGCTATAGGACAGACACAGACTGTTTTAAGCACTGAAACTTATGGGGAAAGGAAAGAATATAAGCACCTTCTCTCTCTCTCTCTCTCTCTCTCTCTCTCTCTCTCGCGAGTGTCTCATTAGCCAAATCCTTTACTTCTAAAAATAACAGCAAAATCATCTTTTTTATCATGCGAATCCTCCTGTCTTCTGTTACTCCCATTCCCCCATTTAAAAAACTGCCATAAACATAGTTTATCTACCAGGTACCACCAATTTTACTCATTTTCCATCATAATAAAAATTGTTATCTTTTTAAAGTTTATTGATGAAAGAAATATAAAATCAAACAATTAAGGAAAGAATCCATTTTATAGGCTTATAAGCATATTTGCCACCTTTTAATGCCAAAGTACACTCTTTCAATCCATAGATACAGACAACTGGAGGGAAAAGAGAGAGAGAGAGAGAGAGAGAGAGGAGAGTCGGAAGACAATAGTGCCATAGAGAATTCTACAACAGAACTCATAAGAGGAAGAGCTTCCAAATAGTGAGGACTTAGAGAGCAAAGTTACAATTGGTGTTTTGTGCCCTTCCTCGACAAAGAATATAATGGAAAAGTACCAATAAAGCAGTGATGGCGAGAGAGAGAGAGAGAGAGAGAAAGAGAGAGAGGAATGGACTGAGAGGACTCAGGGTCTGATCCCTGCCTGAGACACTTAATACCATGGAAACTGGGGCTATCCCTTTGCTTCCGTGAGCCTCAGCATCTTCACTTGCACAAGATGGGGATTATCTCTACCCTTCCGTTTTCATAAGTTATGTAAAGGCTCAAGTGAGACCAAGTGTATGAAAATCTTTTATTTAAAAACAAAACAGAAAACACTCCAAGTCAAGTTTGGAATTTATGGAATTTGCAGGCCTTGGACAGGTCACACTCACAAAAGCTAATGATAAAATAATGATAAGAATAGTGTAACCCCTCAAGGGCTGGTATATGTGTTGCATGCAATAATATACTGTAAGTTAGCCAGTAGGGGGGCATAAATACTTGGCTTTTGAACGGATCAATCAAAATCAGTGATGCACAGAAAATCTCCCCAAAACATTGGGAGTTACACAAATAAAATCTGAGTTAATGCCCTAGGTTTTTGGTCTTGGCATCTTCTACTCCCTCTTTTACCCCTTCTTTCAGATCAAGTTGTTTTGTGCTCATATTGAGTGGATTATGTAAATTACAATGGAACTAAAGGATTTGAGAGCCCGATAGAGCCTCCTACCAAATCCATGGATAAGAAGTACATGGTACATACAATCTGTGAGGGGATTGTCAGAGAATATGCCTAGGGCTGGGATGGAAGATGTGCTTATTTCTACTAAAGAACAACACCGAAAGCTATCTCAGTGGCCCCTGGCTACCAGCCATGAACACATATTGTTGATGACTTTGGCTGCTTTTAGAGAATTCAAAATGATCTGCCTTCTCTCACTTGAAAGGGAATTGATACTAAGCCAAGAGGCTTAAAAGTCCCCAAAATACATTCTGTTTTTGTTTTTGTCCATTTAAAAGTAAATCACTGCTTCCATGATACTTGTGGGATCTAAAAAAGTAGTCTCAACTTGTAAGATCTTAATTTTTTAATTGGTTATAAAATATATTTGTATCTTTTTTTTAAAAAAAATGCGAAGATCAGGTAAGATAATATAAAGTATTTAGCAATTTGTAAATTACCGTGAAGTTATAAAGAGGTGATATTTTATCACCAAAGCAGGGAATTTTAGAGCTGTAAGAGATCTAAAAGTTTAGTTCATCCAATCATTCATTTTACAGAGGGAGTTTGTGGAAGTGTCTCTTTAGCGAAAGACTCAAATCCCCACACATTTAGGAGCAAGGAATGGGATTAATGATGAACTTTGGGGAGGCATGGGGCAAACCAAAGACAGCGACAACTATTCCTTCCGGAACTCAGCACAGAGGCCAACTAGCCCTGAATTGCACAACAGTGATGACATCAACAGTAAATATTTACTAAGTGCTGGGATTTGTCAGGCACATACAATATTCTCTTTATGCATCTCAGAGCAGCCCAAAGTGGTAGGTTCAATTACTATGCCCAGTTTACAGAAGAGCAAACTGAGGCATGGGAAGGTTAAATAACATGACTGTTGGCATACAGCTAGTGGGTGAGGGGCCAGGTATCTGGATCCTGTGCACAAAGTTAGGCATCACGCCATGTTATCCCTAAAGCTTGACTTGGCTTAGATGATGCAACCAAGGAGGGCTTTTCTGTGGTGAAGCCCTCGAGGGCAGGAGAGTGAGCTTGAGATAAAAAAACAAAAGGTAGCATTACCTGACTTTAATAGCTGACTTTGAGCTGTCACAACAAGAAGGGTGAGGGGGTGGGGGAGCCTCTTGGGAAATGATGTTTGGAGTATAGAATGTCATAACAGCAGTAAAATTGCTTAATGAGTTCATCCTTTCTAATAAAAAGTTCTTTGCCACATTCCCTGACACTCCTGGTGAAACACTCTTTGAGAAGCATGGATGGGGAAATAGTGAGGGAGGAAACTCAACGGCCTAGAGAACTCAACCAGGGACCACCCGAAAACCTGCTTCTGCCATTGCTTGGCATGTACAGGACATCGCAATAGAGGCTTTCTAACCTCCCTGTGCATCCTCACTTCTTACCTGTGTGTACATCCTCGCAGCTAAGAAGTAGCCTCAAGGACTGCAGTAAAGCTCGCAGGTCTGCTTCTGGGCTATGCATCTAATGGAAACCCTTTTGTTGGCCTACCTCCCCTAATTACACATATAATATGAAGACCAGATGCAGGTACCCACTCTGTGGTCACCATGCTTATTAAAGGTCTATATATTCCTGACCTGGAAAGAAGATAAAGTTTGGAGAACAAGCCAGTTAGGTCTATCAGCACAGCAGATGCAGAGCCACATCCCCTCCCCTGAATGCAGGCGGATGTAGCATTCGGAAGTCAAGAGCAGACTACCACCACAAAAGAATTAAAAACTAAAGGATCCTCCCATATGGCACAACTACTGAAAAACAATACTAATATGAACAAGGGACAATAAATCGAAAATCATAAAATAGAGGTTCTGTAAGGATGAAAAAGGCAAACAAAAAGTTAAACTGCTTTTTCTTAATAACACGAGGAAGTGCACCCCCCAACCCCTGCTTAGCTAAATATAAATGTGACTCTTTCAATCAAGCATCTATTGACTGCTGAGTGGAAACATTGGGGTGAGGGTAGGGACCTGTATCCAAGTGCAGTGCAGTGAAACCATGGACTCCCTAAATAAGGCTTGCAGATCCAACAAAGGAAAGGTAATAAGCCAGAAAAAGAATCACACTGGAGTCAGATTTCTCATCCGTAACATTAAATGATGTAAAATAATAATATAAAAATCTTCCTTGAATACTGATAAAGGAAATTTGATCCTAGAATTCTATAAGCAGCCAAACCTTTATGTAAATATAAAGGCAAAAATAAGTCATTTACAGATACATAAAAACGCAGGAGCTGGATCATCCATGCAGCCTTTCCAAAAAAAAAAAAAAAAAATTACTGTGGCAGGGGAAAAAAACAGAAGGAATCAGAATAACGAATTCAAGAAAAAGAAATAGCAAACACGACACACTGTAATAAACAAGGAAAAGTTATAGTTTATGGGGCATCTGGGTGGCTTAGTCGGTTAAGTGACTGATTTTGGCTCAGGTTATGATCTCACAGTTCATGAATTCAAGCCCCACATCATGCTCTGCGCTGACAGCATGGAGCCTGCTTGGGATTCTCTGTGCCCCCCTCTCTCTGGTCCTGCCCTTCTCAGGCTCTCATGCTCTCTCTCTATTTCTCTCTCTCAAAAATAAATATACATTTTAAAAAGTTATAGTTTACTAATAATGCGGTGATAACAATTTAATGTGAGAAGTGGTTCTTTCAAAAGAGTTTAAGTTATAAAGTTTAAAATATTACAGCATATTCTCCAAATTGCCTTAAGAAGCTTTTGGATGCATCAGAAAGAAGAATGTTCACACCTCACATGGTGTAGACATTGGGCACAGGACAACAGGACATATATTCAGATTATGATTTTTCCGTGATAGAGACACAGAATTGAAAACAGTTGAGGGGCACCTGGGTGGCTCAGTCGGTTTAGCATCCGACTTTGGCTCAGGTCATGATCTCACGGTTCATGGGTTCAAGCCCCAAGTTGGCCTCTGTGCTGACAGCGAGCTCAGGGCCTGGGAGCCTGTTTGGGATTCTGGGTTTCCCTCTCTCTCTGACCCTGGCCTGCTCACGCTGTCTCTATCTCTCTCTCAAAAATAAATAAAACATTAAAAAATTAAAAAAAAAGAAATTAGTTGAGCTGCACAGTTTGATTTATTTTCATTATGAGACAAAACATATTAAAAAATAAGTAAGCACATTATAGCTTTGAAGAATTCACTAAGATTCTTGATGAGAGAGACAAAATGAGAAAGGAAAAAAAAAAAAAAAAAAACTTCCACTGACTCAGAAAGAAGCAGCTGCAATTTCACACACCTCTAGGCAAAGAAAATTTTCTGAAATATGCAAATATTGTAAATTACTCCTTATAAAGAAACTCAAGATCTAACGGAACCCTAACCTCACGGGTTATCCTGAACCACGGCATTACTGACCACGGCGTTTCTCTACCAGACTTTTCTCATCCAGCGACTGGCCAGTTCTTCCCTGCAGGAAGCATGTGGGTGCCCTAGGTCACGTCAAGGGAGAGTGGCAGTGGTCGCGGGATTGACAAGTGTGAAGGAGTGAGTTGTGTACACCTACTCTACTTCTGATCCCCAGAAAAAGGCTTACCTCTTTACATAGGTCCTTAAAAACTAGGGAGGGGAAAACTGCGGGTTTCCATGAAAAAGGTTCAAACCGCTAAAGCAAATAGTGGGGATACCCCCTAGGGGCTCTAGGTCTGCTACTTTCTTATTTATTTATTTATTTATTTATTTATTTATCTATTTATTTATTCTATGTTTTTCTTAAATAGTTTATTGTCAAGTTGATTTACATATAACACCCAGTGCTCATCCCCACAAGTGCCCTCCTCCATGCCCATCTCCCCCCTCCCCCCCTCACCCATCAGTCCTCAGTTTGTTCTCAGCATTCAAGAGTCTCTCATGGTTTCGCTCCCCCCCCCACTATTTTCCCCCCTTCCCCCCCATGGTCCTCCATTAAGTTCTTTCTAATCCTCCTATACGTGCAAACATATGGTAGCTGTCCTTCCCTGCCTGACTTACTTCGCTCAGCATAACACCCTCTATCTAGTTCCATCCATGTTGCTACATATGGAGGCCTGCTACTTTCAAAGGAGGTTTTATGAGTCTAGACACCAAAAATTGTGCTCTTTTGTCATCTGAATTTCCAATCACATGATGATTCAGAGAGAAAAGCAAACAGGAAACCTTTGAAATTCACTTCTAGAAAGTCATATTGACCAAAGCCAGTGACATGCCTAGGAGCCTACCAGCTCTGCTAAACACACACTGACCTACCCCTGCAACCACAAAAGGAAGAGATAACCATGAAGCAAGCTGCTGCTGCTGCTGCTGCTGCTGTTGCCAGGATCACAAACAGCCCTACAAACCAAAAAAGGGCTTGCTGACCCAAGGTCCGGTGAATAAGGTAAAGGGTCAGGAAGAAATAAGCATCTCAACCACTCCTTTGGTATGTTTTCCTAGATCAAGATACTCTCGTGTTCTCACTGTGCAGAAAGCACAAGCGCTTCAGAGTGGATTGGAGCTTCTGACCATTTTGGGTTTCTTCAGGCAAGACTGCACATGACCTCTACTCTTTGTAGCCTTGATAGCCTGGATCTCCTTTTGTACCCAGCCTCCTTCCTCACCTCGCCAACTACTGGGCAGCAGAAGGAATGACCTCTACGATAGGCTGTGTCAAAGCCATATAAAGGGAGTTTTGTTGCCTATTTTCTGCAAGTTCCTAAAAGACTGTGACCATGGCTGAGGGCCTGAGTCCTCCCTGTCTACAGGCCTGTATCTGTCATTCCATACCTGCGACCATGACAGATCTAGACTAAGAGTCACAAGACACAGATTCCAGTGCCAGCTCTGCAGAAACTATGGTAGATTCTAAAATTATTATTGACACACGTGGGTAAGTGACTATAATCTATCATTTGCCATGTCCATAAAGGAGCTTTGAAAATGTTTTCAGAAGAACAGAAATGAGTTGGCCTGCAAACTTTTAAAGACTGACTAAGGGGCGCCTGGTGGCTTAGTCGGTTAAGCGTCTGACTTTCGCTTAGGTCATGATCTCGTGGTTCGTGGGTTCGAGCCCCGCATCAGGCTCTGTGCTGACTGCCAGCTCAGAGCCTGGAGCCTGCTTCAGTCTGTTACTCCCTCTCTCTCAGACCCTCCCCTGCTCACGCTGTCTCTCTCTCTCTGTCTCCTAGAAATAAATAAAACATTAAAAAAAAAAAAAAAAAAAAAAAGACTGACTAAGACAAGACCATAAATGATTTCGGAGGTTTCCTTTCTCCCTTCTCTTTTCAATTAACTCTGGGCATTTCCCCAAGTCCAGAGCATAGCTCACATTACACTGTTTTCACTCAGGCCTCAGGAAAGTCACTTCTTTCGGCAACTCTTGTGATCAACTACATGGGGCAGACATCACCTCTCCCTCCCCTGGCCTGACTGTTCCTTTGCATGGGCACTGTGTTCTAAGAGGGTAGTTAGAAAATCACCGGAAAGAAATCATAGGGGCGCCTGGGTGGCTCAATCGGTTAAGCGTCTGACTTTGACTCAGGTCATGATCTCACAGTTCATGAGTTTGAACCCTGCACCGGCCTCTGTACTGACACTTTGGAGCCTGGAGCCTGCTTAGGGTTCTGTCTCCCTCTCTCTCTGCCCCTCCCCCACCTGCACTCTATTTCTCTCTCTCTCCCTAAAAAATAAACATTAGAATAAATTTTTTTTTTTTTAATGAAAGAAATCATGCAGAGACAAATTCCCGTTCCATAAAAGAAAGGAGTTTTTAACATAAGGAATAAGCAACTACAGGCATCATGGTCCGTGTTCTAAGGTAGAGGGACTGTAGTGACAACAGCAAATGTGGCCGTGGCCATCCTGCTGGGATGAGCGGAAAAGAGGAGATGAAAATCAGGAGTACACAGATCTCTGGAGAGTGGGCAAGTCGAAGCAAGCCACGGGACTGGGTCACAAAGAGAGAGGCAGTGAGGTGATAACAACTGGAGGTCATGAAGAAAAGTCAAGCAAAGATCTCATGAAAAGTGGATGTTAAATATCAGGCACTTGAACGTGAAGCCATCAGGTATCAGGAGACAAGTCCTGGGTGTCTGGGTGGCTCAGTTGGCTAGGCATCTGACTTCAGCTCAGGTCATGATCTCACTGTTCCTGAGTTCAAGCCCCGAGTGGGGCTCTGTGCTGAAAGTTAAAAGAAAAGAAAAGAAAAGGAGACAAGTCCCCAAGGACTTCTAGAAAGTGTACCAGAGCTGTGTGCATGGGGTTCCCCACAAGTGTAACAAGTCATGCCTGATGGTGTGTAGAAAATACCACATGGCATCCAACAACAGATATGGGGATGTCACCCTTATCTTTAAAATATTAACAAACACCTGAAGTAAATGGTCAATGATTTCAGAATAAAGGGCAAATTCCACAGTGGGCCAAGCAGCCCTAGCACACTACTTTGTGTTCTCCTTCAATGCTATTATTTTTCTTACTTCATTGCTAAAAGATCTATTCCCTCCATTGGAAAATTAAGGTCCTACCCAGCCATCAAAGCTTGGTTCAATTGACACTGTTTCCAAGAATCCTTCTTGTAGATCTCCAGTTTGTCAATTCATTTCTCCCACCCTCTACCACAACTTAGGACTTAGCTTGTGCTTCTGATCAGAGCATTATGACTCAGAAATAATTCACTATGGAACACAATAGTTTAAAAGCTGTCTTTGCGTACAACTCCTAAACTTGATTCGGAGGTACTATATGTGATCCATCTCCTGATCTTTCAACATCATCTCACCTGCAATAGTCACCCATAAATATTTTGTTAAACTAGAAAAAAAAATAGGAGATCCAAACAAAAGAAAGGAACTTGAAGTATTACCTCTAATTCCCTTGTAAACCTGAACTTCTATGAGTTACTCTCCTCCCGTGAAACTACTCTAAGCAATGCTGTAGATGTGCCCATTAGCTGGCTGAAATTAGAAGAAATGAACAACCGTAGCATCAGATTAGGACAACATTACACAGTTCCAAGGTCGAGAGTCAGAGCACTAGACCCATGATGTCAAATTCTAAAGCTATGATCCCTAGAATATGTGCCTGACTTACAGAAGTTACTCAATTTGTAATGGGTGAATGAAGAATAAAGGAATGAATGAAATGCTAACTCCAAACCTCACAGGTACTGAGGCCAAACTGATCTTGACATAAAAGAAAAGATAAAGCCCCCATTTGATTTCCAAGATCCATTTTTTCTCTTAAAAAAAGAATTCTCAAAAGAAGAATTTTTGAATTGAAGTATTTGCCTTTTGCAAAAAAATAAAAACAAAAGTTTGTAGCAGGTATCAAAACTTCAGGACATAAGCAAAACTCCAAAAGGACCTGGTCCTTCAAATTAAAACCATATAATCCTGTTGTCTGAACCTCAGAGTCTTATAGGCTAATGGAAGACTCTAAAGCAAAACCATGTGCAAGGCCATGTGGTACAACAGGAAGGACAAATCTGGAAGTCAAGGTTTCTCAAAATGAAGTATGGTTGATAGGATCCATACCTTCATGAGGCTCAGTTTCCCCATCTGCAAAAGGAATTCATCTGTTCAGTGAGTCCCTGAAGAGGCTGTTAACTAATGGCTGACACCACGGTTGGACTAAATAATCCCTAAGCTCCCGTTCAGCTCTGAATATCTTATAATTCTATAGTCATACTTAGGAGACGTTATTTTGACTCTGACCTGAAAAACTGGCTACAACCATAAACAGACTTCTACTTAAAAACACACATTTACCAGCTATAATTTGGACTTGGCAACCTTCAGTTTCACCAGGGCCAAGAGGAAAAAGTGCAAAATTTTCTCCCGTGGTTATATTACTTTGGGCTCTATTATATAGTTCATATTCCAAGGTGGTGCAAATATGGCCAGGGCAGGACCAAGTCACTATCTTTCTCACACAAGGGAAGGGCATGCCCCTGTGCTTTTGAACTTGCCAACAATCTTCCATATATTCAAGAATAACCCGCCTCCCCTACCAGATGTGCCCTTTCCTGTTTGGCAAACCCCATTTTATTTTTCATCCTTCCTTCTGTTTTGCAAAGAACATAAGCCAACATGGCAACCGGCTTTTTGTTTATTTCCTTCCTTATAAAAAACAAAGTCATGGTTTTGGTACAGTTATCAGGAAAATGGCCAGAGAGGAGAAGAGCTTTTGTAATTTTTATATAAGCCCATGTTTGAATTCTTCTTCATTAAACCTTTTGGCAAAACCTTATCATTACCACTGTTGTTATTTTTATATAGTAATATTACAATACCAAAATATCTGGATAGCCATTATAGCTTGCCAATTTCAAATCCATCTGTATTTCATTTGGTTCCTAGAGGTAGTAGACAGTTATCTTAGTTTTAATTATAAGAAGAATCGGATTTAGTGTGACCTGTCGAGAATCATGTAACTAGAATAAGCTGTTCAATGAACAAACACAAGTCTGTCATGATGTCAAACAAGCCTTTAAGAATGAAATATTTAAGGGGCGCCTGGGTGGCTTAGTCGGTTAAGCGTCCGACTTTCCGACTTTTGCTTAGGTCATGGTCTCGCGGTTCGTGGGTTCGAGCCCCGCGTCGGGCTCTGTGCTGGCTGCCAGCTCAGAGCCTGGAGCCTGTTTCAGTCTGTGACTCCCTCTCTCTCTCTGACCCTCCCCTGCTCACGCTGTTTCTCTCTCCTAGAAATAAATAAAACATTAAAAAAAAAAAAGAATGAAATATTTAAAATGCAACAAAATAGCTTCCATAATATTCCAAGAGAGCAAATAGACTAAGTGAAGTTTTTAATTATATAGATTCAACAATATGCAGCGAACAGCTCTGGACCAAGTAAGAGCAAAGGTATATAAAGGACAAATGTGAGAGGGATTTTGTTTTTCACTGTTAATAAAAAATGACTAAAATAAGGAAACTTGATAATATTATTTCTATTTGTCAAGGGACCTATCTGTTGCATAAAATAAATATAAACTTTATAGAATTCCTGTCCATTAGTGGAATTCGAGCTTTGATTTTATTAGCTTACTCCATTTTATCAGCAAGATTTTACAGGAAAATCAAGACTTTTGTAGGAAACCCATGACATATATATCTAAAACATAAAAATTTTAATGGATTTTTAAAAATCTGGGTTCCAAACTGAAATGGAGACCACTGGTTATAACCAGAAGTTACTAATTTTAACTTCTCAATAGCACAAAAAGTTTCTTCTATTACTTAACTTCTACTGTATGGAAATATACTCCCAAAACACTCACAGGGTTTACTCCCTTCTCCCCACTCCACATCTTTGCTTAAGTGTCCCCTTTTCAGCAAGATCTCTGGATCACCCTTTCTCCCAACACACAGCCCTGATCTCATTCTAATGTTCTTCATAATCAATGTACCTATTTTGTTTACATCCACCAGTTTTACTAATGTGAGAGTTTCACGAGTGCAGGACCCTGTCTGTCTTTTTCTCAATAGAATTCTAGTACTATAAAGCATCTGCACACAGGCACATGGAACATTTGCTGAATGAATGAATCATTTCTTCCTTTGTCTCTCCCAACCTGAGATTTAGGAGAATGAAAGCCAGGCAATGGACTGAAGCATTTAAACAGTTATTTCCCATGGCCTTTCTTCTTTAAAACTTATTATGAGAGGGCCACTTGGGTGGCTCCAGTCAGTTGAGCATCTGACTTTGGCTTAGGTCATGATCTCATGGTCCGTGGGTTCAAGCCCTGTGCCAGGCTCTGTGCTGACAGCTCAGAGCCTGGAGCTTGTTTCTGATTCTGTGTCTCCCTCTCTCTCTGCCCCTCTCCCAATTGCCCGCTTGCTCTCTCTCTTCCTCTCTCAAAAATTAAACAAACATTAAAAAAATTTTTAAACTTACTATGGGAAATTGTAAACATATATAAATAAAGGTAGACTAAATATAATCAACCTCCATGCACTCAACAATGATCAACTCTTCACTAATCTTTCTTTCACCTATTTTCTCACTCAGTAGCTCCCTACTCTTATTATTTTGAAGCAAATACCAGACACCATCAATTTCCTCCCCAAATATTTTGGATATTTCTCTAAAAGATAAGGGCTGTGGGTTTTTTTTTTTTTTCACTTCTATGTATCTATAATAGCATCATCAACCCTCAAAGACAACAATAATTCTATAACTTTGCTCTTTAGTTTTCCCTCCTGATCTGAACATCTTGTAGCTGCCTACATGGTGGCATCTGGTCACCAGGGTCTCTACATGATTACAGGCTAAGAACACCTTCCACTGTTGTTTCTGATTCCAGCACTGGGTTGCTGGTGATCAGCACTCCCTGGAGCATAGCACTTGTAAAAAGATCAATACCTCCTATAATGTGCCTCCTTGAACCCACTTGACCCCACTCAGAAAAGAATACCCCAAGAATGTTTGCTGGCACTTCTGCTAGAAAGATGTTGCTGGCCAATTAGGACCCACAGAGACCAACCAGAGCCTTAAAATATCACTCTTCCTCATACAGAATGCAATGTTTATGGATAGAGAAAGAAGGCAATAGAAAAGCACAGGTCCTTGGGAGAATAAGAAAATGTGGGATTCTCAAATGACATTCCAAAAAAAAAAATGGTCTTCAGTTTCAGAACAAAATTGGTAGGTGAAAGGATTTCCAGGGCTTCAGAATGCAAGCCAGCAGAACTCTGCAAAGCTTCAGTGGGGCGGGTTACATGAAAGCACCTTAGCTCTTTGTGAGTTGTAAAGCTCTCGTTAGGCTCTGGATAAATGTTTATCCACCGCAGAAACAATCGCTGGATTCATGGGTTTCCTAGCGTGGCTTATTAATATGACTTCCACCACAGATCTTACCTGTGTCCTGAAAGCACCTTCATCAAGGGGTGGTGGAGGAGGGAAGCTTCCAGAGACAGATGGAAGAGCACCAGGATCCTCTAGAGGTGGAGGTGGGGGTGGAAGAAAATCACCTACAGAAAGGAAATGCACACACGAAGTTAACATAGATGCGATTTCATAGTGCTCTTAAAAGCCACGTATTTGCTGGCATTTTACTGCTTTTTAGTTGGCTCTCATGCATCCTCATTCTATCCCATTGGCAATTAGTCCCTACTACAGGTCTCTTCAGTTTAATTAGTAGCCTTAATTTTGAGAGTGAGGCCTGAAATTGATACTTAGAAGTGCAATAAAAGCTAGTCTAGAGGAGGAAGAGGAGATGTTTAGCTCTAACAGGGAAGGCATTCAGGGTGGTGAATGGCGGAGGTGGGGAAAACTCGGTACTTAAACCCTCAGGAAAGTTTTAATCAAGCAGAGGAGGAAAAAACTGTACACAGATGAAGGTAAAAGAAGATAATAATTGATGAAGATGGAGAAACAAACTCTTCTGGAAGCTAAGAAAAAGGAAAGCTTATGTTCAGGTAGAGCAAGGAAGGCTTTCACCAGAACATTTAAATGTTCCCTGAGCAGCAGTTCACAGTGACCTACAAGCCCACTGGTGGCACAAAGGCATAGATTAAAGCATCCAGGGCCTAGAGAATAAGGAGCGAGTTATAATACAGCATATGTATAGCGATGTAAAAGAATACTAGTGCATAACAAAACTAAGTGCATTGACAAAAAACCCACAACACTTTTAAGTGTGTTGCAAATGTAGTTAAGTAGTTGGAGTTTTATCATGCTTGTGGTGGGGAGTCATCAAGCATTTCTGAGAAGAAAAAACTTGTTTGCAATATGATTTACTAAAGACTAATCTAAAGGTACATGCAGGGCAGATTAGGAGAATCGGGAATAAGAAACATCCAATATCAAAATCTATATACAATCCAGGAAGGAAGTTAAGAGAAGTGAGCATATCAAGAAAGGTCAACATCATTGCCCAACCAGAACAGCGTAAAGGTGCCATGTTGCTGGAAGAAAGCACCTCATCTCTAAGGTTCGAGGTACAGACATAAACCTAAGAGCTCTAGAGCTTCATGGTATGGAAATGTTTTAAAAATACATTGCAGGAAATTCTATTAGAAATAGAAACTTCCATTAAAAAAATCTCTATTTGTGGTTTTTTTTCTTTTTAAAAATAAGATTTCAGATAATAATAATAATAATATTCATGGATGAGTAGCTTTTCCATGCATTTCAGTTGCTCAATTGAGCACCTTGGTGGTAAGGCAGCCATTTCTGTCACTCAATTACTTGCTTTTGGATAGTACCAAAATATCATGATGTAAGCCTCCAAAAGAAAAAAAAAAAAAGAATCTAAATTGCACAGTTGAAGGATGGCTGCTTGGATTCATTGTTCTGATACACCTTGATTTGTTGTTCTGATGGTTCCTCTGGCCCCTATTTGCCTTATAAATAACAGTCCTAGAGTTGTAAGGGTAGCTGTCCAGTCTAGCTTCCAGCCACATTCAGACTACCAAGCAGTAAAATACACTGTATTTAGAGTACTCTGTGTTTTTGGACTCCCACTAGGCACCAAACGCTGTGCTAAGATTTCCATATATCTATTCGTCCTACAACCCTCAGTGCTGATGGTTCTCAAACTTTAGAGGTCATCAGGAACTTGGAAAGGTCTGACTAAACGCGGATGGCTGTGTTCCACCCCCAGAGTTCCTGATTTAGTAGGTCTAGGGTGGGGCTTGAAAATTTGCTTTTATTTTTTAAATATTTATTTATTTGTGTGTGTGAGAGAGAGAGCGAGAGAGAGCGAGAGAGAGAGAGCGAGAGAGCATGTGTGTGCAAGTGGGGAAAGGGCAGAGAGAGAAGGAGACAGAAAATCCCAAGCAGGCTCTGCACTGTCAGCACAGAGCCAGATGCAGATCTCGAACTCACAAACCATGAGATCATGACCTGAGCCCAAATCAAGTCGGATGATCAACTGACTGAGTCACCTGGGTGCCCCTGAGAATTTGCCTTTCTATTAACTCCCAGGTGATGCTGATGCTACTGGTCTGGGACCACACATTGAGAACCACTGCATTTCAGCCAAATATTATATTGTTCCTATCTTAGAGCCTACAGGATTAGAAAGGCTAAATGACCTATGTCCTTTCTATTTCTCTTACCCTTCTGGGTGTACACATCTAGAGACATGCTTTGTCCATATCCTTATTAGGGTTATAAGTCTCATAAACCTTCAGTGACTCTACCCAGGAGTTCTAAACACTGGCTACATACCAGAACCACTAAGAAAGCTTTTCCCAAAATGCCGATTTCCAAACTCCATCTCACGCCAATTCCATCAGTATCTTGGGGTTGGGGGAAAGGGAATGGGGGGAGGGGTCAGGTGCCAGTATTCCCTTAAAACCCAAATGATTCTTGGGGCGCCTGGGTGGCTTAGTCAGTTAAGCATCCAACTTTCGCTTAGGTTATGATCGCGCGGTTCGTGGGTTCGAGCCCCGCGTCGGGCTCTGTGCTGACTGCCAGCTCAGAGCCTGGAGCCTGTTTCGGAGTCTGTGTCTCCCTCTCTCTCTGACCCTCCCCTGCTCACGCTGTCTCTCTCTCTCCTAGAAATAAGTAAAAATATTTAAAAATAAAAACACCCAAATGATTCTAATGTGCAGTCAGAATCAAGGGACTAATTTGACCTTTCTTTGGCCAAACACTGCACTAAAAATATATTTAACACCTGGTAAGTAAGAAGAATCGTCACCAAGTTATTTTCTGCCTTGGACAATCACAACATACAAGAAGAAGGCTCACAATGACATCTTGAGTGATCAGCAAAGAAGGTCTAGGTTGATGAAGACTAGTCCTACTCAATTCTAGTGCACAGCCTCATTTTCTCCTTCAAATGTTCTGTCTGGACCTAGGTCTTCTTTGTGCATAATTTAAAAGAGGATTTCTGAGCGCCTTTTTATACTTTACCACATTTTATTATGTCACAGAGAAATGTTGGAGCATTAAACAGGATCAGAAGTGAACGGAATCTTGGAGATTGTATTATAAAGGTAGAAACAGAGGCCTGTGAAAGCCACATGAATAGTCCACATTCTCAGTAAATTATTCTTGGAATAAACTTAGCATAAGCTAAGTAAGTTGAGTGTCGAACCCTTTTGTTTTTAATGTTTATTTATTTTTGAGAGACAGAGCATGAGTGGGGTAGGTCAGAGAGAGAGAGACCCAGAATAAGAAGCAGGCTCCGGTCTCTGAGCTGTCAGCACAGAGCAGGACATGGGGCTCAAACTCACGGACCATGAGATTATGACCTCAGCTGAAGTCAGATGCTTAATCAACTGAGCCACCGAAGTGCCCCGAGCATCTGACTCTTCATTTCAACTCAGGTCATGATCCTAGGATCGTGGGATTGGGCCCCTTGTTGGGCTCTGCGCTGAGCCTGCTTAAGATTCTCTCTCTCGCTCTGCCCCTCTCCTCAACTCACACTCTCACTGTCTCTCTAAAAAAAATTAAATTAAATTTAAAGAGTGTCTGACCTTGAAGGTTAGTTGGTGACCCTCCCAGAGAAAAACATTCTAATGGAATCAGTTGCAATACTTTCCAACTGGCATGTGTTAGGCTGTAGGCCTTCACATTAGTGCATGGCCTTACCTCTCTGCTTGCCAGGGAAATCCAAATAGAACTGTCATTCCCTATGAATTACAGGAACATTGAATAAATCAAACAGGAAAAGAAAACCAAAAAAAAAGTGTCATCAGGCAACTTGGACAATGTAGGGATCTATAAAATCTAAGACAGAAACATTTAGTCTTAGAAGAAGGAGGGTAGTCAGAGCCACATGTCTACACACCTGCTTCCCTCCTTCCCCTTCTCACCATCCAAAGCCTACCCACAAGCAATGCACATTTATCCCTCATTTGCCAGGTAAAATGGTTCACTCGAAGTTACACACCTAGTGAAATATGGAGCTAGAGGGGTGCTTGGGTGGCTCAGTCAGTTAAGCGTCCAACTTCAGCTCAGGTCATGATCTCATGGTTTGTGAGTTCAAGCCCCGCATTGGGCTCTGTGCTGAAATCTCAGACCCTGGAGCCTCCTTCAGATTCTGTGTCTCCCCTTCTCTCTGATCCTCCCATGCTCATGTCCTGTCTCTCTCTGTCTCTCAATAATAAATAAAAATGTTAAAAAGACATTTAAAAAATATAGAGCTAGGAATGGATCCTCACTCTGCATTGGGGAGAAGCTAGGAAGTATCTCACTTAATTTGCTCTGTATCATCCCAAATGATTCAGCTAATATTTAACAGATTTTTGCTTTTTGTCAGGAGTAGCACCATGAGGTAGTTAAACAGTGAGTTGGGCAAAAGTATATATCCTCGACTCACAAATACTATTTTATGCCAACTTACTTCCACCAAATAGCCTGTGATGCATATCATTAACTTGAAAAGCCAGTGAAGAAAATCTCCCAAGCACCCAGCTAGGCATACTTTCTCCAGCTACCCTTCCCAGGATAGGGCTAAGAAGGCAGTAGCATTGGGGCACCTGGGTGGCTCTGTCGGTTAAACATCCGACTTTGGCTCAGGTCATGATCTCATGGTTTGTGGGTCTGAGCCCCACATCGGGCTCTGTGCTGACAGCTAGCTTGGAGCCTGGAAACAGTTTCAGATTCTGTGTCTCCCTCTCTCTCTGACCCTGCCCTGTTCATGTTCTTTCTTTCTCTCTCTCAGAAATAAATAAAACCAAAGAAAAAATTTTTTAAAACAGGCAGTAGCATTGAGAAGCCTAGATGGCTACCTGATAGGAGTTGAGTAGTTGCCCTAGTAACATCATTTGGGCATCTGTGAAGGGCGTCTATCCACCTGAATGCAGAACTCATTCAACCCTTCATGAAATAAAGGTCCTCATCAAGGAGAAAAAAAATAACAAGAACTGACCAGCAAAGAAGGTTACAAATTACGGGTTATATGTGATTGTAGTGAAAAAGCACAAAGGAATAATTAAACTCAGATCATCAGTGAAGTCTGAACTCATTTACTAAAGTTAAAAAAAAAAAAAACACTCAAAAAGCTCCATTCTTTTCTTCTTCCAATACCCATGTAAACCTACACATATACACAGGGATTCACATAGTAGCCCATTTGTGCCTCATCAGCACCTATGATACTTGGATGCACCGAGGCGTTCATGGTCATTCTCTCCTACTGAGAATGGAGGCTCTGAACTAGGAAAGCCCACTTAGAATTTCTCTTTCTATCTCCACGTCCTGCCATGTAGTTTGGGCCACTCTCAGTAAATGTAGGGTAAATAACTAACTATATAAGAAGCCATTTCATCACTCAATTGATATTTGTTTGTTTGTTTGAATGGCCTGGTGCTTTACATGTTGTTCAAATGTCAATGTTCAAATGGCCAAGAGGGTATCTCGATAAAATGCACACTGTGATTCAGCAGCTGTGGGGTGAGGTCTGAGATTCTGCATTTCTAACATGCCTGCCGGGTGATGACGTAGATCCAGGCATAGTACGTGGAGGGACATGGCTTTAGGGCTCCTAGGGTTGACAACTATTGCTTCTCCAACTTTCTGATGGGGATAATTTTGGATTGTTTAAGGAAATAAACTTCAAGGTAAATATAAACAAAATCACTTGGGGACTTCTCAAGTTAAGTATTTAAATTATGAGTGTACAAGAAATTCGGTTGGAAACACACACATGCACACACGTGTGAAAAAACAGAATGACAGTGACCAAATCATAAGCTTCGAGTAAAAACCATTATTTGTTTCTGTTCCTAGTAATGAAGAGAGCATGGAAGTATGTGCAAAAGAAAATAATACAAAATGCCAAGCCTAAAAACTTGAAAAACAAGCCCCAACTCTACGCTTTACCTGAGAAAAAGCAATACTACCATTTCAGGGTCAGCTTACCTCACCTACCAAATGAAAATAACAATAACCGCTTCCCTCTGTGACTTTGGAGATCAAAGCAGTTGAAACAGTGACTTTGAACCTCTTTTGACCACAACCCAGAGCAAAGAAATAACCTTTTATATCATGCTGCAATACTACCTACTTGGACATATAGAAGTACATGTATATCTCAAACAAGGGTTTCATGAAACGGTACTTACTACATGTAATGCACATTGAAACTTCTATTATACTTATTTACTTCAAAAGTGTTGGTGATTCCTAATGGAATAACCACCACAGAAGTAACTGTGACCCACAAATGGGTTTCAAACCACAGCTGAGCTGTCACTAAGCTCACTTACATATGACTTGTACAATGTCTATGTAACAGGTGACAAGTCTTCCTGTTTTCCATGCATGCACAAGAGGGCAACTCAGTGTACAGCTGCCTATGCAGGAGCAGACCAGGTCTGAGCAGGCAAAACTCTCTGAATAGGCTGAGTAAAGAGAGTGAGCAGAAGATAAAACAAACGTGTCAGTCTCCGTAAGGTGACAGAGTTGCATCACCCTTCTGGCATTCTCAAAGAGAGGCAATTTATTGCAAAACAAAGCCACTAAAGACCCTTTACAATTTCACCCTCAACTCTATCTTCACTTTATATTAAACACACTTGCCACCAAGAAAACTATACCAGAAAGCACACTGAGTAAAATACTTTAAAAACGAAGCATTCTCAGGGGGCCTGGCTGGCTCAGTCAATAGAGCACATGACTCTTGATGGGATTGTGTGTTCAAGCCCCATGTTGGGTATAGAGTTTGCATCAAAAAAAAAAAAAAAAAAAATGAGGCATTAATGCTTTAGGACAGAATGTATAATGGTATCATTTGTGTGATAACATATATGCCTGTAATGTCATGGAGTATCTTTTAAATGGATTCCTAAGACACTGTTAACAGCAAGTTGCCTCTACAAAGAAGCTAATTTGCTAGAGAACAAGAGTAGAAAAGAAATTTACTTTCCATTATAAAAAAATTTTAACTTGCCATTATTTTACCTGTGTGTGTGTGTGTGTGTGTGTTTAAACATATATATATAATGTATTTTTAAAATTTTTTAAAATATTTTTACTGTTTTATTTATTTCTGAGAGAGAGAGACAGCGTGAGCAGGGGAGGGTCAGAGAGAGAGGGAGATACAGAATCTGAAACAGGCTCCAGGCTCTGAGCTGGCTGTCAGCACAGAGCCCGACGCAGGGCTCTACCCCACAAACTGTGAGATCATGACCTGAGTTGAAGTCGGTCACTTAACCGACTGAGCCACCCAGGCGCCTAAATATGTATAATTATATATTTAGTATTAATTATATAATACTTAATTCCAGTACAGTTAACATACAGTATTACATTAGTTTCAGGGGGACAGTATAGTGATTCAACAATTGTATACATTAATCAGTGCTCATCACGATAAGTGTGCTCTTAATCCCATCATCTATTTCCCCCATCCTCCCACACTCCCCTCTGGTAACCATCAGTTTGTTCTCTACAGTTAAGAGACTCTTTCTGGGTTTGTCTCTTTTCCTCTTTGTTCATTTGTTTCATTTCTTAAACTCCTCATATGAGTGAAATCATATGCTATTTTTAAAATCACATGTATACACAAAACCAAAGAGAAATTTTCTGTACCTAGAAATGTGTCACCTGTAAATACTGAGCTGAATAAAGTTTTCAAAACCACCCGGAAATACTGAGATATGCCAAAGGTCAAAAAAACATGAAGGGTGAGTCCCATTTAATTTAACACCTCCCTGGCTTCTCAACCTCTTTACTATCCATTGGTTGTAGCTAAAAAAATATGAAAGGAATTGCCCTGACCTAATCACCATGTTGTCTGTCGTAGAAAGAGGATAAATAGCCTGTTCATTCCTAGAACCAAAGCCTATGTACGATCTCAGTGTGACCACGGACCTGTGTCCTAGAGAGAGATTAAACCCTCACGGAGCTATTAATAAAGTGGCTCCTGTATTCCCACTTTGCTACTGTTGCTTGAGTAAGCAGCCCCTTTAAGAACTCTCTGGCAGAAGGGATAATTGTCAGGGCAAGGCTGGGCATTCTTGGTTCTCTGTCCTCCTCAACCAAATAGCAGCAGCAACAGCTCCATTAAAAGAGGCATCTTCATCTGTAGGTGAGAAGATATGTTGCCTGAACCAAGTGATTCCAATTCTTTAGCTCACACACTATAGGCATTTTTGGAGTTCCAGCATTTATTATACATTAGAAAATTAGCCTTTCTATTTTCCTTCCATCTTTATTTTCTGCTGCTTAACTAAAACACAAATGGTTGACTCTCACAGTACTTAATTTTCTAGGCAGTCATTTAAATGGGAGGACAAAGATTAAAAATAGTGACAAAACACAATGTTGATGATGGAGTAATACAATCCAAACTTCTGAATGCTATTCATATATAAATAGATGAGTGTTAAAGATAAAATTTTTCTAAAGAAAATCTGACAACAGGTATCAAAAGCCCTAAAAATAGGTATATATTTTGATACAGCAACACTGCATTTAATAAATCACCCTACAAAGAAGTGACTGAAGAGTACATGGAGAAGCACATTAAAGAATCTCCATCAAAATGAAATAAAATAGAAATAATCAGAATGTTCATCGATAAAGTATTGGTAAAAAAAAAAAATCAACCATAGTCAACCACACACTGGTAAATTGTGTAGCCATCAAAATGATGAGGTTGATCTAGAACTGACATCATTTATTCATTGATTGAGTACCTCTTATGTGTCATGCATTATTATAGACATGAGGGCGGAAATCAAACAAGAACAAAAATAAAATAAACAGTGCTTCACTCACAAAATGTATATTCTATCTAAGGAGAAGAATACTTAAAAAATAAGTGAAATAAAACATAATATCAAATAGTGATTGGCACCATGGAAATATGGAGCAAGGAAAAAGAGTACTGGGGCAGGGGTGGAATGCCACAATTTTTAAGAGAAAGGTGAGGAAACGCCTAACCAATGTGGCATTTGAACAACGACTTAATCTAGTGAGGGAATGAGTCATGGAGGATCTGGAAGAAGAACATGAAAACTTTGACATATCATGTGAGGAAAAAAGTGGGCTACTGAACAGTGTTTATCACTTGGTCCTATTTTTGTAGAAACCTGTATGGTAACGGTGGTTGTCCATAGCTCCTGGGATAAGTTTTTTTCTCTCTCTCTCTCTCTCTCTCTCTCTTTTTTTCCCTTCTTCTTCTTTTTATTCCCTCTCCTTTTGATTCAACTGTTCTACAATAAATGTGAATTACAGACATGCATATTTTAAAAATCAAAAGGAAGACACTGTGAAATGAATCGCAGAATCTACTCAAACCCAGTGTTTAATTTTAATGTGCCACTATATTTACCCAAGCCCAAATGTAATGTCTCCGTCATCCTTCTAAATAACTTAGCTTGAAATGTTCATTGTGATTCTCAAATTAAAAGCAAGAAGAATTATGATCCTAAAAGAGATGAAGTCTTCCTGATTTTCAAATGGATGGTTTCACTCTACATTTAGCTAATACTGCATCCCTGGGTCTTCATGGAGTTCTACAGTCCTCATGCTTAGCCACAAGTCAACTCTAAGAAGGTGAAACATACGAGTGCATCCCATCGAATCGTGCCACACTTCTCTCTTATACTGTGGTTTCCATTTGTTGAAAAACATATTCAGTTTCTTAGACCGGAGCACTGAATGATTTTCAAATAATATGAAATTAGGAAGATAGTCTGGTTCTGCAAATGGACTAGAACCAGAACTAGTATTTTTAATCCCCCAAGTGTCATGCCTTCCAAAACATGGTCATTGCAACCCAAACAACAAACCATACCACATGCTTTGACTTCCAGAGATGGACACTCCAAATAAATAGGGCAATGACTGAAGCCGACACATCAATGTTCTAGCAGCTACTGAGATATCTTCAGCCCTAATACCAAAAAGTGGAATTCTCACAGTTCAAAACTGAAATAAAAATAAAAAATTCATGTTGTGGACAGAGAATGAGGCAACAGTCCATGGAGGAGGGGGAATCTTTATTTATCGCTGAAAAAGGAAGCTGGAAAACAAATATCAATGTGCTGAGAGAGGATTCCAAAAATACACCTTTCCTCTGGAGACAGGACATCACCCTGTGGTCACCACTGAGGCCAAAAATTTACTTTCCCACCAAAGATGGCGCTGAAGCTGAAGGAGTGTAGTTTCACAAAAACAAAATAAAACAAAACAACACAAAACACAAAACAAACACTTGAAACATCTCAACTAACTTATCCCATCATTGCTGCATATGGAAAGAGTAAACCATTTTCACTTCAAAGACCATATACAGCTTTCCTGACTTAGCTCCATCAGAGCAAGTATCGTGCTCTTTATTAGTTTAATTGGCTATCTACTGGTTTCTCCTACTAGCCTATAAGCTCCTTGAAGACAGGCTCTCTGTTTTACTCATCTCTTTATAGAGCACATGCGACACATAGGAGATACTTAAGAAATGGTAGTAATATTGTTCTTATAAATTATCATTATTATCGATCTTTATTACATTAAACGGAATTAAACTCCGTTTATTTATAATACATGTGAAAGAATGAGCACATGTATTTCTACCATGGACAATTTTGCCTCTTTCCAGTTATTGACATAAGGTCAATACAATACAGTGCTGGGGTGGAGAGGGGGTAGTCATAGGTCCTGTAAGGTGTCAAAAGTTGGACAAGCTTAGTAACAGTCACTGAGTTTTGCTGCTCGTGGTAGTGGTGGTATTTTTACACCTTACCTTCCTCAGAGACATCCTCAAGATACAGGATGTGCCGAGTCCCCATCTCTAAGTCATCTCCTGCTTATGGGGACACCCTAGCTCCAGAAACACTGCATCCTATGTATTTTGTTTGTTCTTTCTTCTATGATAAAAGATCTGTATATAGGTGGTTACCCACACGGTATCTAGAAACCTCTTCAAAAATCCTCCTGGAATTTTGGAGTCAGAACCTTTTCTCATAAATGAGAATTGGGGGTGGAGGAGGAACAGGGAAATGAAGGAAAATGTAGGTAGTTGTCACATGGACAAAATATCAAAATGTCAGTTCTTCAGGTGCTGAAACAAACCCGACTTTTAACTCAGGGTGCGCATCAGAATTTTCTTCGACAACATGCACCCGGGCCCAACTCTAGAATTCTTAAATCAGAAACTTTGGGGCTGGGATTGAGATACAAAACATCTTGATACGCTCCCTTATTGATTCTGATGGGTAGCCCAGGTTAGTAGTCATTGACCTCCATGTAAAACAAAGACTGAGAATCTGGCCTAGGTTAAAGAGACTAAGGAGGCAAGACAACCAAATGCAGCTTGTGATTCTGGATAAGATCCTAGATTAGGAAAAGGATATTAGTAGGGCAGTTCATGAAATTTAAATAAATTCTACATATTAGTTAGTAGTATTGTGTCAGTGTAATAATTACCTGGCTTTGGTACCTGTACTGTGATGGTGTAAGAGGCCAACAATTGAAAAAACTCGATGAAGACTAAGTGAAAATCCCTCATACTATTTTTCAGTGTTTGTGCAAAATCTAAGTATTCCAGAATGAAAATTCAACATTTGGTTTTAAATTTTAGGGAGGAAAGAAAAGTAACTTCTCGGGGCGCCTGGGTGGCTTAGTCGGTTAAGCGTCCGACTTTCGCTTAGGTCATGATCTCGCGGTTTGTGGGTTCGAGCCCCGCGTCGGGCTCTGTGCTGACTGCCAGCTCGAAGCCTGGAGCCTGTTTCAGTCTGTGACTCCCTCTCACTCTGACCCTGCCCTGCTCACGCTGTCTCTCTCTCTCCTAGAAATAAATAAAACATTTAAAAAAAAAAAAAAAAAAAAAAAAAAAAGAAAAGTAACTTCTCTAGCCCAATAACTTTGTCTTACAGATGGAGGAGTTTTTGACCTGTGTAGTAAAGGGCAACAGTCAAATGGCATAGAACCATACCAAAAACCCCCCCGGGACCACCAAATCTTTTAACTTCCAGTTGAGGAGACATTTACCATAGTACATGACTGATTCAGCGTGAGAATCTGAGACCTCTTGGGAATATGAAGGAAACTTGTTTTGTCCCTCCAAATTCAGAACACTATGATGAAGAGAAGAAGCTCTTACAACTTAGGAGACTGGGATCGATGGATCAGGAACACGTAAAATATCTTCAACTCAATCCAAGTTGACTTTCCCATAGGTAGGACAGTAATCCACGCTTGATGATCAGCAGCAGTGAAATCCCATAAAACTTCCTTTTTCCCACTCTGAGACCCATTCCCTGGCCTCAGGGGACTCCCTGAGGATCCAAATGGCTACATGACACCAGGGACTTTCTATGATTTCTCCAGTCTTCATCTTTTCTGCACAAACGACTTCAAATTCTTCTCACTGAGAAATTCTTGTTTCTATTTATATAAAATGATGCCAACCATTACTCACTCTCCTTCAACCCTGCCATTTCATCTAGACTGAGGCTTAGCAAATGCAGAAATGCTTTAAAAATAATCAAATAGAGACACTCATTTCATTTCAAGGTGGTTGTTTTTTGGCATGATTTTTTTTTTTTTTCCAAAGGAGTAGTAGGAGCTGACAGGTAGTTGCTCTAAAAATTTACTTCACCATCTGCTAACTGAAATACTGCTTTCACGGATTTATATTGTATTAAAAGGTCACTGGCTGTTTAAGACTTAAACAGTTTTAATCATTGTAGAAGTCTCTTAACAGTAAGAAAAGGAAGCTCAGAACAAACAGCAGCAGGGACTCTAATTAAAAGGGCCAATTCATCTAATTTTATTTGGGGTTAATTATTCAGGATTCACTCTTTGATGTGTAAGGAATAGCAATTAGTAATTTTAGTGATTTGAGAATCATTGGAGGTGTAATCAGTTAAAATGAGTGAGTGTTTACAACACAAGATGGTGAATTAGTCTCTCTCAGCTGGAGAACAGGAACATGAGGCTCCAAGAGATCAAGGCTAAGGATTTCAGACCCTGGTAATAACAGTCACTTCAAAATAAAACACATATCAACAGCATCTAGCATTCTGTTTGTTCTTAGCTAAAACAAAGCACAGAAGCTTTATGAATTACCTTTAACCACATCTCCTTCGTTGCCGTTGTCTTCAACCACTTCCCTCTCTTTGGCTCTTGCCACCATGGTAACCATAAATGCATGACATTAAAAAAGCAATTCTAAATGAATATACCATTTATAAGCAACATAAGACTTCGGATAATCATGGCACCAACTCCTTCCGTGTCTGCATCTCTGCACGAGAGCCGGGCATCTCCACCACAATCGCTCGCTCAGTGCTCAGAAATGAATGCAGATACCCTAACTCACAGACCCGCTTACCTTCTCTCGTACCCTCTACTTTTCTATTTACTTCATTACAATTCTCCCAGTCATCCAGGTTGGAAGAAAACCCCTTTTCTCTATTTTTTGCCCACAATCTTCACCAAATATAGCAAGCCATATTGAAGGATACCAAAATGTTTAAGTCCGTTTACTATTCTCCATCTCTACTGCTGAGAAAATAATCGATGTCTAGTTAGTTACCTTTGATCTCAGCATAACAAACAGCCTAAATGGTTTCCACTCTACTTACTTCTTGCCAACTAATCTTAGACACCGCTGCCAGATTGAAAGCATCCACCAGTCCCCCAAAAGCCACAACAATTTTGAAAAAGGACAAAGTTGGAGGATTCTCCCTTCCTGATTTCAAAACTCACCACAAAGCTATGGTAATCAACAGTGTGGTGCTGGCACAAAAGCAGACATACAGACCAATGAAAATAGCATAGAAAGCCCAGAAATAAGCCCTCATGTATATGGCCAATTGATTCTATGACAACTAGGCTGCAGTCTTAGAGAATGATGGTTTGGGAGTATTATGAGCTTCACAAGACTTGACAGGACCTCATACTAGACAGGCAGAATCCTAAAACACGATGGGCCCCCTGGGAGGAAATGGAGAGAAACCTGACAAGTCCTCCCAGAATGCTCTGGTGGGTATGCATTCCCTGAGATTACTGCTTCACACAGCAGCTCTGGAAGCTCTGTACTTCAGAATGCTCAAGTTCCTAAGCCACATACTCAGTAATCTGCCTGACTGCTTCTCCTTGCTTCCTTGACTCCAGGAATTTGCTCATGCCTTGCCTCCATCAGGTCTTCCCTCTCTAACATGTCTTTATGGCAGAATCCAAGCTATTCCTGGAGGGTCCAGATCACCTGTCAATGCTACACAACCCTCTTTGGCTGCCCCCTCACAAAGCCACCTTCCTAGCTCTCACTCTCTGCAGTATCTCTATAGCTCTTCCATGATGCATCTCATTGAGAACACAGGAGCCATTCAGCTTACTTTACCATGTGCTCCTTGAGAGGCCATGTCATGGAGGATCCATCACTCTAACCCAATAGCACCTCTTTCAGCACCTTCCTAGACTTGAGATTGCAAAGAGTTAAGAAAATATTTGCCAAGTGGATATATGCATGAACTCTTGACAACAAAGTGAATCCTAGCCAAATATATTCTTCTTTAAAGGAAGAACCTGAAAAACTGAGTGGCTATCATTCTCAAAATAGGTGTGTGGTGTGGTGTGTGTGTGAGAAAGAGTGAGAGAGAGAGAGAGAGATTGAAAGATTGAGAGAGAGATTCAAGTGAACATCCCCATGGGGACGATTTCTATAAAAGGAATGTGCTCTTGATTTGAACAGTGACTCGGTTAGCTGACTTAGAAATATAAAAGAAATAGCACCGTGGTATTAAAATATATCACTTACAGTCACACCTGAACTATCTGCTAGCTGCGTGAACTTGGTCAAATCATGAAACTTCTGAGTCTCAAATTTTTTTTTTTTTTGGCAGATAAGAATAAGAGCACTTGTCTTTTACACTGCCCACTGCTGTACAGACTGGATAGATAAATTGAAAAAGAATTTAAAAATAATAATGTCCTACCAAATATTAATTTTGAGATGATTCTCTATGTGACTTAACCATAAACCCTTTCTTCACATTTAGAAACTCAAATACAAAACATCATTATTATAACTGAATAAATGCTATAATCTTAAAACGGCTCTTCACATAGAGTGGGTCCAAACAGTGAGGGGGTAAGGCAAAGAGAGAGAGAGAGAGAGAGGGAAAGAAACAGAGACAAAGATAGAGAGAGACAGAGACAGAAAGACAAAAGAGCATGAGTAAGTGAAACAATAGCACAATGAAGTCCTAGCAGTCAAATAAACAAATATTGTGCTCTCCCCAGAATGTTTAGAAATCTTGGAGAGGAATCACGTAAGGAGCCCTGCGGTGGCACTAACTTGGCACATCAAGTACTTCTGTGACTGATTAACTCGACGTTTCCTTGGGTCTGGAATTAGTACTAGGTCATTTTTTTTAATGGACAAACTGTTCCTGAATAATTTTTAAGATACAAACAGCTATTGTGACAAATCAATCAAAAGAGGTCACGTTTGTCCTCAAAACCCAGTGAAATGGCCAAGTCAAAACAATAGCAACAAGCATAACAAGGCAGGCAGAAAACAAGAACATCCCCAAATCTCATGGCTCTGTGCTTGGTCCTAGCAGGGCTCTTCCTTGCCCACTCTGATCTGTAAACCCACACCCCCACATCTACTAGGGGCAAGTCTGATACAAGAAGCAAACTTCAAAAGGTCTGCAAAGTCTATTGGATGCTTACCATCCATGAGCTTATGTTTTCTGAATGAGAACAGAAAATTCAAAATATAATCTCTTAAAAAAATCAAGTTTTGTCTCCAGGGAGGCAGTTCAAGAAAAGAAACCCCGTTCCTTGTACTTCATTCACTCTGCTTTCTTCACTGCCTCCCATTAGGAAGCCATGTGATGGAAGAGAGTCCCAAATGCAGTGCTTGGTGACGTGTTCTGGGCAGAAGTTCAGGCACCTGGTTATTTTAGCAGACCCGGTCTGGCTGCGCAAAGACATAATTTAGCAGAGTGAGAAACGCGTCCCCTCCCCCTGCTTCATCTGGCCAGCTGTCTCGGAAGGTCTTTCATTCCAGAGGGCAAGGGATGCATTGCTCCCTTTCGTGTCCTCATAGTTCCAGCTCTCTGAGTTTCAAGCTCGGTGAGCTCAGCCTTGGCATTCAAGGATCCCCTTATGTCTCATTCTTAAGAGCATTTGTCCCAGGTCTGTTTGCCAAGGACACGGTGGCAGTTCCTTTCTTGGCACTTGAGTCTGCAATATTATGCTTCTTCCCATAAACAGACCCATCCCATCACTTGAGTTACCTCTCCAAATGCTCCTGGCACGTTCATGCCTTAACTGGCACTAATGGTACAACTTTATAAACTAAAACTCACCAAATCATCAGATTAGAAGGGAATCAGAAAGGAATGAGCAGGGTCTGCTTGTCTACAGGTTAGCAAACAAGAACCAAATGATCAAATCCAGCCGATTGCCTGGTTTTGTTAAAAAAAAAAAAAAAAAGGTTTCACTGGCACACATCTACAGTCATTAATTTATTTATCATGTATGGCTGCTTTGGTACTCTGCTGGCCGAACTAGGTACTTGGGACAAAGGCATTTTAGCCAGCAAAACCTAAAGTATTTTCTATCTGGACTTACAGAAAAATTTGGCAACCCTGATCTAGTCCTTAAACTCATTTTACAGATGAGAGAATTGTGATTCAGTAAGACTGAACAATGCTCCTAGGGAGTGAGTAAAATGTGCAAAGTGCAGTAACTTGGGCCATGCTGGGCATATGGTTTTACACACACTTCATAAATATGAGTTCTCTCTACTGTTTGACAGGAAATTTTATGTCTCTGAAATGTGGAACTGTGTTACGATGATTTTTGCTTTAGACCTACAGTGTTGCCCTTGAGAAATTCATTGTCCAGAGTGGGGAACAGACATATAAACAAAGGATTTCAACATAATATTGGACGTATTTGTTTTCTATTGTTTCTGCAACAGATTACCACATACAATTGTTTAAAATAACATAAATTTATCGCTTTACGATTCTAGAAATCAGAAGGCTGTCATGGGTAGCACTGGGCTAAAATCAATGTGACACCAGAGTCACATTCCTTGCTGAAGTCTCTGGTTAGAATCCATTTTCTTGTAATTCCAGCTTCTAGAAACCTCCCTCATTCCTTGACTTGTGACCTTCTTCCACCATCTTCAAAGGCAGCAAAGGCTATTGAGGTCTTTCTGAGATTGCATCACTCCAAAACCCGGTCTCCACACACTACTTCTAAGGCCCATCCAGATACTCGGATAATTTCCCCATGTTAAACTGAGTTGACTGGGAGCCTTAATTCCATCTGCAACCTTAATTCCTCTTTGCCATGGAACCCGACACATTCACAGGCTCCAGAGAGTAGGAGGTGGGCATCTTTGGGGGGGCTATTAGTGTGCTAACCTCAAGGTGCCATTAAGAAGGAATATGTGCACACAGTGCTGTAACCCTCAAAAGACAAGTCATCAGCACAGAGCCACAGTATAGATATGAGTGAAAGCTCTCTCATGGCACAAATTTTCTGAAATTCCCTATAATTTTCTGAATATGTGATCATGTTTTAGTGCATTCTTTTTAAAATTTTTTAAATGTTTATTATTTGTCGGGGGGGACATGAGTGGGGAAGGGGCATAGAGAGAGGGAAACACAGAATCTGAAGCAGACTTCAGCCTCTGAGCTGTCAGCACAGAGCCTGAAGCGGGGCTTGAACCCACAAACTGTGAGATCATGACCTGAGCCGAAGTTGGACGCTCAATCAACTGAGCCGCCCAGGTGCCCCTGTTTTACTGCATTCTTAAATTTATAAAATGTAAATTTATAAATGTAAATATAATATATAAATATTTAAATATATACTTATAATATCAATTAAATAAACAAATCTTTAATATTATAGATTTACTTAAAATAGATATGCTTTATTCTATGCATTTTTTTTTTTTTTGGAACTAGTATCTCGATGCCACGTTTAAGCAAAGAGAAACAAAACAAAAACCCTATTCAATATTTGGTTAGAAATTTTAAGAAGCAGGTGTGAATGAGAACTCCGCAAACCCAGCCACACACTCTCCCTGTGGGACTGCTCTCCTCAGCCCCACTTGGTGGATAAGGAAACTCACAAGGACCAGAAACCTGCCTACCCAGAACTGCCCCCCTATAAAAAGTTACTTCATCTATCCAAACCTCATAAACAGAAAGACATTCATGCCATGTTTCTGTGACGATCTACATGGCGATGCCCTTAAAGGGGGCAGGGAATGGATAAAATCTATTACTTTGAGAAAAATGAGCGTTATGATTTAGTAGAGAAGTGGAGCTAGGATGCAGCACATACCTGAGATGATAGAAATGTTTCATTTCAAGTCTGTTTACCTCTTCAGACTAAAATATAACTAAGGCCCGAAGACATAAAAATAGAGCCTCTACTGTTCTCACGATGTAGAAAGAAAAATTATGTTTGTTTAGAAAAAAACATGAAGAGTCTCACAGAAATATTCACAGAAGTATATATCAACACAGTATGACTGCATTTACAGATCCAGAAACATCAGAGAGAAAACGACCGCGTTTGAAGAGGAATCACCCAGTTAGAGAATGTGTGAGTGCCAAATAACTGGAAATATTTGAGTAGAGGCAAGAAGACTACTCAACATGAATATCATAAAGGGAATTTGGGCTTTGTAAATCCAAGAGACTTGGTAAAAGGCCTTTAAAGACCCTTTCAGCACTGATAGGTGATGATTCCATAACTCAAAGTACAAGGACCAATTAATGGCAAGAAGAGACTTGGGCTGCATTTTAATGGTTATAGTCAGAAAATGCCCCCTGCTTCCATGACTGGACAGTCATCCTAACTGCTATTAGGTGCTTACCGAGAATTGGGCATAAAAAGAATTCTCTAGGCAAGATTAGACACAAAGCAACTGGTAATGTGGATAATACATACATCTGACCCTGACCTCTCCCATGTATCACTGACCCACGGAAAATGAAGCTATTCTGGGGCACCTGGGTGGCTCAGTCAGTTAAGCCTCTGACTTCAGCTCAGGTCATGATCTCACAGTCTATGAGTTCAAGCCCTTAGTCGGGCTCTGTGCTGATGGCTCAGAGCCTGGAGCCTGCTTTGGGTTCTGTGTCTCCCTCTCTCTCTGCCCCTCCCCTGCTCATGTTCTCTTTCTCCCTCCCTCCCCCTCTCTCTCTCTCCCTCTCAAAAATAAACATTAAAAAAATTAAAGAAAATGCAACTATTTATATCCAGAAATTCCTAACAAGCTATATTCTACTATCAGGCCATAATTCTCCAAAGGACAGATGGATGCTGACCAAGTGGTATGATGGAGGACACCTTGGCTGTCAACTTTTGCAAACCCTACCCACCCCCATCAGGAATCCATAAACCTCCTTCATGAAAATAGCTTATGCTCTTTGACTTAATAGGTACATAAAGATCTGGTAGAAAGGTTTTAAAATATGTGAGAACTTTCTGCCCTGGCCCTTGTTAACTGAGATGGATGTGATACAACAGTATTTCTTAAACTAAGGTGTACACATTTCCACCCTTTACAATAAAAAAACAAGTAAAATACCAAATTACCAAGACGGAAAATTCCCACCGTAAACAACTAGAGCTACCCAGAAGAAAAAAACAAGACATCCAGTCACAGGAGCTCAATGCCCTCCTGTTAAGAGAAAATATACACACATTCCCACGCAGAACCCTTTCCTTGTGAATAGAGCTGAAGGTTCAGGAAGTAGTTTGATAGAGACATTATATTACTTAGACAAAACTGAACTAGATTATCTGTTTGTTTATTAGATTATGGCTTTAGGCACATTGTTCTTTACTAAGAGCTCTTGACAAGACCCGACACACACATTCTTTGGAATGAAGGCTTTTGTGAGAGTATTTTATGGTACTTAGACTCTTGAAAAGACTTATGAATGCTGTCACACCAGAGGATTAAACCCAATCTTTGGGGCCACGACTTTAGGAGGGTCCAGTTCATTCTGCACAGCCTTAACTGGGACATGTGAGCTATCTTGGACAGAACACCAAATACTTCCAACTCATTCACTGTGGAATTTCTCATGTTAACCCCCACCCACTCATTTTAGTCACAAACCACACACAGGATTCTTAGTGCCAACGGATGAAAATGAAAGCAGTGTCCTCCAGAAATGGAATTCAACAAGGTTTCATTTCTATCTATCCTTAAGTGAGGAGATAATACTCTTGGTTGTATTTGTATTTAAATTTTAGTCAGGGACATTCTTATGACAGTAACTAAATTCCCGGAATAGAGCAGACAACAGGTACTGACTCAATACTTTCTTTACTGGATAAAAGATCATGATATCCACTTGGGGTCTCATTCGGTTTTGTGTGTTTGTTTCCATAGAAAGGCTTTTTTGGCATTGAATTTGGGTCTGCAATTAAAACTGGTATGTGGACTTCAGAGAGTCCCATTTTTAACCTTCCATGACGTTTACAGGACACCCAATAACAGGTCATCCCAAACCAACAGAGGTACAAATGTAAGAAGACCCACATTTCTAAAAACAGAAAGACTTCTGACAATTCAGTCAAATGCCCTCCACCTTTGTTTCCCTGATAGTGGAGGGCTTGGGCTGTGGGGTGCCTCCTAATCCCTTCACTTTATAAAATAGGTATAAGTATTGATCCATTCTTAAGGTCAATACTTACCTTGCTGCTCTGTTGATGAAGGCCTAGGAAAACACTGGAAATCATGGTATCTGAGTGTTTTATCAGTCATCAATAATATTTTAAGCCAAGGATTCTAGGCACTACATAACATACAGAAACCGCTAAAGCTTACCTCAGTGCTTGCTCCTTTCCCCCAAATCTTTCATTTGTTAAACCATGTAGACCAATATTGCAGCATAACTTTCTGCAATTTTTTAAGTGTTCTATATTGTGTCATGTGGGGCGATTCAACACTTGAAACATGCCCACCGACTGAGGGGCTATTTTTATTTTACTGAAGCTTAATTCATTTAGATTCAAATTCAATCTGTAGCTACCCACCCCTTAAGACTCTGGCGATTCAGTCATATTATACTTAAAATGGTTCACTCCATCTCTCATGCCTTCAGGAAAAAATTCTCCTATAAAAACAAGAAATCCAACTTTTCTGTCTGATTCGAGGTGACATTAATGAATTAATTAAGTGATTAAGTAATTAATTAAACCTTATTAAAGATTTTAGCTTAAGAGCCAGGAACAAGAACACGATCGTGCATTTCCATGTATTTCAAGTTAGTAAAATTCTTCGGGAAGAAGAATTATGCCTTTCTTTCTCTCAAGCCTGGAAATTCAATACTGTGTCAAGCATGCTTGCCAGTGAGAGACCAGAATGGGGACAGTTTTCTCTGCATGCACTGTTCTAATGCAAAGGAGAAAGCAATCCTGAGGCTTAAAAGCTCCAGGGGCCAGGGCTACTCTGCCATGGCTTTTGCTATAATCCTGGGACAAATCACACACAAGCCAGTTCTCATGCTTCCTGAATGCAAAAGTTTCTCAGGAAAGCCCAGCACAGCTCGGGCAATGAACAAAAGCCGGTCAAAGACTCTTCTCCATCTCCCCAAGAGACAGACGATCAAGAGGACTGTGCAGTTATAGAGAAGTTTCTACACTGGTCCTTCCCTAGCCATGACTAGCTGGCATTTAATAAAATTAAGTTGGGAGGAATTGGACTCATGCAAGTTCTCTCTCTTTTTAAAGACACTACGCAGGTGGCTAAGAAAATCTCAAATGAAACTGGCAGAGAGGAGGCGTTTATACAAGAATAGACAGATATTAATGGGACTGATATGTGTACACACTAAAAAGTTAGCAGAAAAGAAAGCAAAATTACTGAGGAACGGGAAGATTCATCAATAAACATAACTGGAAAAACATATGAGCCATTTAAAAGTTCATTGAGATCCTTGTCTTAAACTGAAAGTAATTCCAGTTTGATTTAAGTGGAACATTTTTTTAAAAGAATTAAAACCAGTTTGTGCCTGGTTCCAAATTACAACAAAATTGAAAATAAATGCTCGACAAGGTAATCCACATATACACTTACATATAAAGCTCATAGTAATTGGCAAAACATGCAAATACAACAATATACCAACAATTTCTTTAAACTGATTTGATCAAAAGGATGTACATGTGAGACACAGCAGAGCCTCTGGCTGAAGAGGATAGAATTTAGAGTCAGCCACAAACATGCCACTAATTAGCTTCATTACATTGGACATATCACTCCGACTCTTTCTCAGTTTCCCTCACTGAAAACTTAGAGTATTAACACTGACAATAATCGCAAGATTTCTAATTATATTCATAACATATCTATTTTAAAAGCCATTTGCAACAACGTGGATGGAACTGGAGGGTATCATGCTAAGTGAAGTGAGTCAATCAGAGAAAGACGGATATCATATGATTTCACTCATACATGGCATTTGAGAAACTTACAGATGAACACAGGGGAAGGGAAGGAAGAATAACATAAAAACAGAGAGAGAGGCAAACCATAAGAGACTTTTAAGTACAGAGAACAAATGGAGGGTTGATGGGAATGGGGGTGGGCGAAGGTGGGTTAAATGGGTGATGGGCATTAAGGAGGGTACTTGTCGCAGGGCGCCTGGGTGGCTTAGTCAGTTGGGCATCCGACTTTCGCTTAGGTCATGATCTCGCGGTTCGTGGGTTCGAGCCCCACGTCGGGCTCTGTGCTGACTGCCAGCCCAGAGCCTGGAGCCTGTTTCAGTCTGTGACTCCCTCTCTCTCTGACCCTCCCCTGCTCACGCTGTCTCTCTCTCTCTCTCTCTCCTAGAAAGAAATAAACATTTAAAAAAAAAAAAAAAAAAGGAGGGTACTTGTCAGGATGAGCACTGGGTGTTGTATGTAAGTGATGAATCACTTCTACTCCTGAAGTTAAGACTACATTGTATGTTAACTAACTTCAGAATATTTTTTAAATTTTAAAACGAATAATAAATATTAATCTATCTTTATTTAAAAAAAGTTTAGGAAGAGGTAACGTGTAGAGAGAATTCAACACAGTGACTATCTATATGTAGCGAACGTATAACTGGTTTACAAATATATGAAAAAGGTTGTCATATTAATAATTAAACAAATAAGGAAAACCAGTTTATCATAAAATTGCATATTTTAAAAAAAATTTTAATGTTTTTTAATTTATTTCTGAGAGAGAGAGACAGAGAGACAGCGTGAGCAGGGGAGGGTCAGAGAGAGAGGGAGACACAGAATCAGAGAGCCCAATGTGGGGCTTGAACCCACGAACTGTGAGATTGTGACCTGAGCCAAAGTCAGACGCTTAACTGACTGAGCCACCCAGGTGTCCCTAAAATTGCGTATTTTAAAAGAATTACCAGGGGCACCTGAGTGGCTCAATTGGTTGAGCATCCAACTTCAGCTCAGGTCACCATCTCGAAATCTGTGAGTTTGACGCCCGCATTAGACTCTGTGCCGACAGCTCAGAGGCCAGAGCCTGCTTCAGATTCTCTACCCCTGCCCTACTCTCTCTCTCTCGTTCTCGCTCTCTCAAAAATAAATAAATATTTTTTTTAAACTTAGAAAAAAGAATTACCAACATATGGTTAAATAGACACTATCATGTATTACTAATGGAAGTATAATTTGGTAACTTTACGACAAAATAAATCCAGAGCATCAAGAGTGCATCATATCAACTTGATCTAATAATTCCACACATGAGAAGCAAACTGAAATACCAGGTGATGGAGAGAAGGAGGGCAGAGGGGTGGGGGGGTGGGGGGGGGCTACGTGTCCAAAGACTTGAAGAGTAAGAAACTGAGAACAATCTAAATTTCCAATATTAAAATACTCGTTGCATGGACATGAAAATCCACATAACTGGGGCATGCTTTTGATCTCAAATTAAAGGATCCCAAATTAATAATCAATATATATTACTAAGAAGAAAATAAGTATGCTTTTAACCTGATGCCAATGATAAAAATCAGACACTAAAGTTCAGAACTAGGTTTGGTGCAGAATATTAGAAAACCCCATCTTTCTCCTGGCCACATTAGATTAGAAAGGTACCACCAAAATGAACTTCCAGAATTTTCTTTACCATGACTTTTATTTTAAAAAGTCCATCCATCCTTAGGGTGCCTGGGTGGCTCAGTCAGTTAAGGGTCCTACTTTGGCTCAGGTCATGATCTCACAGTTCATGAGTTTAAACTCCACATCAGGTTCTCTGCTATTACCACAGAGCCTATTTTGGATCCTCTGTCCTTGTCTCTCTCGGTCTCTCTCCCACTCACACTCTCTCTCAAAAATAAATAAACATTAAAAGAAAGAAGAAAAAGAAGTCATCAAACCATTCTCAAGAGAGCCATTTTGAAAAAGAAAAAAAGCTAATAAAGCATTTCCTAGAAAAGTCAACACCGAACGGGTAACACGCTTGGCACAATGGGAATGAGGACCCGGTAGAGGCCTTCTTGTCTGTTGCTCCTGTTCGTGAAGCATTCTGAGACTCACTAGTGTGAAGGCTTTTGTGGAGATGTGCTGTGAAACCAAGCAATCAGTAGCATTTATTAGTGAGTAGGGGGGGCGGGGCAGCTTGGTAATGTTCCCTTCTTTATGTTCCCCCTCCTTCTAGGCCTCACTTCTCTTCTTCCCTGCTTCTCTGGGCTTGCACTTTGCAATCAAGCAGCATATGCTCTAGCCCCAGGATCTGTTTTCTAGGTAATCTAGTCTATGACAAACAATCAACTGTGCTTGGTACACAAAGAGCCACTTCTTGGGCTTAGGAAGTGGGAGGTACCACCACAGCGGTACCAACCAACCTGGTGTCT
Organism: Hyaena hyaena; assembly: GCF_003009895.1. Lineage (NCBI taxonomy): Eukaryota > Metazoa > Chordata > Mammalia > Carnivora > Hyaenidae > Hyaena > Hyaena hyaena. The sequence goes on along the minus strand of NW_024080716.1, from coordinate 1,335,396 downwards.
CTCCCAACCAAGTATGCCAGTTAACATTTAAACCCTTTTCAAATAACCAAAGCTAAGACTACATCCAGAAAATAGAGAAACCGGCAAAAGACTGTGTTTTCTCATCTCCCCCTCCATAAAAGAGTAGCCACTCCTATACTCATGCAAAAGCCAGAAGATCAATAAATACCTTTCAAAAAGAGGCCTCCTAACATGTCGTTCATCTTTTAGAAACCTTTTAGATACACATACTAACGGCTAAAAATTACAATAGCAATTAAATGATATGATATCTGGGACTACCTTCAAAACAGTCTTGGGTGAAGGAAAGAAAAAGGTATATAAATAGAACAAAACTGACTGAAGGCAAATCATTGCCAAAGTCAGATAACATATTTAGGAAGATTCACAAAAACATTTTTGTTACTTCTGTATATGTTTGAACTTTTCATAGTAAAATGCTTAAAAAATGAGAAGTATATATTTTTTAAAGTTACGATAGCAACCCCCACTCTCCTAAAGCTAAAAAAGCTAATACAGCTTAACTGTGTTCACCTCATTTCTTAGTGAAATGCGTGGCCCTCATCTTGTTTTATAAAATAAAAAATAGAGAACTTTTCAGGATCAAGAAGAAGCCCCTCTTCAGGCTCGTCTCAGCCAGGATGCCTAATATTTCATGTGGGTTGGAAGTGCCTTAAATCCCTGTGGAATCGTTTATACACATACACAACTCACCCCATATCCGAGTTCTCCTTCAATTATCTCTTCAGAAGCTTAAAAAGGCGCCTAGTGGATGCAAAACTAATAGTACCACTTGGTTCATATTTACTGGAAACTGTTTGCACTGGAAATCCAACTTGTGAACGCCCGAGGTAACTGTGCAAGTACAATATTTGCATTTGCCTAAGGAAATGAACTAAAAATACAGTATCTACTGCGCCGTACAGCAGCTCATGGTTTAATATCAATGTGCTGCACACTGCCATCAATAAGACCATTATTATTTGTATAGCACCAACGCAGTGACCTCAAAGGATATGGGGAACGCTCCCAGATTTTAATTCTCAAATCATCCTCCTGAGGAACGCAAGTGTTGAGAGAATTGACACTCAACAATATGATTCCGAACATGGGAGCGGTTAGTGAGCTCACACCCATCACAGTGAAGAGCTGGCATTTCATTCTCGGTGTGGAAATTCCATCTAGGCAAATTCAAGCCTGTTAATGGCTTTTTCTCTCTTGAAAAAGAAAAGATGTAATTGGGAGTCAATTGGCACCCAAATGTCTTGGTATTTTCTGCGTCCTGGGAACTTTTGAAAATTACAGGATTTACTGGTACAACAAGACAGTGAGTTTAGAAGCGGAGTCTGCAGTGCAGGGAAAGACCTTAATGCCCCCCACCTCTTATCCCACCGAAATACCTCCTCCCCCAGATTCCCAGGAATGCTATTGTCCGGACTCCACTCAAAGACTTCAGCATCAGCTGAAGACCCTGCTCCTTTTCTTTAACAGGACCAAATTCTGGAGAAGGTTCCAGTACTCCAAAACCTACCACCCATGCACATTCTGAATGTTCACTGAGAAAACTAACTCTTCTTGCCAATGGTTTGCAAACGATTCTCTTCCAGATGTAAAACTCTGTGACCCTTTAGTAAATTCTGTTCTGGGTACCAAAAGAGAGAGCCTGTTTCTAAAGAGTTAATGCAAATACTAGACCCACCCTCATTTTCTTCATAGAGGGACTCTAGCTCTGGCTTGTTACCTCTTTCCCTTTCCTCAAAGGATTCAGGAACTACATGACCACAGTATTCTCTGCATAACCAATCTTAAAAGTAACTCTAGGCTGGGGTGCCTGGGTGGCTTAGTCGGTTGAGCGTCCGACTTTCGCTTAGGTCATGATCTTGCGGTTCGTGGGTTCGGGCCCCACGTCGGGCTCTGTGCTGACTGCCAGCTCAGAGCCTGGAGCCTGTTTCAGTCTGTGACTCCCTCTCTCTCTGACCCTCCCCTGCTCATGCTGTCTCTCTCTCTCTCTCTCTCCTAGAAATAAATAAAACCTTAAAAAAAATTAAAAAAAGTAATTCTAGGCTATTATGCCACTCCTTGCACATCTCTTCTTGGACTTAGCCCTTTTTCTCATAAATCAACAGGCATTTCCTAACATTCCCACTCGATTTGCATACCTTACTTCTTTGACTAGTGTGTTCACATCCTTCTTAAACTCAGAAGTCAAGGTTGGCTCTGCCATTAGCAGCCAAGAGAAATGCAACTCTTCTGAGAAGTATCACAGAATGTTTCCAGGCCTTCGAGTATATCAATACACACCAGTCCCCAACCTGACTCCCATACACTAAACCCTCCTAGGAATTAACCAACTGTTAAAGTCCAGCACAGACGGAATCTCCATTAAACCCTTGCTGAAATCTTCACTCAAATTATTTTGTTTTCATCACCTTCTCACAGTAAATACGTGTGTCTCCATTGGAGCATTACTACTATCTACTTTATGAGTATACCTACACCTATTTACCTGTGAGTTCCCTGTTGATGGAAACTGGGATTCATTTACATATGTTCTACAGCAAGTTTTCGGATATTATTTTTGCCATGATCTAGAATAGGAATTGCATTTTACACCGAGATCCAACACATACATAAGTACAATCACACGTACACACATACATGAACAAAACTGAAACAAGCTTTCCCAAACAATACTCTAACTATATGTGAAGTGTTTACTGTTGCGGGTCATATCACAACCTACTAATCTGATTCAGGACCTGCAACTGGTTGTGACCCACTTGGTAACACTTTCAGTAGCATGCAGTACTGGATTTTTTTACAGGGTCAATAAATGCCAAATGAATGAAAGAGCCAGCCAACAAAAACAGATATAGTTTCTCATAATGATATTTGGCAACTATAGTTCTCTTTGCCCCCTTAATAAAAAGAGCCTTGTAAAATCCTGGACAAAAGTAGCATCCTGTTTACAGATTAAGTACTGAGAGCTGGTTTTACCATATCCAGATCTGGTCACATTCATTTTTTTGTCTTAAAAAATTCATCTAGATTTGCCTTCTCATTCTCCAGTTAGTTACAACGGCAGGGCTCAGTTTATGTGTCATTTTTAAATCAAGTACACATACGTATCTACTGTTTTAACCATGGTCTATGTCTTACACAGAGCAGGTGACCAATAAAATTCCACTAACTTAAATCTCATAAGTGATATCAATTACTTCACCAATCAAGAAACCAAGGATTTGAGCACTTTTCCTCTGAATGTGTTTCATTCATTCCAAACATTAACTGAGCTTCATTATCAGAAATGTGTAAAACCTAATCATCGGCTTCAAGAAAAATCACATTGTCCTGAGTGTGCATAGGAAAGTTCATTCTACATGAACCATTTAAGAATCTTTCTCAAAATAGAAGGCCAAGAATATCAGGTCAACACCTCCTTTTTCTTTCCATGTCAGTGCTTAATCTCTGTAGCACTTTGCTAGTCCCCAAATGTTATTATTAATAATGGTCTAGAAATTTCATCAGGCTCTCAGCTAAGAATGTAGTCTAAACTGTCTCCAAACCATCCACCTTGACGAAGTGGCACCTACGTTATCCATTAAACTGTCTTCCATTCTATTTGTCTGTCCTCTCGAACTAGGATTCTGTTCTTGCTCAGCTCTTGTAAAGACGAATGTAAAAACAGGATATTAACAATTTGTGTCCTCTCACTTGTATACAGGATACTTCTCCAAATGCTCAGTACTACCAGAAGTTGTTTTTCCATGAACACATTGTGAATACCTCCTCACACATAAGATAAGCGGTTAGCTCATCCCTGGGTGGAATGCCTAAAACTGGAGTTGTTTTCAAATAACACAAATATTTTATAGCCGAATTATTTCCAGGCGCGGAAGTTTTAGCAATTAGTTTATCTCCAATTACACATTTCAAGTGTCTGCAACAGAGGAATCCTTGAAAACAATAAAGTCTTGAAATAAAGCAGAGACATACCGGTTTTCCATTGAGAAAAGTTACTGGGAAATATTATAGCCCACTGTTCTCAATTATTATTAACTGAAAATGTCAGTGGCTTTAGGCTTCTATTTTGAGCTCCTGCTTATCCATAGCATCGCATGGCAGTTAAAGAGCACAGGCTGCAGAGACAGACTGCCTGGGCTGATAGTCTAGCTGGCTGTGTAACCCTGGACAAGTTATTTAGCCTTTTTGTGCCCCACTTCCTTGTGGAAAGTGGGGATGGTAAGATTACTTGCTTTAAATAATGTTATGATTATTAATTAAATACACATAAAATGTGTAAAACAATATCTGGAGTATTCTAAGCACTCAATAAAAGGTAGGCATTATTCCAGTACCCTGCCCTCAACTGTACTGTATAAGGTAGAATCTCTGAATTCTATGACATTGGAAGAATGTGGTCTGCTGGAAAGAATATGGCATTTTAGTTAAAATGTGAGTTAGGACCTCCACAGTTCTACCTGCCATATTTGTGATTTGGGAGTTACTTAACCTGAATGCCGTCTCCTCATCTGCAGAATGCTAAGAAACAGAAGTACCCATATGTAACAAACTCAGAGGAACTCAAAATAACCTTCACCCAAGGAAACAGAGGAGGCTCCGTAGGGAAGGTAATATTTTGATAAAGATTGTAGAATATATATGTGGAATTGAAAAGTGTATTCTAGACAGAGAGAATCATTTAGGTGAAGACACAGGAAGGAAAGCATGGCATGTTTTCAGGGCACAGCTCATGGTCCAATCTGGCCAGTGCAAAGGATGCAAAGGGAAGTCACCGGTGCTGAGGGTAAACAAGCAAACTCAAGCAGCACAGGATCACAGATTCCTTATTGAACTGGAACTTATTCCCACAGGTACTGTATATACAGTAAAGGTTGCAATAGGCCATTAACATAATCGGGCTGGAGAGCCTGGGTGCCCGTTGGTTAAGCATGAACTTCGGACCAGGTTGTGATCTCAGGTTGGTGAGTTTGAAGCCCGCATCAGGCTCTGTGCTGACAGCTCAGAGTCTGGAGCCTGTATCGAATTCTATGTCTCCCCACCCCCTACCCCATCTCACTCATGCTCTTTCTCTCTATCTCTCAAAAATAAATAGATGTTAAACAATTAAAAAAAAAAAAACAAAAAACAGGATCAGGTCAATATTGTAGAAGGCAAGGCGCAGAGTGAATGGAAGTCCAGGGCCTAGAGATAAGGAGTTCTAGAGTCTTTTAAGAGTCTAAACAAAGCATTTGCCAAAGAATGGGGTGCAGTGATGCCACGGAATGGTAGAAATGACGGGGACATAGAACAGGTCGATCTCAACACCCGAGTCAAAGAGAAATAACATGGTTATGCAGCTTAGGAATAGATGCCTGAGGAGAAGCAGATTTAAAAGAGATGAAATCAAAGAATCCAAAAGCAGTGGTCCACCCTAAGAAGCAATCGTGAATAAACTGCTACAATCTACTTCCTGCAGGCCACTATGAGAACCGTGTTCAGGTATGACTATGTGAGCTGACTTAACGTCCAGGGTGAATTAAGGGGTGAGATTTTGGTCTAGCTAAAGGCCTCTAATCAAGAAAGGAATTTGGTATGGGGGGGGGTACTTAAAGAAAAGAGATATAGAAAATAATATAATATGAATAAAATGTGACAATAAGGGGTTCTTCACAGGTCTCAAACTAACTCCATCAAATAGATTAAAAAAAAAAAAGTTGTGGTCTCTATCTCATCATATGAACCATTTGCATCATGGGCCAATTATTATGTACACTTCATCCCTTAGAAAACAAAGCAAGGGCCAATAAAAAAAAGTTTCCTTTTGGGATCAGCCATTTTGTTCCCACAGACTTTGAGGGCAGGGGACAAAAGTAGAAGGTACAAAACATTAAGTTATAAGTTCAGGAAATCAGGAGTGGGTGGAAATTATCCAAGGCCCTTTTCTTATTTGTTGTTTTTCCTTTTCATCACATATCAACTAAAAAAAAAAAAAGAAAAGAAAAAGAAAAGGAGAGAAGACTTCATCATCAGTGAATAAAAGAAAAACAAACTCAAACAGCTGTTAAGTATTTTGCCTGACAATACTGAGCAGGCAGACAATAGCTCGACTTTGTCATGTAGCCAGTGTGGTCCTTGTGGGGAAAGGAAGAAACAAGATGTGTGGAGATCAGGCAACTAAACAAGCTCTAGGATCCCAAAGGCTAGCTATTCTTACAGCCATTCCACACAAACAGACCTTGTGCCCTTGAAGACCACATAAATTATTGCTGTGTTTATGGTAAAAGAACAATAAGGAGTGATGTTTGCTGGTAATAGCTAGGCAACTTAACTAATGTCAAGGATACATCTTTTCTTGATAGCAAGACTCAAAATCTTACTCCTAATTTTGCAGGCTTCTGCTGAAGAGGGTCAGACACAAACTACCATTTGCTGGTAAATAAAAGATTAAGAGAGATCTGAAACCAGATTATTAAAAACAAGCAAACAAATAAACAAAAAACTGGAAGACAGGCTGGTTGAATGAAAGAAAACCCAAGGGAGATGAGAGCATGGGAGAAACCTGTGACCTCCTCTTTCCAAGCTTCATCTCACTTACCACCTAAGCCATTCTGGGCAATGGTAAGTACTCAGTAAAAATGTGTGAGATAAGTGAATAAAAGATGCCAAAACACTGGTCTTTCCATTTCTCGAAGACATCAGATTCCTTCTTGCCTCTGGGTCCCTGAATAGAGTATTCTGCCTGAATATTCTTCCCCACCACTTTACCTTATCCTATAACTTCCCTGACCTGCAGCATCCCTATATAATTGTATCAAATAAATATAAATAGATGAGCCATGCCTATTATATACCACAGCTGCTTCGACTTCTGAGTGGCACTTGCCGTGGTTACATGTTTTCAAGAGTACTTGACTAACAGCTACCCACCCACCCACCCCCCAAACTAGATTAGCGGTTCCAAGAAACAAGGTCATGTCTACTTTCTCACAACTGTGTGCCTGAGTACCTAGAGAGGTCCTAGGATCTGACTGTCACTCAATAAACATTGAAAAAGAGGAAGGAATGAAATAAGGGCTCCTCCGTAACATCAGTAGAAGGGCCTACGCCAATAACACCACCGTTTCAGGGAATCCATTCCCACCCACAAAGCCTGATGAGTAGGCAACATGCTTTTCTATGACCACAGTCTTAGCGATCTATTTGACCAGAAATGAACACTGTACCATTATAAAACAAATCACTTTTCTCCCTAGTAATTTTGAGAGACTGAGTCAGCTTCCATGCATGGAACAGAAGTAGAAACTGGGAGCTACTGCCCTACACTTATCATATGAGCAAAAAATACAAAGGCACATGGTGTACCATGTGTTAGGAACTGCATGGAGAAAACAAGAATCCTAATGTTTTCCTGGGGGAAATGGATCCTGGGGCAGCCATTATGGAAAAAAAAATTGGCAGAAACTAGTGAAACTGAGCATGAAGATGTGCTATGACCAAGCACCTACCCCTAGGTACAAACTCTGAGCAAACTTTTGCCAATCCTTAAGAACACCTGCACAAAAATGTTCATCATAATCAGGTCTGTGGGAGTGGGAATTTGGAGGTAGCTTTGAGGTGTCTTGCCAGGGAAATGAATCCATGAAATGCAATGGATACACATTTTGGAATATTCTGCAGTGTCAGAAACAGTAAATTCCTAGATCTTTAGAAGACTATGCTGATCGTATAGACAAATGCAAATTAATATAATTGTTAAAACCCATTAGCAATAGTAAAGCACACTGGGCGGACAGAGTGTGTATCAAAGATAGTGTAGGGATCTTAACCATTATATGCTCGTGGGGCATTATTTGTGTATATGATTTAATATATCTCACACATGCTTGACCAGTTTTGAAGTGTACACATTTTTTTTCTCATCTGTAAATAATAATGATAATATCAACATCTTAGAGCCATTCAAAGTAACCAATCCAACTCCTACAAATAATGCCTGATATAACCTGAACCCTCAACAAAGGTTTTCTATGTATCATAGTTAATAATACGAATATTGCGTAATTGGGGAACTAAAGAAAGACTATGTTGGGCCATAATAACATCAAGAAAAGATAAGAAATACGACCAGGTCTGTAACACAGTACCATAATTTACAGAAACTAGAGCAAAGTAAACAAGAGTAAGACGGGCAAAGTCAGATTGTCTGGGTTTGAATTGTGGCTCAGCTACCAACTTGCCTGCTCTGTGACTTTGGGAAAGTTTGGTAAAGTTTCTTTCTTTGTGCCCACTTTTCTCATCTGTAAACCAGGTAAGGTAATAGTTCCTATCTCACAGTTTGTTGTGACAATCACTGGGGCTAATACATTTAAAGGACTTGGAAGAGGGCTTAGCGTGTGGGAAGCAGATGATAAGTGCTGGGCATTATTATTATTTAAATTAAAATATTGTACATTTCTAAAGATTCATACATATAGAAGAACTATTCTAAATTTTTTTAATGTTGTATTTATTTCTGAGAGAGAGAGAGAGGAGAGAGAGAGAGAGTGAGCATGAGCAGGGGAGGGTCAAAGAGAGAGGGAGATACAGAATCTGAAGCAGGCTCCAGGCTCTCAGCTAGCTGTCAGCACAGAACCCGATGAGGGGCTCGAACCCATGAACTGTGAGATCATGACCTGAGCCAAGTTCAGACACTTAACTGACTGAGCCACTCAGGTACCCCTAGAAGGACTATTCTAAACACATTAGAGCAGGCATCTATGAGGTCCAAGGGAAATTGGAATGAGGATGAAGGATGAAGCAAGGGAAAAGAATGAAAGAAGCATAAAAACAAAAAGAAGAGAGAAGCTCTGCAAAGACCAATAATGAAAATTTACCATCTTTGGAGTCCTCGCACTCCTTCAGTCTAACGGATGTGATGTCCATAATGCGGAAAGGGCAGAAGTGTTCAAGGAGTCACACACAGGCATTTCAACACAGTGAAAGTCTTGAAACTCAGTTCCAAGAAGCCTGGGGCTACTGTGGTTCTCAACTTCATGGCTTTCAATCTCTCTGGGATTTTCTGATATATAGCAAACCAACTTCACGTGGCTAGTGTGAGTTAGTCTCTGTCTCCTGTTACCTTATAGTCTTTAACTAAGGAAGCTCCCCAGGAGGGAAAAAAGATCAGACTTTCTCTGCATTAATTCAGAAAGCAAAAGATTTAAGAAGGCAGAATGTAATAACAGAAATATGCTTCAAAAACTTGTTTTACCCAGAGGCGTCTGGGTGGCTCAACCCATTGAGTGTCCGACTTTGGCTCAGGTCATGATCTTACAGTTTGAGAGTTAAAGCCCTGCATCAGGCTTTACACTGATAGCAGGGTGCCTGCTTCAGATTCTCTGTTTCTCTCTCTCTGTCCCTTCCCTGCTCATTCTCACTCTCTCTCTCTCTCTCTCAACTAAATAAACATTAAAAAAAAACTTGGTTTACCCAACAAATAAGCAGGCTCCAAGGCTCCAAGCATTAAGAGTCACATGACTTTGGATATGCAGGAAGAGTCTGTGCAACCATTTACCCAGGATGCAAGTTCTGGATGTGAAGCTGAACTAGTTAAATTCCAAGTTGTTTTTTTTTTTTTTTTTTTTTTTAGGAATGCACAATTCTAGGACTCACCAAGATCTTTATGAACATAAAAACCCTCAGGTGCACTGAGACAGTGCAGAATGCACTTGTGGAACAAATATGGAGGAGAGGACCAGTGCTTACCTTATGGTCTCAGCTGTCCACTGCCTTTTGTACCACACGCCACATAAATTTCACCAGGCAGGACTTACCCAAGGTCTGCCAGTTGAGTCCTGCTGAATGTCCTATGCAAAGTCGACATAAGGCACCCTTCTTATTTGGCCACGCACTTAGTACTATCTCATTGGTTGCAGCAAATGTTAGAGAAACTTGTCTTACTTCAAAATCAATTAAACACTTATTGAGTATCTATCATGTGTCAGATTTGACATATGTCATCTCCAGCAAACTTCCTAAAACCCAAGGAGATGGGAACACTATGTCCATTACGTAAATGGGGGAAAAGAAAGCTCAAAATGGGCCAGAGCTTGTCCAAGTCCCCAGAACTCCTAAAGGCAGAATCATGACCTGAAACCAAGACCTTTTCCAACAAATAGGATACTTTTACAACATATCGCAAGTAGCTGTGATGAATTCAATCACATCTTGAAGTTTCAGCCCCTGAAGTTAAATCCTATGACCCACTTCTTGACCATCCAAATACACCCAATTATCCAGATTCCCCTTCTTTCTTGAGTATACAGCCTGCATGCTCAAGCTATAACACATTCAATCAAGTGGGCACTAAACCAGTGTGGTCCAGGCTCTGGAATTCTCCCTACTGTTCAGGACCGCAGCAGACAATCTGATGCACCAAATGAGAGTAAATGAGAGTAAATGATAGAGAAAGCAGTGCTGACTCTAAATCAGGAAATATATGTTCCCTATATGTTACACAGCCATGCCCCTACGAAAGTCTAGGCAAGTCACTTTTGCTTTAGACCTTATTTCCTCCAGATAAAATCAGGGGGTGAGATGAACTCAGTGGTCCTCAAACCTGGTTTACAGAATTATATGGAAACCTTCTATAAAGCAGTGATGTGCAGATTCACACCCGAGTCTCTAAAGCATTTGGCGTATGTATTGTATGAAAGCTCTGCTCTTGATTATAATGAGGGTCGATAGCCCAGGTGATCCTTGAGCTTTTTGTTGAGACTTTCTGAGATTTTCTACCACAAAGAATCAAAGAGTTAGGCCAATCAGATCATAACCTCCACTTCAGGCTTTCTGAAGCTTCCACGCCTCCACGTTTCCAGAATCCTCTGTAATGCCAGAAACTAAAGAAGAGACACCATCTCCTCTTTCTGCCAGTCATGTGGTCACCAGCATCTGTAGTTTGGGAAAGAACTATGAAAACAGCAGTTCTATAGTAAACATGCCATTTCTGGAAAGCTTAGAAATAAAAACCAGGGCTAAAAAAGACCTGAAGAAAAGGTAAAAACAGCACACTCCTACCCTAGACAACTACCTGGTTGCCATTTTGAAAACATTAAGTGTTGAGGAGCAAATGGTCTTTGAATAGGACAGAAGGTGAGCCAGAAGTTGGAGGCTGACAAGGAGCGAGATGCACCAAAGAGAAGCTGACACAGTTTGAAATAAGCACAATATTTTAATCAGTCAGTGGGGGATGCCTGGGTGGCTCAGTCGGTTAAGCGTCTGACTTCAGCTCAGGTCATGATCTTGTGGTTCGTGACTTCAAGCCCCACATCAGGCTCTGAGCTGACAGCTCAGAGCCTGGAGCCTGCTTCAGATTCTGTCTCTCTGTCTCTCTGTCTCTCTTTCTCTCTCTCTCTCTCTCTCTCTCTGCCTCTTCCCTGCTCACCCTCTGTCTCTCTCTCACTCTCTCTCAAAATAAACAGACACTGAAAAAAAAGTAATCAGTCAGTGAGGGCAAAATTAAGGAAACTTAAGGACACTGGGTCTGACAAGTAGAATGGATTTTGATTATTAAAGAATAAATGAAAATAACAATTAAAATTTTTTTTAAAAAGGAAAAAACAATGCACAAAATCTTTCCGATAACACTGTCAAAGCACTCCCTTCAGGAGTTGAAGACAAAAAAGTTAAAGGTCATCCAGAGTGACCAGCAGGTTACAAATAAGCTTTTGCAAAGAATGAGCTGAAATGATCGTGTTCCAGTTCATGAAGGGCTGACCCTGAGAGCTCACTGGCGCAGAGCCTAGAGAGTGGCAGAAAGAGAGAAATTAAAAAAAAAAAAAAACCAAAAGCCAAACACCACCTGCTACTTTCACTGGTTCATAAAGGCCATGTGAGATTTGAGTGGCAAAAGGAAGCCAAACCTGCGGGCTGACTTCAAATGATGAGACAATTCCATCATGCTTACTAAAGAGAGCTGCTTCTAGTCATTTCAGTGGGGCCCCCGCAAGCCTTTTTAAGGTAAGGATTATGGACAAGGCTCTCCTGAGATTATTAAGCACAAAACACACGTGCGAGGCCACTACCTGAAAGCAGACTATGAGAAAGTTGTTTTTACCCAAAAATACAAAAATTTGGAGCAACAATGGCAGATGACTCCTACTTCTCACCAGATGGGATGTGGAAGGTATAAATGAAATAACCCATGAGAAGAAGAGAGGCTCTAAAGATGATGAAACTGACGGCGGATCATTATATCTATTCTATATTACGACCGGTAGAGGAATTCCTTATCCTAGTATTCTAGGATACTAGATGGGTGTGATTTTCACCACTCGGTGCTCTTAGATATTTCTTTATGGCTTATCCTCTTCGTTTTTACAAAGCAAACTCCTGGAAGTCAAGGACTTTGGTCAGGGTTTTCTCTCAGTCCTACAACATTACCTGGCACAGGTTGGGTTTTCTCAAACATTGCTTGGCTGAATGAGTGAGTGAACAAATGAAGAGATTAGTGTCTTTCTTCTTTTCTAGAAGGAATTTATGCTCGCATCTTTTCTCTCAAAATCCTGAGAACAATCTAGCTCAGATATAACAGATAAGTTTTGCCGGTCAGTACATAATCAAAGAAGCAGACACAGCCTTTTGGTTTCAAATTTAGAATTTAGATGTACTGCAAATGTGATAAGACAGTTTTCTCCATAATTGTGTTTTAGTCTCTCAGAATTTACCTTCATATCTCTTATCTTTCCAAGACATGCATGTATAGTTACAAATCCAAACACATCGATATTTGGACATTAGATGTAGACACACATAGATGATCTGTATCATCAAAAGAAAAATCAAGTTCAACCATATCAAAGGGTGCAGGCCAAAAAACAAGTCATCCTCGTCGCTGGAAGTAAAAAGTGTCTGAATTTCCAAAGACGAAATTTCCAGGTTGGAACATTTTAATGAAAGAAGGAAAAACCACCAATTCAGAAGAGGTTTGAGGCAGCTTTAGAGGTGTATTTGAAAATTATGCACCGTGTTTAAAGAGTAAAGAATCTCCACTTAAAGTACATTCTTCATACCCATGCTGACAAAATTAAGGGCACACCATCCTGTGCTGAGTGAGAGCTTATCAGAAGTGCCTGTGTGAGCCATTTCCTTTTGTTCCCGGGATAAAGAGAGAGGCCTGAAAAATACGTTGATAATGAGTCATCCTAAGCTTGCAAATTTAAAAATTTAAGTCAGTAAGATTGATAAATTAAGGCTCTGATGGCAACGGGACTCTTTGCTGTCAGGCACAGGGGAGAGCTATAACAGGAACACCTGTTTCCATCTTAAGGCTTGGGGAGGATTGATACAATGCTGAGATTCGCACTGCTAATTAGGGATGCCAGCAAAAGAAGTTCTGAAGCTCTCTTGCTGCTGAATCAAAATAGCACAGAAAGGTACTTAAGACTCATGCTACCAATTTCTCCTTAGCCAGGGGGTGAAATAATAACAGCCCTTCATGTTTGTTCAGCAAGTACAATTTATAATTCACTTTTTGCACGCAATTACCATTTGAAGCAGAAGTAAGTGCAGGCCAATTCTGTGTATCCCCACTTGATAAGGAGGGTAAGGGACGTCTCCCAGGCCATACAGCCTGCAAGTGATGAAGCCAGGCCCCAAGAGCGGGCCAGCACTTTATTACGGTATAATGCCACATTAAAACTGCAGTGAATAGAGGCAAGAAACCGCCTTCTGCTATTTTGCTTTGCTCTCGTTATTTTCGGCAATAAACAGGGACCACTTTTGTTGTTAGAATAACAGTAAATAAGTGAACCATTAAACGGAGCCCATGGATGGCGATGGCTTCTTGGACTTTTAGCCAGTGCTCTGTTTCCCCTTGTGTGTATGCGTGTCAGTCATAAAAGCGCGGGAAATGAAGTTCCAGTAGTGAAAATCAAAGTTCAGAGAGGACAGATCACAGACAAGCCTTCAGTGACTTGTCCATCTGCCTTTACCCTGCGCCTGAAACAGAAGCAAACCCTGTATTCCTTAGAGTGCTGTCATCTCCAAAACAGTTTTACAAATGGACACATAAACCCCTTCAGTGTGTTCCTAAGCAAGGAGGTGCTGGGAGCCAACGAGAGCTCTGTACAGCCAGCAGGCTTGCTCGGAACAGAACACTTCAGCCTGACACACAACAGCAAAAATCCCTAGGCATCTTGGCGGAGCAGTTTCCATAAAAAAGGGCTTATATAAAAAATGCATACGCGGAGCTTGATTCTCAAGGTTAGAAAATTCCCCACAGTGAAAGTATGAACTGAAGCCATGGCTGCCTCACAGTCTGAGCAAAAATAGCAAAAGAAACCTACTTCGGGAAGCACCTCACTCTGCCTCATGCTACAGATTACAGAAACTGTGCTCTTCCCCAGACCACCCATCTGTCACATTAATCTTTAACAATGACAGTTTGTGCAACAAACTATTCACTGTTCAAGTATCAGATTTTGGCAAGAAAGATGGAAGGGGAGAAGAGTAAGGAAGAGTGGGGGCCTGGATAGATCAAAGAGGGGCTCCTGAAACACAATCACCAGTGGAAAAGGACAAAGAGTAATGAGCACAGTTCATTTTGCAGAGTCACGCTGAGGCCCAATCTCAGCGCTCACGGCTCCCACACTCCCCCCATCGGGACCCAGTGATTCATCCTCATGACCCATTCACTAAATACACTGTTCTTTCCTGCCACGATTCCCATTCACAAAAAGTCTCCTTTCCAAGTCCAGATGAAATACATCTCCAGGAACCATTGCCTAATGTCTCTGATCAGAAGTAATATCTTATCTCTCTCTGCTGTTCCCAACAGGCTTTGCCAAGAGCTCTGTTACAATTCATTTCACATATTTCAAATGCCCTCCATTAAATCATTAGTTTTTGAGCAGAGAAAGCATGTCTTGTGTATCTCTGTGAACTCCAAGGCATCTCTATCAGGGGTTGGAACAGAGGAGATTTGTAGTAGTATTTCATTCAGAAGAATTCAAAGAACTTTAAAAGCTCCTTCTAGCATGGACATCCTGGACTTTTAAGTCTGTGCACCTCACTTATTCATTTATTCGTTTGTTCATTAAACAGCAATTCACTAAGCACCTATTGCCCATCATGCATGCATTGTGCTCAGACCCCTAGAATACCATGGTGCCCCCGTGGAGTTTATTGTCGAGTCTGGGAGAAAGTCAGTGATCAAATAATTGCACACATCCACAGTTACAAAGTGTGCTAAGCACTGCAACAGATCAGTTTGGGAGGATTTGGGAGCATTCATTCAACTCTGATACTGCACATTCCAGGGCCAGTTATCAGACACAGACAAAGGCAATCGTAGTCAAAAGATATACAAAGGCCCCCACACGATGACATATTTCGCTTTGCTGTAGGTTTATTTTCATTAAAAACTTAAACAACATTAGGAAAGAAGTGAATATTCAACTTCCATCTATACCCATGCTTCTGAATTATCTTCTGAGATATACTACAGATAGATAGACACAGATGCGGATGCAGATACACATACACACACATACAGATTGACCATGGTAAGAGATCACTGCCTTAGAACTTTGATACTCTGGGTTTGGTTCTTACAGTCGAACATACTGGTTAACTCTGAACTCCCCCATCAACAAAACGGAGACCACACTCTCTGCTGTGACAACTAAACAGCGTTGGTGTGTAAGGTTTCAATGACAACAGAGGATACACACATTTTGAAAAGGGCATATTGCTTGTACATAAAAATATGTCAACCCAAACATCTGATATATATATATATATATATATTCATCTATAAACATATATACATATATTCATATATACACATATATTCACATATATATACATGCACATACACTTGGATTTCTCATTATGCTACAATGTTTTTTCATCACAGTAATTTTCAGTCATTCTGTCGCCCTCTTTTAAGCAACATTTTCTCCGCCAGCAGAAGATGGGAGAGGTCGGCAAGAGAATGGTGAAGTCTTGCTGCCTGATTTCTCTGCTTAACAGCCAGAATAAACAAAGGACAGAGGACTAAGGACTTGAGTCAAACCCCGAAGGTGAGGCTGCGCCACTGGATGAGTACACCGAGTAACACAACCTCCATTCAGATCAGCATCAGCAAAAGGAATCTGGAAAAATACTGAAACTTAAATGATACCATGGATTGACACTGAGGGGAAATGGTAGCATAAGTTTTACTTGCCATTTTGTCAGCAATCATGCAAGAATGCAAGATGTATACAACAGAAGCAGCACAGTTTCCTATATAAAGAAGGCTGACGTGAAATCCTAGACTGCATGTCTCTTCTCTATCCATCAAAAAGAACTACAAGAAAATCCTAGAAGGAAATGCTCCCGCTTTATAAGCAGCAGTAAAATCATTTATTAATGATAGCATTTATCGAGTGCTTACCAAGTGCCAGGCACTATTACAAGAACTTTCAATTTAATACTAACCTTCACAACAACCTAAGAAGTTGGAATTATTATTCTCTTTTTTACAGAAGAGAACACTGAGCCTCCAAGACGTTCACTCACCTAAGGTCACGCGGCTGGCATTTACTGAACATACTGAACAGCCTCCCATCATCTGGCCTTCACTTGGCTAGAAAGTAAGGAGAGGTCAGGAGGAGAGAGGTCAAAGGGAAGGTATCTCTGATCCAGAAATGAGTCCCACACTGATTCTACTCAAAGAATCTGCAGGGAAACTAAAACATGAACATAAATTGCTAATTTTCCAAGGTAGAAATGTTCAGTACCACAAGAAATGCAGAGATAAGTTCCATCTCAATGTTTATGTGGGGTGAACTGAGCACAGATGACAAGTCCAGGCATTAGAAAATTGTATAATTTACATGAATTACCTTCTTCTTCACAACTTTGCACATGCCGGTTGGACTTGACTCCGTTGGGACTATATATACAGGCTATATATTCTCTGGGTTAGTTTTTCCAGTGGGTAATTCAGTAATATGGTACCCAGGAACTAGACTGAAAGCTACCTAAGTACAGGTACTATGTCCTCAGTGCATAGGATGGTGTCTAGTACGCAGTGCTCAAGAGACACGTAATCAGATACTGAATGAATTAATGTGTTAGTTAGTTAGTTAAAAAGTGAGCAAATGAATGCATAGAGAAACATAAAGCCAGGTATACACCATTCAGAAGCACAGATGATACTGGAGTTCATGAACTCCATCCCGACTGCCAAAGCCCGGTCCCCAGGTAGAACGTTGCAAACATGAGTGCCAAGGGACTTTTGCTAGACAGCAGGTGGGAGTTCGATCACACTAGTGACCTAAATGGTCAATGATTTCAAGAATACCAAGAAGCAAAACATCAACTTTTTTTTTTATCCCCCATCATGGCAGGAAGCAGAGAATGAACCACAAAAGCCGTATTATCTAGAACTTTCTTGAGAGGTATAGAGCAAGTCATTTGCAGAAGTCGTTGATTTTGTACATGGGGACTGTTTGGTAAAATTGAGGAAGCGAATGATGGTT
Source organism: Hyaena hyaena (assembly GCF_003009895.1). Lineage (NCBI taxonomy): Eukaryota > Metazoa > Chordata > Mammalia > Carnivora > Hyaenidae > Hyaena > Hyaena hyaena. The sequence goes on along the minus strand of NW_024080716.1, from coordinate 1,317,886 downwards.
GACTTCCTGGAGTGAGTCACGGCTGTAACCCCCTCTGACAGTATTAATAGAACAGGGGGAAAATTTCCAGGAAACATCAATTACCACAACGACCAAAATAGCAAAGGTGGCTGGTGACTTAATCACTAAACTTTAGGGGAGACTACTCTCTTTCTTTATCAGAAAAAGACAACAATAAACCAAATTCACACATTTAGAAACTAGTTGAAAGCATCCTTCCCCACCTTGCAGAGTTATCTTTCAAATGAGATTTTGCTTTAGTGAAATGACCATACTTATTCTGGCCTGGTAACAGTTGAGCCAAGGTTCTAAGGTCAAAGTTAGACCTCCAAGAAATAGACGTATGTATTAAGGGATCCATTCACCTCCACCCCTTCCTTCATTCCTTCCTTCCAAGCTTGAATCAATAGGTATTTAATGGCACCTACTATTATGTTCCAGATTCATGCAACCTAAGAAACAAAGAACTAAACAAAAGAAGGAACTAGAATAAATACATTTATAATAACATATCAAAACAGAATATTTACATATAAAATACTTGGAATAATATCTGGAACATAGTGAATACTACAGAAAATTGTATTCTTCTTCTCATCAATATGCTAGCCCCAGGTGGTCCAGGATTGGGGTTTTCCACTAGTCTTCAGAGGAACTGAATCAGTCTCCCAGTTTCATGGCCATGACTCTGATTGTGCATGTCAATGGATCTTTGCTTACTCATTTACCCCCACTGTCATGCTCTACCATCCAACTGCAATGAAACTACATGGTCCAGTCCCAAAGGATATCATATCCAGGCAATGTATCACAACACCTCTCCCTTATCTCAGTTCATCTTCTTCATGGTCTATTTCAATTACATGGGTATAGCTCAGCAAACAGCCTGCCCATCCCATCCTCACCCACATAAAAATTTTCTAATCCACTGTAAACATCTTTCCTGGGCCCCAAGTACTTCACCACAGCTATTGTACTTACTGCAAGGTGGGATTTAAGTAAGAGGATATTTTGGCAAGTATCAACTATCAGCCAGTAATAAACATACTCCCAATTTCTTTCACATGCTATCTCCCCAAAAAGCCTTCACTACGTCCTTTAAGAGAAAAACAAGAAGCAACACAGATCACTGGAAGTACAGCAACAGTTAAATAAATTCTGGTATAGGGATGCTTGAGTGGTTCATTCAGTTAAGTGTCCAACTCCTGATTTCATCTCAGGTCTTGATCCCAGGGTCATGGGAACCAGCCCCACATGGGGCTCCGTGCTGCGCATGGAATCTGCTTAAGATTCTCTGATTTATTCTCTTTCTCTCTCTCCCTCTCTCCCTCTCTCCCTCTCCCTCCCCCAACCCAAAAATAAATTTTAAAATTCTGATATAGCTTCTACGAGGACTATATGTCACTGCTGAATATGATAACGGAAATTCTAATTCTATAACATTAAATAGAAAAATTAAAAATTACATCTCTCCTTGATTACACATTATAAAAATTACAGACGCATATTGCTAAAGAATAAATCAGTACGGAGAAAATGGAGTTGATGTGATAGGGAGACAGAATTGTGAGTATATTTTTCAAAATGAATTTGTTTCCTTGTTCTTATAAACTAGCTTGTGCATATTTTTAAATGTATGGAAAATCTTCAAATTTACCTACATTCGCAAAGAAAAAAATGCCCAAGGAGGTTTTTTCTGATTGAAATATATTAGAAAACTTGAAGTGTGTAACAAATTATCCTAATAGCAGGAACTTTTCCTTCTGAAGGATACACAAGTACTCCCCAAATTATATCCAGGCATTACTTAGCGTGTCAGTCAAATGCAGGCACTTTGGAACGGAAGCTCTCATCTCCTCCCCGATCCATTTAGCCTGAAGCCTACAGAAGAAGTCATGTGCCTCAGCCTCATTCATCAGCAGCATCAAGTGCTATTTAGGAAAGTTGCTAACTTCAAAGAGCATCATCTTAATTTCTAATTATGACCATGTGAGCAGCTATATAAATGGCTGAATCCTAAAGCGTTTACAGCCTTACCTCACACTGTGGTTCCAGGCTCCAGGGAGCAGAGCTGTCAGTCTGCCTCCCCCTCCCTCACCTAGTTCTAGGAGACCTAGAACACTCTGCTGGGCGCCTCATCTCATACCCCTCTCCTGGTCACAGGCCTCTACTGCATCTGGCCACCTCTCCTCACCTCCCCTACCCACATTGCTCCCTGCCCCACAACCCTTACCCATCCAGCCTTTAGAATCCACCTTCTTTTGTCCAGGTGGGCCTGAAACTACATGATCTTTTACAAAATCTCGACGGAACTTAAAGTGTTGATTATTTTCTAATCAGTTAATTATTTGTTTTAATCTCACCAATAGCACTTCTGAGTCTTTCATGTAGAAGTCCCACATCTTAAGCTTCTGTTACTGTTCCTTCCCAAGACAATTAATAGTACTAGACACATATCGGGTCCTATGTACATACAGGCTTAACAGAACATTAATGATGCACAGCCCGTAACAACAATAAACAGGAGTTATTTATGAAAGGCACGCATATTTCTCAAGTCACGATGGCTCTGTACATTGCTACAATCAGAGCAGAGGGTGTGGCAGTGTTAAATCTGGGAGATATGATGTTACCCACGTCCAAGACAGGGAATCGAGAATCTGCTGCTATGTACTAACCTCCAAAACATGAGCACCTCCATTTCTCTTGGCCTCAAGTTTCTTTCTCTACAGTGAAAAGCATTCAAACAGGTCATCTGAATTGAACATCAGCAGGTACCTCCCACCATCCAAGTCAACTCCCTTGTCCCGATCCTTTCACTTGGCACCAGCATTTTGTAAGTGAGCAATACCACGTGACATCAACTCTGGATACTTCAGCTTAGTCATCAACAAAAGGGGAGTCGTAGCCCCTGCTGTTTACCTATGAAAGGATCTCTGGAGATGAAATTTTTAAAAATGGCTGTGAATGTACCCTAAGAATGTAAAATGCCATGGCGTATTAAGAAAATGTATTTACTCCCATCATTGTTAAATCAAGTTGGGGACAGCGGTATTGGGGGTCTAGTATGGAGGAGTATTGCTCTAGAAGAGAAGCCTATGGAGGGAAAACAAGTCAATGCATGAACTTCAAGACAGCAGCACACTTTTCTGTCTCCTTCTGCTCGTAGGGAAGCTCTGGAGACCTGGATGGCTGAACCAGATATGAGTGCCTAGAGCCTCCTCAAGGAAAGACACAAAATGGAAGCAAAATTACAAAGTCCTAAGGTCCATTCTGGTTGTTGCACTTATTTCCCTTAACTGACTTAATAAACAATCAGTCTAGTTCAGAAAAGGACATCACTAAGAACATTACTTACAGTATCCCCAATAATGTAGAGTATTTCTGTGGTTTATAAACTACAAAAAGATCAGACGACACTACATAAAGGGGTGTGTGTGTGTGTGTGTGTGTGTGTGTGTGTGTAGAGAGAGAGAGAGGGAGAGAGAGAGATTGTTTCAAGCATTATTTTTTCTAAAAAGATCACAGGTATTAATTTGTATTTCCTTATTTACTTTTTACCCCCCTGAGGGAGAAAAACACTGTTAATAACACTTTGTATTTATAGAAGCATGTGTCTTCTAGAAGCAGGGAATACTGTACAGATATCATTTCATCCGGCTTCACCTTATCACTGAGTAGTGAGCAATGGATCATTATTAAGGGGTCATGTTAGCTGGAAAGAAAAAACTCTTATAAAATATAGAAAATTTCGGGGTGACAAGAAATCAACTCTGGTGAGTTGACTGAGGTCAAAAAACAAGTCAAAGGAGGCCACTGAGACTCTCTTCTCCCATGACTCACAATGTGTAGTCTGCCTGAAATGGTCTATCATCATCAACCTTTCCATGTGTGAATCCTACCCTTCCCTCAAAGTCCAGCACAAGAGCTTCCTCCCCCTATACTAGTGTAGCATTCAGCCTTCATCTTTCCAGTCAAATTAAAGTACCCATTCTTCAGAGTTTATATATTTTAATTCTACCCTAGCTGTAGTGTTTAACCAATTGTACCTTTTCGTGAACTTAGTTGTGTATATGTCTTCACTCCTATACCAAACTGAGATATCTGTAGTGAGGAACTAGGATTCAATCTTTTGTGGACATTTCTGCCTACCACAGAGCCTTAAAGGACATAGGGAAATCTGTCCACGTTCTTCCTCTGGGACTGGATCTTGGAAACAGAGATATTCGATTAGATGACTTGTGGGACCCTTTCCAGCTATAATTTCCAAATGTTAGAAGGAATTTATGACATTACCTAATTCAATTCCATAAAACAAGAGGCGAGGAAAGGATGTGCCCAAGTGGAACCAAGTTTTCTGAGTCTAGCCCATTGCTTCTTGGCCGCACTCTAGGACCTTTCTAAAGTGCTGACCGTCCAAAAAGAATTATCTCAGGTTTATTTCCCTAAATCTCAAGCCAGGATCTCAGGATACATCGATGTGACAGATGACAAGGAAGTATTAGCTTAAGTAACCATTACTCTGAACACGACAATGCTGGCCAGTGGCTCTCCACCATGACTGAACTTGGTGTTCGGCATCATTTTAATAAACTTCAAATGGAAGGCAAATGCTGATCCTAGGCTAGTGCTTTCCAAACTGTATAACGCAGTTCATTAATAGGTCATAAAATCAATTTACTGGACCTCCAAGAGTATTTCTAAAAACTGAAATAAAATAGAAAACATCAATGTGCATCATGTCAAGTAAGAACATACACTGTTAAGTGAAATTTTCTTTCATATTTATATGTATATATATGTGTGTGTATGTGTGTGCATGTGTAATTATCGATGAAAATTTATTTCTTACTGCCATTTGTCTTTTAAAAAAGTTTGAAAGCTACTTCCTTGGACCACAGTCTCTGGTGATAAATATTAATAGCTGACTGCTGCCCAAGTAAACAAGAAGAGTGGGCAAAAGTAGGTCTTATAAAACTAAAAACATCTCCTCGCAATTCTGCATTCCTATTTCTTGGGAGAGCCATCCAGACGTTCACTGAAAGTCCTGGGCACAATGAGGAGTCACCACCTTCCTCCCCCACAACTATTCATGGTTTGGACCACCACATCCTATTCTAGGGGACAAGGTTTCTTCAGTCCCCGCCCATCCTTTGTCTCTTTCTCCCTCTTAATGAGAAAAGGTTAAAAAAAATTACCAAAAGAGAGGAAGGAAGGCAAAGAAAAGTTTCAGTTTTACAGGGGTTTTGTTTGTTTACTTATTTCTTTTTCTTTCTTTCTTCCTTTCTTCTTTTCTTTCTTTCTTTCTTTCTTTCTTTCTTTCTTTCTTTCTTTCTTTCTTTCTTTCTTTCCTTTCTTTCCTTCCTTTCCTTTCTTTCCTTTCTTTCCTTTTTTTTTTAAGAGAGACCCAAACCAGCCTATGGGAACTCCCACATAGGACTCAGGTCTCTGGGCACTTTGAACAGACTATCAGAATTTTTTTTTTTTTTTTTTTTTGCTTTCTACTTCCTTGGCTGAATGGTCAGGTTTGAGTAATTTTCTCTTTCTCCTGGGGTTTGTTGCTAAGAGACACTCTATTACTTCTCTTTCCCTTATGACCCGATTACAGTGATCAGCAAAGACAACATGCAGACAACACCCTGACATGGCTCATCCAAGATCGCTGGGCCCGGTTACAAAACGATGGGCTCTCGTAACCAGCTCACAGCCATCAGATCAAGGTCTCCAAAGTTCTTTTTTAGAAGGGTCTGAGGAGTTGCTCATTTTCCTCTAAAATGGTGGTCATGACCAATCAACTATCTCCTCCATATAGAAGCCAATATTCATATTGAAATGCATTTCAACAAAGGTTCCATGCCATCTCATAGGTAAATAAAGAGACAAAAAAAAAAAAAAAAAAAAACACCAAAATGTCTGGCTCAGTCTCAGCCTGGATAACGAAAGGAAAAGGCTGCTAGAGTTTCTTAGCCAGAGTCTTCCAATCTCTCCTTTCTTGGAAAAACAAAGCCAAAGTAAAGTTCGCACCTTGTTTATCTCTAATTCAACACAGCTCTTCACATAGACGTTTGTTGAGTGAATAAATGATTGGTGTCCAGATTAAGCTCTTCTTCCCATTCCTTGGGATCCTATCTATCTACACCCCCCTCCACACACACACATTTCAGCAAAATGAAAAAGAAATGGTTACATGTTCCTTTTTTAAAGCTTTTGATGCCCTCAGAACAGACCACGATTTTTTTAAGTAATTGTAAGAAAGTAACAAAGATTCTGGACCTTTGTCCAATGTATCTTCCCTAGTTTGTATTCCCCTTATACTACCTGGAAGATGCAAGTAGCTGGTCAGACATTCATTCGTGTATTTATTTTCTCTCTTCCCCACCACGAGGTTAATTTGGAAAAATTTTTAATACTTTTCTTACCATAGGCCAAGTTCACATAACATCTGCAGCATATACCCACAAGCATCACGCTTTCCAGATCCCCCACGAGTTATACCTAAAATTCCATCATTAGAACTTCATGCCTTCAGTTTAAGGTCCTGATTTCTATTAAAATGGAAGTCATTCTAGCAATGTTCCACTTTGTACACACTATTAAGAATATCAATCTCGGGGCACCTGGGGTGGCTCTGTTGGTTAAGCGTCTGACTTCGGCTCTGGTCATGATCTCATGGTACGTGGGTTTCAGCCCCGCTTTGGGCTCTGTGCTGACAGCTCAGAGCCTGGAGCCTGTTTTGGATTTTCCGTCTCCCTCTCTCTCTGTCCCTCCCCACTTGCACTCTGTTTCTGTCTCAAAAATAAATAAACATTAAAAAATTTTAAAAAAAGAATATCAATCTCTCAGATAGATAATACAGAATACAGAGGTAGACAGAGATATACATATGTATGTATGTATCTCGACGTGTGCACCTTTAACAAATATTTCCTGGATAGATTTCGGAAATCAGTGTACAAAATACAGTAGAAACACAAAGCAGGGCATCTGGGTGGCTCAGTCAGTTAAATGTCTGACTTCGGCTTGGGTCATGATCTCACAGTTTTTAGTTTGAGCCCTACATCAGGCTCTGTGCTGACATTTCAGAACTGGGGGCCTCCTTTGGATTCTGTGTCTCCCTCTCTCTGCCCCTCCCCTACTCACACTCCCTCAAAAATAAATAAACGTTAAAAATTAAAAAAAAAGAAACACAAAGATTATGAAATTGGATTTAGAGATAGCTGGATTCAAATAAAAGATTTGTTAAATATTAGCCACTGGACATCAGACAACTTATTTCCCATTTCTCTGAGCCTAAATTTCATTATTTGAACACTGGAAATATTAGTAGCAAATTTCAAGTAATGCTGTAAAGATGACATATCAGATACCTAGCATATAGTAGGAACAAATAAAATGTTAGCTCCCTCATGAACTATAGGTGCTTAAGAACATCAGTTTTTACTTTGCTCTGGTGTACAGACAAGAACATTTGAAGATACTGGCCTAGAACGGGAAATCCAGGAGGGCACAGGAGCGGCAGAGGAGCACGCTGAAGACATTCAGAATGGAGAGCCAAAGGCCCATCTCACAGTCTAACGAAATGTACAATATTCCACAGGAACCATTTTAGTCCGTGCCCTTCAGAAGTCACCAATTTTACGCAATTTCGGTAGCTGAATCATACTTTCATATAATTTTAGGGCAGGGGGAAGTGAAGAGGTAATGTTGTTCAATCCCATTGTTTTACAATCGGGGAAGCCACCCAGGGTGGTTCAGCGATAGATGTAAGCCACAGTGTGCGACAGAAAGGTGTCCTTCCCGTGGACATACTTCTACCTGGTTAGCTCCTGTCACGTGAGGCGGCTGCCGTCTTGATCGGCTACCACCTCCTTTCAGTCAGTGTGGCCGAGGTAAAATTATCTCTATTTAGCAGGCTCTCTGGTTCTCCCATTTCAGTGGAGTATCCATGTTCAGTTCTCAACTGTATTCAGAACAAAGTCAAACTTTGCAGTAGATCCTCGCTACCAACTAGGAATCACAGTTCTTTATACTCAGTCTGGGGAAAAAATAACAGTTGCTATGACAGTTGGATTTATTTCTGAAAATGGGATGTTTGAAGGGCATTTCAAGCATAGTGCCCAGCTTCTAACTATGAGCTTTTTGCCCTGAAATTCCCTCTATGGCTCTAGCTTTGCCCTTCCTCTCCTTCTAGCAAAATGCCCAGGTAACTTACTGGTCTATTAGCAACAAGTGCCCTGGCAATTGTTCCAGACAAGAAAAATTCCCTGGCAGCCCCCCAAATGGCCACAGATCCTTACACATCTCCTTTCTCAACCTTGGACGGACACTGCTTTCTAGGATAAGTGGTATTCCCCAGTGACAATTTCAGTCTAGAACAAACAATACCACCATACAGGTTAATTTTTACCTGGGCTGTATCCAGCAGAGAACAAACTACATGAGCTAAATTGCTTGGGAATAGTGCAGACTCACCACTAGCAAAACACAATGCCTCAAGAAACACAGTCTTCAAAGGGAGCTATCACTGAAGCTCTCTAACATGAGAAAATCGCTTGGAATCCAAAATAAACTGAGAGGGGGGAAGAGACACCTTAATTATACATGACATGGTTCAATGAATTGAAAGAAAAATACCACAATAAATAAAGGCTCTTCTCCCAACATATCTAACCTGGGATGGGGATGGGGGTAAGAAGCAACATGATCAGTGATGGTGTAAAACTATTTTGAACTTTATGGAACTGGGCCTCCTCGACTGGGTGTTGAATTATGCCTATGTCTTCTCAGGTTGGCACAGAAGGATATTCAGAAGTTTTGGGGACGATTTTGCCAGTGTTACCTCTCCAGATGTGTATGAGTGTTCAATCATCTGCCTATGTCCCTCTATGTGTTCTTTACATTAATCCTAAACAAACACACAGACTCACAAATCACAAAGGTGGGTAGAGCTGTGGAATGACTGCTGCCATTTCATCACCTTACTTGTATAGGTGAAGTGTGAAGAGTCTGGCTCATCTTTCCAATCAAGCTATGCTCGAGGCACACTCCAACCAGGCAGTGGTAGCCTGTAACTGCAATGCCCAAATAAATCATCAGCACAGGCAGAGGAAAAGTAACAGATTATCCTTCTTTCTTGAAAAACAAAAAAGGCAAAACAAACAAAGAAACAAAACTCCACGAGAATAAAGATTAAGGAGCTGTAAATCAATGTAAACCCAGGGACAAGAGACAGCAGGGAGAGTCGTTACGAAGAACAATCATAAAGGTAATTCTGATAATTTTCCCAACGACCTTAGTTTGGCTTTTACTATTACTCATTCTGCACTCTAGATTTTCCAGGTTGTTTCCTCAAACTTTAGACTTGCTTGGGTTCCAAGAACTCCAACTTATTTATTCAACTGTTAATGCCTCTATGTTCTCATCAGACTGCTTAATCTAATCATGGGAATAATCTAAATTCATTTTCACCCTTACTACCCTCCAAGACCCTGTATTCTTTTCCATTTATAGTATAGGAAAAACAGTTCTTTTTTTTTTAAGTTTTGTTATTTATTTTGAGGGGCGCGGGGTGAGGGGAAGGGGGAGGGAGAGTGGGGATCCCAAGCAGGCTCTGTACTGATACTGTGGGGCTCAATTCCATTAACAGTTAGATCATGACCTGAACCCAAATCAAGAGTTAGATACTTAACCCACTGAGTCACCTAGTAGCCCTGAAAAACACTATTTTAAAAAATACATACACATGATTTTTTAAATGTCCATCACAAAAATATCACACAGTATTAGTACATATATATCATATATACATATATATTAGTAAATAAACATGCACATTATCAGTATTTTATTTAAAAAGAACCATGCCATAGGTGAGCCCACCAAACTATGCTAACAATTGTAATGACAATTCTTGGTACTTGCATCTTTGTTTAGGAAAAGGAATTCTCGTAAAGAAATTTGCCATTCTCCATCTACATTCGATGGCATCATGTTCAGTTTTGGGTCCTGACAGAAGAATCTTTCCAGGATAGGCTGGATAAAAATAACTCAAGATGGTAGGAGGTACAAACCTCCAATTACAAGATACATCAAGTCCTGGGGATGTAACATACAGCATGGTGACTATAGTTAATAACATGGTATTGGATTTTTGACACTTACTAAGAGGTTAAATCTCAAGAGTTCTTATCACAAGAAAAAAACAGCATAACTATACATGGTGATGGATGTTATCTGAACTTACTGTGGTCATCATCTTGCAATATAAACATATATCAAACTATTAACATTGCACACCTAAAACTAATACTGGCTATATGCCAATAATAACTCACAACTATCTAGTTTCTTTTTCTTTTTTAATGTTTATTATTTTTGAGAGAGAGAAAGAGACAGAGCATGAGCAAGGGAGTGGGAGAGAGAGAGAGGGAGACACAGAATCTGAATCAGGCAACATGCTCTGAGCTGTCAGCACAGACTCAGACGTGGGGCTCGAACCCACAAACCATGAGATCATGACCTGAAACAAAGTCGGATGCTCAATTGAGTAAGCCACCCAGGTGCCCCTAGAACTCAATTTTCTTAAATGTTTTTAAAGTTTTAGAAACACTGCAATGGAAATGTCCAGTTTGAAGGAGGGGAGGAGAGGGAGATGAGCGATAGATCGCTATCTTAAAGGCGTGAAAGGGCTCATATCCAGAAAGGGGCTGTAAGCTCTAAGGGCAGAGCTAGGACCAAAAGTAGACTAGAGGGGCAGCAGTTTCCACCTGAACATGGAGGAATACCTGTTAATGTAAAGGTAAGGCAGGTGATGCTATAAATAAAATCTGCCCCCATCTCCACCAGATATTCAGGCCAAAGCAAACTTAAGACAAACTAAGAGGACATATCAGCACCAGGTAGACTGCTAATAAGCCTCCGTCCCTCCGGGGAGCTTAAGAATTATTATTCTAGTTTTGCTGTTGTTGTCTATAGAACCTTCCTATCTCTTACTAAATTTGTGAGTGGGTATTTTAAGCCTTACTCTCTTGGCAAAAGGGAACTATCTCCACTATATATTCTCAAGTATTATTACATTTAAAACTATCAGTTTTAGGACATTTAATCTGAACCAAGCCACCTTAATAAACTTTGTAACTATTCTGTATTTGATAGATATTCACTGGATGCTTCCTCTGTGCCTCAGCCATGGTAGGCATGGTGAATTTAATGGTGACCAGTGGAGTCCCTGCTCAGAAAGCCAAGCAGTCTAGTTGACAAGGTAACTCTGACATTACCTCACCAGAGTAAGTACCCATTTGGTTTGTCTGTTTGCTCTTCCCCATTCCTTTCCCAGATGTGTGTAACTCAAAAGTGCTAAAGGGAGAGGGCTCATTTAATAAGGACTGGGTCACAATCAGGGAGACGAGACCAGACTGTACAGCTGGTTTTCTACTGTCGTTCTTCTTAGAGAACAGGTGCCTATGGCTTTACGCACTAACTAAACTCTGTAGAGATCATAAACTTAGAAGACTAAGAGATATGTCCACATTTTTTAAAGGCAGATTTCAGATCAAAATTAAGATAAACTTTCCATAAAATCAGAGCTGTCCAAATACACAACAGGGAGTTTCAGTTTCCCGCACTAGAAACATCCAAAAAAACCTTGGAGGGTCACCTTCGGAAAGATAATTTATCAGGTGATCAGTATCCAGTGAGAGACTGGCCCACCTCAGTAGTTCTTGAAACTAGAGAAGTGTTCCCCCCAAATGATGCCAATTCTAGACCAATTACATTAGAATATCTCTGAATAAGATCCTAGTCTTGGTATTTTTTAGAGGTCCCAGGTGATTGTTAAGTGTAGGAAGGGTAGAGAAGCACAGAGTGACATTTGCTACAACAGCACTGACTGTATTCTAGGAAGCGGGCAGACTTTAATCCCTAGAGTAAACAGTAAGGGACACTGGCATACCTTTTTCCACATTACCAAGGTCATCAAGGAGAAAAGCAAACAAGTTCCTGTTCTAACTTGTAATAAACGAGTTCACGTTCTAAGATGTGCTCATGAGGGAAAAAGGCCAGAACTATCAATAGTACATTGGATACAGACCAAAAAAAGAAGATATGCCCATTTTGAAATTCCAGAAACATTAAGGCTCCACACAGAAGAGGTGTGTTGAGTAAGATACGAATTTTAGGTTGTCAGGGATTACTTCTTCTTCTTCATTCATTCATTCTATTCATTCGTTTGTTCATTTTCTTTAATCAGGAAATTCCCAAGGTACGTTCTTCCAAAGCTGTATTCAGGTGAATTAGATGTTTGCAAAATTCACTGGGATTTCGGAAAGGCTGGCAGGAGAGACCAATTAGCAAAATTCTTGTATCTAGGGAAAAGCTGTGGCTTTCGGTATTGAACAAAGTTCTACCAAAGGCATAAAAGCAAAAGACGGGCATAAAAATAAGCTCAGGGCCCCCACTGAATGTCTATGATTTCCAAGTACCATAATACGCTAACACTAGAAAACAGTCTATTTTTAGTACTTGAGGTTGTTTTCGAAAATCACCATGCTTTTGAACCTTGTTTCCCCCCCCTACTATAGCTTTTCTGTTTCTCCAAAATTACTAAGGATCTTTGACCAAGACTCCCCATAGCAAAAGGGAACAGAGGTAACAGGGTTGGCAGAACCTGGGAAAGAAAAGTCCACCTCTACCCTTCAGTGACCCAGAGGAAGAGAAAGGTAAACGCATTGGTCAAGGCCACCGTGAAAGCTGGCATTACACCCAAGAGAAAAATGCAGAAGTTCTGATTCTCAGCCCTTATTGCAAACCACCAGCCATTCTCACTTCCCCTGCCAACAGAGCTGACTTTTGTCAGTGAGGGAAGAACTAGTTTCACAAACAATTAGCACAATAAGACATGAGGGTGGGGTACTAAGGGACCATAACCATGGTGACTGCCTTTGGACTCTAAGATCACTGTCAGGCTTTAGAAAGAAATTGATTTGTCCCTTCGACATTTTACTAGACCAGCTTGTAATGAAATCAAGTTGGTGACTGTTCGTCGTACTGATGTAGCCGAACCTTCTGTTTAGGAGCACGAGAAGCTTCAGAGAATAAAGAGAGAGGCAAAGTTGACCTGAGCAGTTAACTTTCAAAATCTAAAAGCTACCATAAGAGCCACCACAAATTAGGCAGGGCAGAAAAGCAAAAGGGGTGGGGGGGGGGGGGTTTCTGCAGCCATTAATTGCCATATTACCATTATTATCATTATATAATACGGTCCCATATGGAGCGCATTAAAGAGTGTACTTTCAAAAGAGACTCCGGCCAACTAGGTTAGGCAATGGCCTCCTTGAATCAAAACCTATTGCTCCTTGAGACCCACATAGCTGCCTTGATTAAACACAGCGGCAGGCTCCAGTTGAAGGGAGGATTCTTCTTTTTTGAAGGGAGGTAGAATAGAGTAATTGCCAGATGTTTGCAATTTTAGCTATAAAAAGATGGCTGCTTTCCATTCCTGAGTATGTTGAACCTTTTTTTTTTCCCTTTCTACCCAAGCTATTGTGGTTCACTAAAATAGGCCACTGCACTGATGAATCATCATTCAAAACTGCAATAATGGAAGCAGAACAAATATGACATTTTAAATTCCCATATAAGAGAAATAAGTAAAATGGTATGGGGAATAGTTGTATGCTAAGCAACAGAAAACATGTTGCAGTATAAAAAACCTGATTCGGGTTTGGAAGAGTTACTCTTGAATCTCCTCTTGACTGCTCTCTACCTGTAAGACCAGGTCCAAGCAATCTCATGATGGAGACTTGATCTCCTCAGAATCCAAATGGTGTCACTATCCCTGCCTGGCCTCCATCTTAGAAGAAAGGACGTAGGCCTTATCCATCCTCACACCTCGCCTTGCATAGCCTCTGTCTAAAGAAGATCTGCAAATATATGTGAAAGTATATCAAAACCATTTATCAGGATACAATTGCACACACGGTGTGCGTTATTTTGCATATGCATTATATTTTCTGATAAATATTAGAAACCCTCTCCCAATGCCACCACAAAATGCTCAGTTCTCTGTTCAAACAGTGCCTTCTAAATCTGGTGAGATGAAAATGAAAATCTGGCTTTTATTTAAGGAAAAACAACATAACTGGATTGAGAGACGGGCGACCTCTTACACAAGGGATGTTATCTTTCTTAATGAGTGAGTTAAGCATCTCTTTGAGGGTCTGATGACATATGGAGCCTCTCTGTGAAAAAGACATACACATGGACCATGTTTAAACACAATTTCAGGGCACTGGCTAAATCCCAAGTACGAATCCCAGGGATGAATGGGACCCGAGATAAGATTCCTAATTAAGTTAATTATTTTTTCTCTGATAATATAATTAATAACATCTCTAGAATCTCTCAGCCTCATGGGATAAGTTGGAAAATAAAAAGGTTTTAAAATTAATAAAATCACTAGTTTATATAGTTTGCTTTATATAATTTTCATTTACATTATTATCGGTAATGATAGTTCAATAATAAAAATGCTCCTTCTTAAAGAGACTATAAATACAAATCTTTTTTTTTTCATGGCATAGTTCAAGTAAAGCCTCTGAGAAACATGTTCTACAAATGCAAAATAGGGCATATCAACACATCATAATTCTAGCAGGACAAACTAAAACAACCCAATTGTAAAACATCACCGTAGAACAAAAAAGGATAAAACTAAGGTTATTTTCAAAAACAACCAGCAAGAGCTACATTTGGACAATAATGATTTAAAAATCTATGGGTGAAAAAACTACGGATTATGATTCCAAGAGCTAATATCCACACTTTACTTTTAATAAAAATAATAGTACTGATTCCAACAGCGGCTTCCACTGCTTTAGCAATTGTTTTGTGTGATACTATGTCAACGTATTCACTCATTTTGAAAACAACTCTTTGAGATATATTTTCTAAGATATATATATTATATATATATATATATTTTTTTTTTTTTTAAGTAAGAACAGGTTGAGAGAGCTTAAGTAGCTACTTAACCTAATTAGCCCAAGTTCCTAGAGAATTAGGGGTAAAATCAAAACTTAAGCCAAGACTTATCTGACGCTGAAGTCTCCGCGCTTAACCACTGCCTGCCTCTTTTTATCTTCCAGTCCTACCCTGGCCCCAAGTAAACTCTTTTTTCTGAATCCTCTGAGAAAATAATTAAAGAGACACTTCACAGACTTTAAAGCTTTATACTGCTAGTTAACTGGTCATTTTCATATGTCAAGAATCTAATGAAAACATAAACTGCTTAAGGACTAGGATGTATTTTTACTTGTTTCCTGTCTCTTATAGAGCCCTATTAAATTAAAATGGCATGGGGCATATCTGAATTGTCCCTTCTAGAGGAACTGAAATAAATGCAGAGGGTGAGGTATGAAAAAGTAAAATCCATCTACCAAGGACTACAGTCAATGGGGATATATGACACTTCAAGGTCGCCTCAAATGGCGATATTTCTAGAAACATATCATGTACTTTGGCAATTTCTTTCCTAGTAAATAATTTTTACAAAGGAAGCACCAGATAAAATCCAAATCATGATTATATATATGAACAGATCAATAACATAAACAGCAAATTTACATGTCATATTAATTTCATCGTAATGCCAATAAAACAACCAATGATATAACAAGTTTAAGCAAGATGGCATAATTCACCCAAACAAACAGAGATGTCAAATACTTACTCAAGAGCTTTCTGCAATAATGTCTTCTTGAGATTACTCGGGCTGTTTTATGCTTCTGTATATTATCCTGTACAAGCCCTTGAACACATGATTCTAAGTAATTTTTACATGTTATTTGGATGACTTCCATTTTCAAACAGCTCTGAATGGTAATAATGATTGGGGAAAATATCAGTGATAAGTTCTTCTTCTTTTAATATAAAATTCTAATAGCACTAAAATAAGATGCAGTACACGGGGCGCCTGCGTGGCTCAGTTGGTTAAGCATCCAACTTTGGCTCAGGTCACGATCTCACAGTTTGTGAGTTCAAGTCCCGCATTGGGCTCTGTGCTGCCAGCTCAGGGCCTGGAGCCTGCTTTGGATTCTGTGTCACCCTCTCTCTCTGCTCTCCCCTGCTAATGCCCTGTCTCTCTCTCTCAAAAATGAATAAACATTTTTAAAAATTAAAAAAAAAAAAACAAGATGCAATGTAGTACTAAGGAAAAGTCTACACATGGAATTAGGAGACAGGGATTTCAATCCCAGCTTTCCCCTGTGCTGGTTGTTTCACTTTATATTATATTCTCTGCAGATTGAGGGTTATGATACCTATCTTTTACAGTGTAGCCAAAAGATTAACAGTCAAGAAGAGTGAATTTCAGATGAAA
Organism: Hyaena hyaena; assembly: GCF_003009895.1. Taxonomy (NCBI): domain Eukaryota; kingdom Metazoa; phylum Chordata; class Mammalia; order Carnivora; family Hyaenidae; genus Hyaena; species Hyaena hyaena. The sequence continues at coordinate 1,301,511 of NW_024080716.1, read as the reverse complement.
TAGGCTAATAAATCTACTAAAATTTTTTTTCACATCCTTACGACAATGTTCTGCAAGAGAATTCATTTTAGTGCTAGTAATAATCATTGATTATTATACAATGGCTATTCTCTATAACCAATATTTTACTCAAGGGAGAGTATTAAAATTTGGTCAAATTTGGCTACCACATTTATAAGTCTTACTATGGGTCCTCTGAATCTTAGATTTTTCATTTGTCTTTAGGAACTATCATAATGTAGGAACCATAATGATGTTACAGGATATTGCGGCAACTTAACTAGACATTATGTGGGAAAGGAATTTGAAATCTACTCTTACACACACACACACACACACACACACACACACACACATCTTTAAAACTGCAAGTTGTAATGAATATTTTGAAAAAGGTGCTTCCTTCATTGCTTCCTGTTTTCTCAGGATCATCCAAAGTGGAGATAAGAAAGCAAAACAAAACAACCACCACTAAATGATCTCAAGTTTCCTCACTTCACACATTTGTTTGATTAGGTAAAAGGCTGGTTTGACCTAGTTTGGGCTTCTTTTTTGTCTTAACATCTGTCTGTACAGAAATATTTCATTCTCAAGCCTGATAGATGCTTCGGAGGAAATGGTATCATCCTTCTGGCCAAGCACTACCGGGAAGATGCCTCTTGCCCACTGTATGATAAGGTTAGTATGCTCTTGATTCTTGGCACTTCCTCCTTGTAGCTATTCAACTTCCTGGAGCTATTCCTAGAGATATGTTTTAGAGCATACTAGATGTTCGAGTCTACTCATGATGAAGTTACTTTGCTCTGATTGCAAAGCTACTCCCCGAAGCCCAGATGCACCACCTAAAGACATCAGCAAAGAGCTGCCAAAATTACAAGGTTGAAAACGGGTATCCTTCTTGGGTTCTGCACACGCTATTTACCACCCTTTCTGCCTGGCAAACAGCTCATCTATCCTCTAAGTCTTTGTTTGGATATTCCCTCCTCTGTGAATACTTCCTCAATTTCTCCTATAACACATCCTTCATATTCTTTTACAGCACTTGGTTTATAGAAATTTATGGAGATAAGGTGCCTATTATATGTCTACCCTGTGCAGCAGACCATCTGTTCTGTTTGAGATCAGCAACTTACAGAGCAATGTAAACAATGGATGGGAAGAGAGAATACCAGTAGTCAAAGAGATATGAAGCCTGAGGTGTCACATCTCAGTCCCTAGTGCTGTGCTCAGCCTTTCAGACTCTGGCAACAGTAAATTTAAGACATGATGATAAAAATATAATACCATTATTTTTTTTCCTTTCTTTTACAGCTCTTAGGGTCAATCATTGTTGCAGGGTATGATTTCTTTATATGGTATATTTGCCCAAAAGCTCAGGTGTCAGATTTATTTGTAGAATATCCATAATGACTCCATTTATAGATGATTTACATAGGTCTGTTATGACCCAAAATCAGCTGAGACTTCAGGCATCCCTACCTGGAGTAACACAATAGCAAGTGCTCTATAACGCACAAGCTTGGGCATCACTGAGGCATTCTAGAAGAACCTTTTTTTTTTCTTTTAATCTTCTTTCTTCTGTTTTTGGATCCCAATTAAAATTCCTCGAGATAACATATGCCAAAAACTATGTTATGATGATGAAAGCACAGAAGGAAAACCACAGCAAGGTGAAGAATGATTTGAGTCCCAGAACCTCTACATTGTTCACATGATAAAGATACTTAAAAGACTTCAAAGCCACTGCCATTAAATGAAAAGAGCTTGTGTACCCACAAGACCTGTAGAAGACTCAAAAGGCATTAAAGCACTGGCCCCTGGATTTATTGAAATAAATGAATGGCTTCCCAATCTTCGGTTGAGCCTCAATCAGAATTATCTAAGGAGTTTGGTTTGGTTTGGTTTTCATGCAGTTCCTGGGGCCCTTGCCTTGAGACTCTAAATCTGTGGTACTGACAGGAGCCCCAAGGCTTGTATTTTTCCTTTTTTTAAAAAAAGTAATGTTCCCCAAGTCTTTGTGATGACTGGCCAGCTTTGACCATTGGTTTAAACCATACATTATATAACAGTAATCATGAAAGTGTGGTACAGGCAATTCGGTATGCATGCGAGATGGCCCTTGAGAAGGAGAAGAAATCATTTTGAAATATGTGTGTGTGTATTTATCTTATAATTAAACCTTTTATTTTGAAACATAGACTCACAGAAAGTTGTGAAAATTGTTTAGACTCCCCTATACCTCACACCCAGTTTCTTCCGATGGTAATATCTGATACAAGGTAGAATACAGTATCAAAACCAGGAAACTGACATTGTTACATTACTGTTAGCCAGCTCTTACTCAATTCCCACCATTTTTTGACCCACATTCATTTGTGCGTGTATATCGTTCTATTCCATTTCATTCCATGTATACATCCATGCAACTGCCTCCACAACCAAGATCCAGAACTGCTCCACCACCACAGAACGACTCCCTGTTGCTTTTTCCTGGTATGAACACCCACTCCCTGCCCTACTCCATCCCTCATTCCTGTTCCCTAGCAACCACTAATCTGTTCTCCATCTCGAGAGCTTTGTCATCTCAAGAATGTCTTATAAATGGAATCATACAGTATATGTAACCTTCCAAGACTGACTTTTTCTTTTTTCATTAAGCATCAATCCCTTGAGGCCAATCCAGGTTGCTGAATATATCAATAGTACATTCCTTTTTATTGATGAACGGTAATATTGCAATGTTTTGGGGGTACCAAGGTTTGTTGAAACATTTACCCATACGAAGGACAGTTGAGTTGTCTGTAGTATTCTGTCATTATGAAAAAAAGTTGCTATGAACATTCATGTACAGGTTTCTGTGTGAACATACCTTTTCATGTCTCTGAACTGAATTCCCAGGAGTGTGACTCCTAAATCGTATGCTTTACTACATGTTTGGGGAAAAAGCTGCCAAAGAGTTTTAAAGTTATGACACAACTTCGCACAGTCTTACCAGCGTCATATGAGTGATCCAGTTTCTCCACATCCCTACCAGCATATGATTCTGTTACATTTTAGCCATTCTAATAGATGTGTGGCAATATTTTATTATATTTCTATATTTACTTTTATTTTCAAAAAAGAAATTAAGCTTTGTTTAGATTTAAAATATGGAGTGATGATATTACCATGTAGCTATATAATTTAAAAATAAACTAGGGGACGCCTGGGTGGTTCAGTCAATTAGTTAAGCACCGGACTCTTGATTTCTGCTCAGGTCATGATCTCATGGTGGTGAGATTGAATCCTGCTTCAGGCTCTGCTCTGACACCTTGGAGTCTGCTCAGGATTCTCTCTTTCCCTCTCTCTCTCTCTCTGCCCCTTCCCAGCTGGTGCACCCAGGCATGGTCTTTCTCTCCCTCAAAACAAATAAGAATAAGTAGGATTCAAGAGCACCTTACCACACAACACAGAATTATTCACCACTTCCAAAGTCAGAAAAAAAAAAAGGATGAGGAATCTACTACCTTATTAAGGAATTTACTTCCATGGTTAATTATGCTGACAGTTTACAAAATAAGAGAGATTTTGTTAACAATATGTGAACGAACTCCTCTTTGTTCTGACACATCTGATCCACTTTGTCCACATAAATTAATTCTATCACTGGAGCTCCTACACAAGTCACCCAAAACATATCAGAGACACAGAACTGTGGTAACCAGGAAAGGAATCCACAGGATAAAAGCTCAGCTTTGCCACTTACTGTTCTGTTATCTTGAACAAGCCACCCGACTTCTGAGCCTCGAATATTGGGGTAATAAGCCTTGCCTGCATTCAACAATTTTGCTTGTTACTTACAGCACTCGTAGGGCAAAGGCCCTACATCTTGTAGACATGTATTAGTGAAATAATGATCCTCATTTCAGAAATGAAAGGATTGCATTAGATCATTTTTAAGATTAATCCTGGCTCCAGAATTTCAATATTGAGGCACTATGACTCCTATCACCGCTATTTGAAGTTAACCTTCTTTATCAGAATAGGGGCCCTGGGTGGCTCAGTCGGTTAAGCCTCTGACTTCGGCTCAGGTCATAATCCCACAGTTCATGAGTTAGAATTCCACATCGGGCTCTCTGCTGTCAGCTCAGAGCCTGGAGCCTGCTTCAGATTCCATGTCTCCCACTCTCTCTGCCCCTCCCCCGCTCATGCTCTCTCTGTCTCTCAAAAATAAACATTAAGAAATTATATTAAAAAAAAATCTCTATCAATATATAGAAATTTATTCTTAATAATTCTAGTTATATTACTATACACATACTAATCATATAATGGTCCTAGCACTATAATTTAGAATAATTATTATAGTATGTATTAAGATTCTGAAATGCACTTATTAAATAAATGCTATTTTTTTCAATGTTAGTTATTAGGAATTAAAACAATGTTATTTTTATTATAGCAAGAAGTGCATTCTATGGCAAGGATTAATCTCTGTCTTGCTCATTGCCATTCCTTCAGCCCCCAGAAGAGAGCATGGCACAAAATCTGTTTTAAGTAAATGATTGTTGAATAAGCACACCATGGCAATTCCTTAGAGGTGTAAGACATTTTATGGTTTGTAAAACATTTTCATATTCTTTGTTATATTTGATGCTCAAAACAATCTTGTAAGAGAATATCACCAGCTAGTTGTATATATTAAGGAAATGTGGAATACAAAAAAAGTCATCACCAAGGTCAAGTAATGAAACTGGGGATTGGATGTAAATGCCCTTGGCTCCTGAAACAGCATGAACCTTGGCTCTTGCAAGTTTCAGTGAGGCCTGTGAATATTTTGTAAAATCTAGAGTCACCCAAAGAATTACAAATCCTTTTCTCTTCAGGAAGATGTGATGGGAAGATCAAATTAATGCAATTATTATCTGACCCTTTAATGAATGAACAGCTTGTCCTTCCCCCCACCCCCCATTCCCGCTGAGGCTTTGAAAATGAAAACTCATGTACAGCACTCCACAGTGGTCGACGAGGCTCAACACGCTTACCCTGAACCAGAAAAGGGGCAGGCCAGTCAAACCCGAGCCTCATTAGAGTCCCTGATGTTTCAGTGGCTTTGTGACTGTCCCCCTGACACTCCATGCATAATTATAACAAACGTCTAAGAAGCTGCATTTGCTCCTGTGTGATTGCTGGTGACATAAGAGGACTGTCAGGACTACAGAAAGATGTTTCACATTTGTACCTGCAAAGTCACAGAGCAGAGTCACACCCGTGGCAGGCGATAGAAACTATAGGAGTCCAGAGACAAGATAGCACACTGGGAGTCTAAATACTTAGACATGACTGTTCAGAATTCACAGTCAGTTCTCCTACATTTTCTGCCACCTACGATTCTAAGTTTTTATAAACAAACCAACTGGGGCGCCTGGGTGGCTCAGTCTGTTAAGCATCCGACTTCGGCCCAGGTCATGATCTCGCGGTTCATGGGTTCGAGCCCCGTGTCGGGCTCTGTGCTGACGGCTCAGAGCCTGGAGCCTGTTTCAGATTCTGTGTCACCCTCTCTCTCTCTCCCACTCACACTCAGTCTCTCTCCCTCTCTCAAAAATAAACATTAATAAAAATTTACAAACAAAGAAAAAAAAGTTTACTAACCATTAAGAAGAGAAGCAGCACCAAACTGGCTTATAGGTTAACACAAAAATGGTAGAGAAAAATCTATGCTACGTTATTTCTTTAAATATATTGTCATTGGTGGCCATTTGTTTCCTTCGCATGCTAGTTTCTATTGAGAAAACAAATATGTCCAGCCAAACCAGTTTACATCACTCCATATCACTAATGGCTAGTTCTCTACCAAGTATCAATAATCCAGGACTTGATGATTCTTACGAACCAAGCCTGCCCTGCCTCTTCCAATCTGAGACAACGGAGATACAGTGAAGTGAGCACATTTGGGAAACCTGGGCTCTGGCCTCAGTTCAGCCCAAAACTCTTGGATAACATTGGGAAGCCAGTTCCCTCATTCTTAGACTGAGTTTTCACCTCTGACATATGGAAGAACTGGATTACAAAACCTTCAAGCTCTTCTACTCCCGCTGCTCAAAGACTCAGTGATTTTTTTTTTTAATGTTTTATTTATTTTTAGGAGAGAGAGAGAGACAGCGTGAGCAGGGGAGGGTCAGAGAGAGAGGGAGTCACAGACTGAAACAGGCTCCAGGCTCTGAACTGGCAGTCAGCACAGAGCCCGACACGGGGCTCGAACCCACGAACCGCGAGATCATGACCCAAGTGAAAGTCGGACGCTTAACCGACTAAGCCACCCAGGCGCCCCATCAAAGACTCGGTGATTAATGCATGAAGAAGGGCTCTGTCAAGAAAGCAGAAATGGGGGCACCTGGATGGCTCAGTTGGTTAAGCATTCGACCGGCTCAGGTCAGGATCTCATAGTCTGTGAGTTCAAGTCTCATGTCAGGCGCTTGTGCCTGCTTCAGATTCCGTATCTCCCTCTCTCTCTGTCCCCCTACCCCCTCACACTCTGTCTCTCTCTCTCAAAAATAAACATTTAAAAGAAAAAAGAAAAAAAAAAAAAGAAAGCAGAAATGAAGGAAGACTGGCTGCTATCTCCATCATGGGAGATTCAGTTGTTGTGATGGCAATTTATTCCAGCTACTACTGTCTACTCCAGATTAGCAAATCACCTAAAACTCTCCCCCTCCATGAAATGGATTAATAGCCTCAGGGGAGGAGAAAGCATGGAGAGATCTTGCAACAAATTTCCAGGTTTAGGACCTTCAATGAATAGAACTTATTTCATCCACTCTAATCAGACTTTCAAGTCTAAGTGAAGCAAGGTAGACAAAGCCTGAGCAGAAGTCTTATTTATGTTACATAGACGTAAATCAGGTAATACATGTAGAAAGAGTTTGTGAAAAGAATAACCACTCTGAAATTAATTCCAAGGAGAATTATGTAATAATAAAATCATGGAGTTAGAGTGAGTGAAGTTGTATATCCCAATCTCCAAAAAATAGAACACTTTCACATCAGAAAGAGCCCTAGATATGAAAACGAAAGGTTAGCTCTATTATTTTATTAGCTACATGATTATTAAATAAGTTATTTCACTTCTGGTAGTTTACCACTCCGCATCTATTCTACCTAATTCAGAGAGCTACAGGAGGAATCACCTTCAAAGAATTAAATAACAACGAATACAAAGTGTAGGGTAAACTATAAAGGACCATACAAATGCAAAGGGATTCTACTGAAAGTGATACCTTGAGTTTGCACCCGAGCGATTTTATTTTTTTCAAAAATCTTACATTAAAAATATCTTTGTAAAAGGAACTTTATAAAGATTGGAGAAAGTCGATTTCAGGCCACAGGACAACCCCAAATGTACAAACTTGGAAACATTACCAATTATTCTGTATGATAAGCTATTGTAATTATCACATTTCATTCAGCCAAAGTATTAAAAGATAAAAGAGAGAGAGAGAGAGAGGAGAGAGAGAGAGTTTGTGTGTGTGTGTATGTGTGTGTGTGTGTGTGTGTGTGTGTATTTCCAATTCCCAGAGTTGTAATACCAGGAGGATTTCAGAGCCGTCTCAAGAAAATAACATATTGGTAAAGTAGGAAAGCTCACTTACGTTGGTATCTATCAAGAACAGAAAAAGAAAGACCAATACCTTCTTCTGTCATCATAGTCTAAGGTTTTTTGTTTTGGGTTTTGTTTTGGGTTTGTTTGTTTGTTTGCGAATTTGGAGCAGACAGAAGATCCAGATTATAGTATACAGATAATCACTGGCTACTACTTTCAAGACCAGAAAAAAGAATGCGTTATCTTGTTCGCATCAGTCTAAAATAGAAGATGATGAGACAAAATCATATATGCATAGCAACATTCCACAAAAAAATGATGTGGGCATTGAGCAGTATAAACTTTGTAAGCAGGCAAAACTTAATAAAAAAATATATGAAGGCTATTGTGCAAAACATGAAAAGGCGTTTGGAAATGCGAGGCCATTCAAAGAGGATGGAAGGAACACAAGTTGTTAAAAAAGATCAGTGGAAAGTTTGAGAACAATGAGCAAAATATGAGGATCTGAAGGCCTACGGGGCCACTAACTGGGAAAAACAACAGTCCACTTTTAAGTGTGCCAAAGCCCTTTAGAGAAAGGCTATTAGCGGATACAATATAAAAAAAAATGATGACAGCTGGGGGCCCCTGGCTGGCTCCGTCGACGGAGCACATGACTCTTGATCTTGGGGTCATGAGTCTGAACCTCACATTGGATGCTGGGAGAAGTTAAATATCAATAAAGACATATATATATATATATATATATATATATATATTTTTTTTTTTTTTTTTTAAGGAAAGGAAGTCGTGACATATGGGATCACATAAACGTAAGCTCTTGTTGGTACCTGGTCCCTCTTGGGCTGAATTTAAAAATAAGAAATCTTATTTCTTATAAGATCTCTGGAGATCGCAGACATAATACCAAGGTGGGAAATGGAACTGAAAACTTCCACATGTCGGTGGTTCAACAACTCCTGGATGAAAAGGCTCCAGGAATGGGTATAGGAGGGTAAAAGGAATTCAAATATGCGGGTGGGGCTGCAGAGCCAGCGTGCCTAATGGGTAGCTAGGCAGCCAGGATCTGTGCCCGAAGAAACAGACTTATATTGCTGTGGCCTAACCACCACCCCAAACGTTACAGAGTACCTCCTGTGTGACAGGTATCCTGCTGGGTGCCCCTGGGAGCAAAGGCATGAGTCACGCAGTCCCTGTCTCTAGAAGCTCCAACCACACTGAAGGAGACAGGCTCATTTACAAGTAAGTCTGTTGGAAGGCTTGTGATAAGAATTGTGATAAGAATTCTAATTCTATGAGGTGGATAAAGAGGTTATGGTAGAGTGAGAGAGAGTCCTCTCCAGAATATAGTAAGAGGTCCTGGCTAACTGTAGACTCACACAGAGGGGACCTGAGCTCAGCCCTTAGCAGGCCATGTACTTCTGAGCAAATGACTTTTATTCCCTGCCCTGTATTCCCCACATTTACACCAGAAAAGGGTTGACTATATGCTTTCTATTAATTCTAACTTTCTGTCTTTGCAGGTCAGCTGCTTAGAGGGCAGGATCTGAATTAAGCTATGACTTTATGCGCTACAAATTGAGGGAGAGTATATACTAAAGGCAAAGAATAGGTGAGCTGAGGCACAAGACCCCAGCATCTTCAACTCACCCTGTACATAAAAACTGTCTTACCTAATATCTGGGAATTTCACTAATAGTCCAGAGCATTCTAAATGAACAACAAAAAAAATGTATATAAACTTTAAACATGTATAAACAATTTAAACAAAAAAATAACATAAATTAGAAAAATGTTTACAGTAACAGAGAATGCACTAACATTTCAATTAACTAGAAAAGTAAAGCAAATCTCACACTTCCAACAAATATCATGTCATAATACAGAGCAGATGAAGAGATGTAGCTTCATTTAAAAACAAAGTCTGAATCTCCATGAACCTTTTCCCATATTTATCTTTAAAATGTATATATGCAAGGGAAATGTCTTCTTTCACGTATTCAAAAAAGGTTATATTAAAAAAAAAGAGAGAGATTGGCAGAATTGCAAGAAAGAATCAAGGCTTCAGAAATTAAATGAGACTGAGTTGCTTCAAATGAGGATGCCATATTCCAAACTGTTTATTGCAAGAGAAGAATTACTGAGCAGTGCACTCACCCATCCAGCCATCCGCCATCCATCCAAATATATACACACATAAGAACATACAGACATACATTTGACCGTACACAATCATTCCTACTAAAAACACAGAAGCATAATAGGAGCCAAGAGGAACATAAGGACAAGTGAGAAACCATGTCTTGTTGCTTAAATGGGGAAACAAAGCTTACATTCTTACAAGGAAGTATCACCATCACATGGCGCCCAAGGGCCACCTATGCCAGAAGGGAAGGGCAAGCGAGTTTAGCACCTGAGGAGGGACAAAGGCCACGCTTCTGAAACTGAAGGGCCACAGAACCATAGCGAATATCACCTCTGGTCTCTAAATTCCCATTTCCCATTTTCCATGTGAGAAACACACTTACCTCCCAGGGTGCTACAAGAGAGCATACAAAGATGATGGAGAAGCACACAGCGTCCCACACAGACTACATGCTGAACAGTGACAGACCAGGAGCAGGAAGAATAATGGGGGAGAAAAGCAGAAACGTGAGGGTCACAGGACAAGATGTACATGGAAACCTAGGGAAGGGGGTGGTTTCCTCCGGTTGAGGCCACGTCTGGTCATTTTGGAGAAGGTGACACAAGAAGCATTTTGACAGGTGACAAAAGAGGTGGGGGTGGCATGTTGAGAAAGAGCAAAGGGTTGTGAGCTGCCATGTTCTGGATAGGACACCAGTGTCCCCGGAGAACTAGGCAGGCAGAGAACGAACCTCACAGACTACAGCAAAGGGAAGGGGCATCTCAAGTGTACAGAGTCACCCAAGGGACCACGTGCCACAAGTCCTAGCATCGGGCGTGGAGGGATCTGAAGGGAAACCACTACCTCCTTCCCTCCTCCCTCTCACATCGTTCGCCTCCTTAACATCAGACCTGCGCCCCTCCCCCCCTCAGGTGTGTATCAGTCGTCATACCTACCAAAGCTTCCTCACAACTTTGCCTCCTCCACAAGGGAGCTTTTTATAAGAAAGGCCTTATCCCTTTCATATGAGAGGGAAGTCTATTTCAGCTCTCCCCCCAAATCAGGGGACAAAATAATAATCCCCAACAAGCAAACAGGGAAAAATGCCGAGAAAACAAATAAGGAAGCCAACATACGGCCCCTCCTGTCCCGAGGAGGGATTCTCTTCCAAATTCCAGCCCTGAGTACTGCAACCACTAAAGCACCACCACTAAAGAACAAAGAAAACCAGTTTCATTAAGTCTTGGACTCACTGCAGAGATGGAGCCTCCTTCGAAGCCTATAAAAGTCAGACGCTGCCACAAAAATTAGTAGAACACCAAGAGTATGACATACTGCTTTTCCAGAGTAGCACTCTGGTGGTCTTATTATTGCTTCTCCTGGAAGAAAGATCCACGGCCTCAGCTCAGGAGTGCATGCTGATGCCTGACCTTCCTACCACCTGCCTGAGCATCCAGCCATCTCACACAAGGGGGTTATCTGGACTAGGCTTCTGACTCCACAAGTCACTCGACTGTAATTACAATACCAACAGACTAGTGACGTGCTAGCTGGGGACAGGGAAAGGACTAGGAAGAAAAGAGAAAGACTGAACTATACGATAGAGTGTGAAACAGTCTCATGAAAACTTCCTCGAAGAACCACAATCCTATCACCCAAGAAGCAATCAGAAACATCATGGAGAGAATAACGTAAGGTCATTTACTTTTAAGGGGCGGTGGGATGAGGGAGAAAACAGAAAAGGGGGGGTGCTGAGTCTCCTTGCCTGTCTCTTCTCTCTCAGCTCCCAGAAATTTAACATTCTTCTGCTTGTCAGTTAGAAGTCATGGTTTCACAGATTTGGATGAGCTGCCGACATTGACTGCTAAAAATATGGAAACTCTTCCACCACAGAGGACGGCACTCTTTGTGCTGTCTGCGAGGCTCAGTGTGTAAATGTGCAGGTACCTATACACCTGAGATGCTGAGCTCCTGTGCATCATCAAACTCAACTTGAGCAAAATTGAATGTACTGCTATTACAACCTCTAAGAACCAGGTTTCATTCACATTTGCCTGTGACCTTCTACAAATGAAGATCTCACAGAGCTCTCTAGGCAACTTTATCCCACAGCAGTCTAGAGGAGGAGAGAGAGAGCCTGAGAAGCTTAAACAATTCCAGGTGCCTCAGGAGGTTCACTCCATATGGGTTTCCAATCAGACCACTGCTTGGCAGCCTTTGGGGACACTTGTCCAATGGCAGCTGGGTAGCAGATACATCTCTACATGGAATGAGGTAGAAGATAACGCGATAGAAAGGCACTGGGCTATGAATGAAGACACCAAGGTTCTAGTTTTGGCTCTAGACCCAACTCACTGTATAACCACAGCCATAATATCCCTGAGGGTTGTCACTCTCTTTGACCCTAAACAAAAGGCTGGCATTGCTAGTTTCTAGATGTTTTTTAACCTTTGACAGTCTATTAACTATAATATGCACACTGAATTCTAGAGCTAACCTTTTTCTGACACAACTTCATGCAGATGAGTCACTCTTATTATATTGAACTCTCCCGCTTTGGGCACCCGACTCTAAAATCCCCCCCACTTACCTTCCCCCCCAGGTTTGTATGGGTTGTACTTGGGCTTTGGAGCAACTACTGGTGCAAACTTCTTGGGTGGTTGTTGTGTGGACACTGAAATGCTGGGAGTCCCAAAGGAATGGGTGGTCTCCATCCGCGCAGGCACATGGCCGAGGGGCTCCCCAGTGCTTTTGGGTGGCAGCCAAGATGGATGAGACATTGTCAGAATCTGAAACTAAAAAGAAAGAAACACAGTTGGTTTCCAGAAGCACAAAAATGGAGGCAACATATCCCTCATTTCATCATAATTTCATCTTAATCCGTACCTGAACACTTGAAACCTTGACAAAGCTCTCTGAGAAGGAAGAGAGAGAAAAGGTGAATGGGGACGGGGTGGGGGGAGGAAGAGGAAGGAGGCTAGGAAGAGGAAAAACTGACCATGGGCAGAGAAAAAGGAACATCCCCCTCACCCATCTTGAATCCTTCTGAAAGTAACCTCTTTAGCACTAACAGTCTTCAGGAAACAGATACAAGGAATGTCCCCTAAACTGAAGAAGAGTCTAATACCAAACAAGGTTGGAAAAAGGCTTCAACTTTATCAACAACCTATTAAAATGATTACCAATCAAGTAAATGGTCATAAGTTACCCAAACTAGGTAATATCACCTAAGTGAGATAACAGGAATTGTTCCTAGGATGCAGAAAGAGGTGAGATTACTCCTTGCTGGGAGCCGAGCAAAGACGTCGCTGAGGAGGTGCCCGTCACACTGGGCCCTGAGTGCTAAGCAGAGGCCCGTCTGAACCATGTCAGCAAAGCAGCACAGGTAGAAAACTACACAGCACTTATGTTTGGTGTGACTGGAGGGGGAGTAAGGAAAAGTAACTAGCAAACAACTAAAACGTGGAATGGAGCCAAAGCCCAGAAAGCATTGCGCCCTAACCTGGGGAGCCCGAATTCATTCGGTCAGCACGAAGGAGGCCCCCAAAGGTTATTCCTGACACAAGGGCAAAACTAGTACATGTCGGGAGACTTTCAAGCAATTCCTCTTATAGGAACAGTCACTCTCCACACCAAGGGGCCCTTGCAAATTGAGGGGAGGGAGGGAACCTCATTTGCCACAATGCCTGGGACCATACCGACTTGGTAGCAAGACACGGGGAATATTCAACACCTGTAATGAACAGGCCAGCCCTGCATGACAAAGCATTGGATGCTGTGCAAGGCCAGTATCATAGGGAAGATCTATGAAAAACCTACCTGGGGCAGGGAGGTGGGGGGGAGGGGTGTCAGCACAGCCACTATGCTCTTCTGATTGGATTACAATGCACTATGCGAGGAAAGAAAAAGGATGTCTTGCCTATCAGGGTAAGCCAGTCACCCCTCCAGGCAGCTTGCAGGCAAGGGCTGAGCCTCCCAGACTGCTTGCTGAAGAGGAGGGCTCTCCAAGCCTGATTGCAACAGCTCTCCAGCCCAGGGAGGCCCGGAAGCCACCCTGCGCCGGCTCCCAGCCCCACATCCACCCAGTAATTTTTTAATTGAGCTGAATTAATTGAGAGGGCTCCATGATTACCTCCAGATGTCTTTAAAAAAACAAAGAACACTAGAAATGCAGGGGAAAATAAAGGCCTCCGTACACGGAATGGTACCACAGATGGGGTGACAGGGACAGGGAGGACATCATGTGGCCAGGTAGTATCAGAAGGAATGGCGTGACCTGGAACAGCCCCCCCTCCACACACACACACACCCTGACCCTGCATCAGGGCCTCAGGTACCTCAACTACTTCACAGTTAAAATAAAGCCCTGTTCTAACTTGCAGACTTGTAGGACAACCAATGAGATAACAACATTATAGTGTCTCATGTACTATGAAGTGCTCTGCAAAGTGAGAGAAAGACAATGCTTGCAGTAGTTTTCTCCATAAAAGGGGATGATGGGAATCAGTGAGGAAGGCTCTAAACTAGGAATCAGAAGGCTTCTATTGCTGAAGCCAGTGGTGACCCTAGCTTTGCACTCTGGTTGCAGGAAGCTTCTTTTCCTCTCCCTCCGTTGTTCCTTGTACACAGGCTATGTGCAGACCCTTGTTCAACTGTGAGTTCCTTGAAAGAGCAACGGCCAGGGATCCCTGGGCCTCTCAGTGGTCTGAGTGTCAGACCCTTGATTTCAGCTCAGGTCATAATGCCAGGGTCGTAGGATTGAGCCTCCTATCTGACTCCATGCTGAGCATGGAGAATCTGCTTAAGATTCTCTCTCTCACTCCCTCTACCTCAGTATCCCCACTTCACTCGCTTGCGTGCACTCTCTCTCTCTAAAATAAAAATAAATAATACATATAAAAAAAGGAAAGGGCAATGACCATAGTTTACACATTCCTAAAATCACCATTAAGGCCAAGCACAAAACCAATATGGAGACACAACCATGAGTCTGGCTTACTCATGGTTCTTAAATCTGGCAGCACATTAACAATCATAGGAGAAGATTTCTCTTAGGACTGAAGAACACTAATCTTGGTTTTGTGTATGTATTTTTTTCTTAATCAAGTCTCAGTCTCCTACTGAAAGGGGATCAAAGTGTCTGTTCTGCTTTCAACATGACTAAAGCGAGCACAGGTCAGGACCAAGTAGGAGAAAATAAAGCTTTATACACTTTAACGCACTAGGCACATTTGTGGTATACATTTTATCTACACATTAATATTATCCCTGCAACTTTTCTATAAATCTAAAGTCACTCCAGAATAGAAACTTTAAAAAATGGGTTAATATGGGATGCAGTGATTTCTAAAGCAAAGAGGCACATTTCCAGATCAATCCCACATTGCCAATTGACTGTAGAATCCTGGCTTTTTCAGATATGCTGTAGATATAAAAGAACAGGCAACTTCTGGGAAAGTATAAAAAATGAAAACTTCAGCATCAAGATGCAAGTACTTGACACCACCATCTTTACATTCATCCCAAGTACCTCATGCTACCTGGCTATTCTCCTCCTCACGGACACACCGCCAGCTCCACCTCCTGAGAGTGTCAGGGTCTGGCCTTCTATCTGTTTGCAGGTGACCTCTATGGCATCTCCTCATACCATTCTTCCATATGTCAACAGGGGTCCAGTGACACCATTCACAGAATTTGTAATGATTTTCCATGACCCCAAACTCTAGCTCATGCTATGCCCACCATCTACACTGCCCTTTCCTTCCCTTCATTTTCTACCAAGCCCTACTTTTCTTTATCTTGACCCAATGCAAATGTGTCTGATGCTGTGAACATTTCCCAAACTCCACCTTCCCCAAAAAAGAGTAGCTTACTGTCAGATACTTGTATCATACTTACAACAATCCACAGGGACTGACCCAGTAAGCTGGAAGCTTCTGAGTAGTCTCACCATATGACCACAATGCCTGGCTAGAAAGCCTTTAGAAAGCTATGCTACAGATAAGTGTGTAAATGAATGGATGTTGATCTGTTTGGTTACTCATCCCTCTTTAGAATCTCTGCACCTTCCTTCTTAACCTCCAGTGATATAGTCATCTCTTTTCTCTTCCTTAATTTAGCAATGGAATTAATCATTTTGATAGATTTCCAGATATTTAACCATGTCTGCGTTCCCAGGATAAAAAGCCTACCCACAGTTATACTATCTGAGATACTGATGAATTAAATATGCTATTTTATATAGAATTTTTGTACCGATAATCATAAGTAAGATTATCCTGTAGTGTTTTTTCCCTCTACTTGTTTTACTTATCATTATTTGGTTTCAACATGAGGGTTCTATATCCTTTTTCTACTGTTTGGATTTGTTTCATTCTGAGGAGATTAGAATTAACTGATCTTTAAAAGTTTTTCAGGACTTAGTGGAAACACATTTGGACGTGATTCTGTAATGACAGATCTTAATCATAATTCCAGTAACTTCTAGGATAGTTGTGGCAGTTGTATGCTTCTTTTGAGGTCATTTTCATATTCTGCTGGAAATTCATCCATTTCCTCTAATTTTATCTCCCTCCCTTTCAATGTAGCTACCTCTCAATTAAAAATGATGTCTCCTCTATTATGCATCATTTCAATCCTGAGCACCACTCCCTATGAGTCCTTAAGGACACGATTCATGTTTTCTATCAACCAGTTCAAGTTAACTTCCACAGCACTTAGAATACTGTGCTCTTCACACGCCTCTGCCTCCCTGCTTGCCTGTATCCCAAACTAAACTCTTGAATCCTTGAGAGCAGAAGTAATTATCATCCTGGAGTCCCAGGGCCTAATACATGATAGACACTCACTAAAGATGTCTGTTAATTTAATGAATGAATAACTGTATTTGTCTGGCACTAGAGCTCCAGATGAATCAGATTCTCATCCTGTACTCAAGAATCTTAAAGCCTAAGATTCTTGCAAAAATAAGCCTGCAAAAGGGACTTTTATATATGCGAAAAGAGACAGCAATACACGGCGCACAGAAAGAACTGGCCTATGTGGCAAGTGTTAGCTTAGGCAGGAGTGGCCCTTGACAGGGACTGTGAAAGCTGGATGGTTCTGAAAGATAAATGGACCACAAAAGATAATGCCTGGGAATACTGTAAGCTCAAGGAAGAAGCAAGGTCCTTCTATGCAACAAGGAACAGACCGGTTGTACTAAACTGAGGGACTCAAGGGGAATATTTGGGGAAAAGATTTGGAAGATATAAATTGAGCTTGCCTTTTAAAAGTTTTATACAAAGAGGTAAGAAGCTAGAACTTTTGTCTCTGACCAGGAATCTAACAAGAGTAATGAACAGTCTATGTAAGAGTAAAACTCTATATTCCAGATGGATCCAAGGAATGTGAGAAACACAATAACACAGACATGGAGTGACCATGTCCCCACTTCTAGTCTCAGCTTCGCCAGTGTGACCTTTAACAAGAGAGGATGCTCATTTGCAAAATGAATGTCTGTAAAGTCCCAATCAGCCCTAATATTCGGTAGTGCTTTTCTTCTCCGAAACCTGAATTACAGCCCATTATTTTGATAAATGTGTTTGAGGAAACCTCACAAGTTTAGTGAACAGATGAACTAGAACATGCCAGTTGGGGTTTCTCAGCTTCTCCAGGAAAGGCCAACTTAAACACAAAGATAAGCAGTGGCGAGAGCCGGTTTTGCTGGACCAAAACTCACTCTGCTCTTACTTCCTCTGGTTCTAGGTCAGTTTCACTGTAAGCTTACAATCATTGTGAAAGCAAGAAGTGAAAGGGAAGATCTCCACTGAGGCTGTGAAAATACACAAACACCATCACAAGAGAGGCAAACAAGAGAAATGACCCTCATCTAAGCAAAATGCCTACTGTTGAAGGGAGGCAGAGAGCCAGGCTCCCTGGTCTTTCAGGAACCAGCGTCACATGCAAAGCAATTAAGAAGAACCTAAGAAATTTCACTTAATTACCTTCTCTGTTGTTCTTAGTCTTCTCCTAGCTGTTCATCAGGTACAAAAAAGCCATGGATTGACAATAAAGAGTCAGTGTTTACTGCAGAATTCCTATATGCTAAGCAATTTTCTAACAATCATATAATTGTCTTGACTATTATATGAGGTAAGGTTATCATTCTCCACATTCAGCAGATCAAGAAAGACTATAAGAGTTGGATACCTTGCTCAAAGATATATACACTAACAACAAAACTGAAGCTTGAACACAGGGCTTCAATTCCAAATCCATAGTCTTCATCATGATATCACCTTTCTGTCTGAAGGAAAGAAAAAAAAAAGCCCACAATCCAGAGGAAGTTACACTTAGAAACCGTCAGTTTTGCTCTTGTCTCCATTCCTAGCTCCTGGACATTATTTGCCATAATGTCTTCCCTATTCTATTCCATTGAACAATAATCATCATACACTGATGTAGTGTCTGCATCAGTAGTCTGACCATACCAATCACAGCACCACAGAGCATAAAGAGTCACAAAAAGGCCAGAGGACGCCTAAGATCCTTCCTCTATGCATGAGAAAATTTAGAACTACAGGTAAAGTGAGATTTAATACTTGAAAAAGAAAAAAAAAAAAGCTACTGAGCCTTGCTAAAGACACCATGTGAATGACAAGTCATCGTCAGCCACAAAAATAGAACTAACCAGTGTTTGCTCAAGTTTTCCTCTTTCCTGAAAGCAATATTGTACACTTCTATCAACATTTACATAGGTCATCAAAATTTAAAACCAACCAATCAATCATTCCACAGTATCATCTAACACTAAGTTCTAGAAGCTTAATGTAATAGTTTTCAGAACTGTCTATACACTAGACTCATCTGGGGATCTTTACATATATATTCTGATTGAAGAATTGAAAATAATTGACGTAGCATTTGTATGAATCTTTAAATCATGTTGCATTAGTCCCTAAATCTCCTTTGGCAATGAACCCAAAGCCTGGCTCTGGGTCAATGTTTCCTAATAAATGAATGAGGGAAGGGACAAGTATTAACATACTATTTTAGTGGTAGAAAACTTTAGAGGCTGAGATGCTAAGTGACTTAAATATCAGAAGTAGCTGACGGCAGACTAAAGTTCAGGATTCATGTCCTTTCGCAACATTTTCTTTATTTAAACAAGCCATAGAGATTTAAATAATACTTTTCCTTTAACTTAGGAGGGGTTTGGCCATCTTTCCCCTTTATCTAAAGGTTGATACGTTCCTACAATTTCAAAGCTGCTTTCTTAATCATCTACTAAAATGATACAATGTGCTTCTCTCTCTGGGCTATGGCTAATCATCTTGTCTTCATCTCCAGATAAGGCTGGAGGATAGGTGATCTTCTGAATTAGACCCAGCTTTCAGGCTGAGCTCTGTCATGAATTCACAGAGCAGCCTTCCCTCTCTGGGATGCCAGTGTCCCCCTCTGAAAACAAGGTGACTGGAGGAGATGAAGACTGAATGACAACCCTACTCACAGACCCTTCTGATTCCACAAAAGCTCCTGACTGTAGAACGGGCCCCAAATGAGGAAAATCATGGAAATTCCAGACCATCTACAGCTCTCCTCGGAGCTCATCAGGAAGAAAGCACAGCCCTCTATGTGGTATGTTCACCTTCCCCTTCTTTTTTGGTCACCCGTTTTCCCGACTCTTCAAACCTCCCCATGGCAGGAGGGAACCTTAGACTGATCTGAGACTACCAAGGTATCAGTCAAGATTTATTATGCACAAGTAAATAAGTACTTTAGGCAAACCTTTTGCAAGCGACGTAGGTAAGTCCCTACCAGTGTAATTACGAAGCAGATCCACCGTGGCATGTGATGCAAGCGTGGGAAGACAACGCTGAAGAACAAGGCAGGCTGAAAATTACACAAATTGTTAGCTGAACAGCAAATGTGATCACTCTTCCTCTGAAGTGTCAGGTCAGATGAGAGCCGGAAGGGCAAAGCAGGATCTGCCATGGGCTGAAAATGTCAATGTATTCACTCAACTTCTCTCTACAGGCGACTTTGGCCCGGTACTGGCGAAGCGCCCCATTCTCTGCATGGACAGCTGGCATTACTTGGAAGGGGTGACTACTGAACAACTCCACAGAAATGCCAAGCCTTTATATAGGCTATCAGAGACACAATTGGAAATACTGGAAAAAGCTCTGGACTTAAATACAGAGGACTCGGATGTAAACTCTAGCTTAGCCACTAATCAACTCGATGGTGACTTTAGTCCCTTGACCTCCTTAAACCTCAGTGTGTCTCCCTATCTATAAACAAAAGATTAGATGTCACTGCCATCGTTTCCACCTCTTGTGTCCCATGATACCTCCTACAAGTCTGCAAATTAAGTGAGCCCAGGTTTCTTACATCCCTGACTTAACTCCTGAGTCCCACTGACCAGGGAGTATGAAGTGAAAGGAGGCAGGATAGACATCCACACAGAAAATACCAACCTGCCTTGCACAGGGTTAGAATGAACACAAATTAATGCTAATGGAACAATCCTTATTAGCAGCAATGGACCCCACCGGGGACGGGAAGTGTCCCACTGCATTGGAGATCCCAGGTAAGTGGCAGGGAGAGAAGCATCAGTCCAGAGAAGTCAGCATTGGTTTCTGATAAAGAAGTGAGGCAGACAAGAGATAAAGTCCACACTGAGCTTTTATTTCAAATTCAGAATGTCACGCAAAAAGGGAACCATCAACAGTGACGGGGAGACAATAGCAATGGAAGACCAAGAGCCTCAGGAGAAGGTAAAAAGCAGAACAGGACCAAACCAATTACTACCTCCCATCAGTCATGGGAAAACAGACCTGGGTGACAGCAGCCAGGACACCGGCCAAGAGGTCAGAGGGTCCTGCTGTGAAAACCTGTAGGGGCTCATTTGTTCCTTCTAAATGAAAAGCCAAAGCCCAAGATTTAGAAAAGCTGAAGTGACTCTTCCAAGGTAGCACAGCAGGTAACTCTTCCAAGGTAGCACACCCTCAGGGATGGATTCCAACCCGGTAGTTCTGCTTCCAAAAAGTGTTTGCAGTAGAAAAGTTTCACTAAGCAAGCCTGTAAGTCTATTGATTATGGGATAATAACCAGAGAAGGGGGAGCAAAGGCATGGAAATGGACACAGGGGTAAAGAATCTCTCTTCCAAGAGTGAGAACCCGTGCTGTAGAACATCAGCACAGAGGTCACGTGACCCGCAACCTTGTGCTCTAGGTCACATTGGATAGCAATGGTTCCACTGGGCTAAGTGCAAGATACTTACCCTCTCTGGACCACAATTTCTCCAGCTCTATCATACTTAGCATTAAGAAGGCGATCTCAAAAATCCCCTCTCGTGATAACATTTTATGTTCTATGACGCTATAGCAAGTCTGCAGTGTACCACGCTCACAAAAAAATATGTTCCTAAGGAGATTTCTTCTAAGTCTCTGATTCTAAAAGCAAGTAGTTTTCTGTCCAAGGCTAAGAGAAACGGGCAAACAATACCTAGAGCCTTTGAACTCAGAAAATCTATTAAATGTGGAAATCTGAATTTCTGATGATGAGATTTCTGAGTTCCTGGTGCAGAAAGGTTTTCAAATACTACTTTACATCTAGCCTCTCCATGAGGGTGAAATGCATGAGTGTGGAAACACGTGAGTGTGGAAAAGTCACCAATAAAGTCTCCAACGAGGCCTAGAGATCTCTCTGGTGGCACCTGAAACCTTCTCATTCCAAACCCACCATGACATGAATAGGCCCACAAGTTAACTGCTGTTCACTTGTCTGTGTTCCCTTAACAGCCTGATCCAACTTGTTTTAAAACATACAGACACTGAGGCGCCTGGGTGGCTCAGTCGGTTAAGTGATCGACTTTGGCTCAGGTCATGATCTCACAGTTGTGGGTTCAAGCCCCACCTCGGGCTCTGTGCTGAACGTTTGCTCAGAGCCTGGAGCCTGCTTCAGATTTTGTGTCTCCTTCTCTCTCTGCCTCCGCTCACACTGTGTCTCACTCTGTCTCTCAAAAATAAATAAATGTTAAAAAAATTGTTTTTAAACATGCAAACACCATGTTTTAGTGTCTACAAGTTTATCATGCCCATTAGACAGGTCATAGACTTATATTAGCACTTTGAGGGATGTTTAAACTGATTTCAGTGGGTTTTTTTTTAATGTTTTATTTATTTCTGAGAGAGGGAAAGCAGAAGCAGGGGAGGGTCAGAGAGAGAGGGAGTTACAGGCTCTGAAACAGGCTCCAGGCTCTGAGCTGGCAGTCAGCACAGAGCCCGACGTGGGGCTTGAACCCACAAACCGCGAGATCATGACCTAAGCGAAAGTCGGACGCTCAACCGACTAAGCCACCCAGGCACCCTTGATTTCATGTTTTAATATTTTGTTTGTACTTCCTTTATTGAAAATTCACTCTGAGGGGTGCCTGGGTGGCTCAGTCAATTAAGCATCGACTCTTGATTTCAGCTCAGGTCATGATCTCATAGTTACTGAGATCGAGCCCCATGTCAGGCTCTGAGCTGAGAATCCAGGGCCTGCTTGGGATCCTCCTTCTCCCTCTCTCTGCCCCTCCCCCGCTTGCTTTCTCTCTAAATAAACAAACAAATACACTTAAAAGATTCACATGGAATCCCTGATACAAACAAACAGAGTAACAGAAAAAAGAGTCTGCTTTAGATAGAACCTGGCAAAGTTAAATAGTTACTTTTGTCTTCACTGAACAGGAATCCACCATTGACAAATCTCAGGCCATGTTTTCATCTGACAATACTGTATGTGACTCTGTGAAGCAATGTTTATTCAGGCCATAAGACCCACAAAGTAATCCCAGCAACAACACACAGCATTAACTGTTATACTTGAGCCTTCCGAACATTAAATTGCTCAAAAACCTGTCACCTGTCAACTGTGCTCTTTGTACCCTAATGTCACAACCACTGGTTACAAAGTAGCTTATAGCCTTTGCTCAGAGTTTAGACACTGTAATGTCAATTACTGTTATTGAGTTTTGGTAATATTATTATAAAGTTTCCAGTGCAATCTTTGTTTCCCTATTACTTAAGTTTCATTGTAAATTTGTCAAACCCCAAATCTACTTTACTCCAAGGTTAAAATATAAGGATATTGCAAAATTAAATAAAAGTCCCTAGACATTGGACAAACAAAGGGGGCTAGAGAAGAAATACAGATTTTCAGCCTTCAAGCACCATGACATACAGTTTTAGGAAACAAAGAGATTCAACTTCAACTTCATGCATCATCATATGCTCTGAAATAATTTTTCTTTAACACCAGTCCAAGAGCCTGGAGAAATTTCTCAGTACTTAAAATGGTATGAAAAACAGACCAGCTTTTCATTAGAACGTGTTATAAATTCAAATTAGGTAAGAGAGGCTCGTTTTGCAATTTCACATTTAATAGAAAAACAATTGAAACCATTTTCAACTGGTGACCTTTTTCTTGAGTCACGTTGGAAGTTGTTCCACTTTTATTTCAAGATTTTGAAACAGAGACAAAAGTCTGTGGAGGCATTGACCAATGGCAGCTGAGTAAAAATGAGCCAGGCTGTTTCGGATCAGTTTCAGAATGACATCGGTGAATGTTATTCCCTTTTAAATCTCCCTCGATGAGAGTACTGACACTGGGCCTCCTGAATTTTTATCAATTACAGACTGCCGTGCACAAAAGACAATGCAACGCATGAAGAAGGTACTAGGTTGGCTCTTACTCTGGGGAAACCACACGCACACACACAAGCACGCGCGCACGTGCACACATGCACCCACCACACTTTAGATTTGTAAGGTAGTAGGCAACAACATTGACCAATACCAAAGTTTAATATCCAAGAACCATGAAATTTTTAATGAAGATATTTCTTCTAATATGAGCTGAAGTTGACACGTAAGCACCATCTGTGAGTTTGCTTATACATATCTAATGACCATGAATTCATTACCTCACAAGGCAGTCCCCTCCAGGGCAGGAAAGTTGTAACTACACATCAAAAGTTATGTGTAGCTGAGGCCCACGCTCCCCTAAAAAACATCTGTCGGTCTTACCCCTGCAGTCTGGAACCACAAGCCTTCTGATACATGACAGCCCTCCAGATATTTAAAATAATAGACTCCTGGGTGGCTCAGTCGGTTAAGCCTCTGACTTCGCCTCATGGCGTGATCTCATGGTTCATGAGTTCAAGCTGCACATCGGGCTCTCTGCTGACAGCTCAGAGCCTAGAGCCTGCTTCAGATTCTATGTCTCCCTCTCTCTCTGTCCCTCCCCTCCATGCTCACACTCTGTCTCTCTCCATCTCAAAAATAAGCATTTAATATTTTTTTAATTTGTTTGCTCATTTTTAAATGTTTTTTAAAATTTTCTACTAATTTATTTTACCCGGTTTATTTTTGCTATGTTTCGAGTTTAAAAGTCCAATTCATCTCCCTTTTTTCCAAGTAGCCTTATGACTTTAGAACAATAACATAAATTTTAAATCTCAAACCAGTAGTTTTCAAAGCTTCTATAGCTAAGTAGATAAATAAAATGTTTCTTCATGCCAAATCTGTAAGAAAATCCCAAGGAAAAGAGGCGCCTGAGTAGCTCAGTCGGTTAAGCGTCTGACTTCAGCTCAAGTTTTGATCTCAGTTCGTGAGTTCGAGCCATGCATCAGGTTCTGTGCTGACAGATCAGAGCCTGGAGCCTGATTCGCATTCTGTGTCTCCATCTCCTTCTCTCTCTGCCCCTCCCCCACTTGTGTACTCATGCACACACTCTCTCTCTCAAAAATAACATTTTAAAAAACAAAAATAAAAACTTTAAAAAAAGAAAATCCCAAGAATAAAATAAACAAATTGATAGAACAACTCCCTGAACCTTATTTAAATTCTCATCCTTTGGCAGAATTCATTTCAGTTTGAAGGGGGAGAGTCCAAAATGCATTCCTACTTCCTACATGGGCCATGCTACGAGCAAGGTTGAAAACCTGCTGGTCTAATATTACAAACGTGACTGCAAGTAAATAAAGAACAAAGATAGCATCTTCCTTTATTTTCCTTGTACTTAATACAGAATCTGTTCCATCATCAGTGCTCAGCAAGTGAGTACTACATAAAAAGAAGGTAAACGTAAAGATTTGGGAATACAAAGAATTAAGATCTGTTTCCACATCAGTTCACATCTCAAACACCATTCTCCACAGCTCATTATAATTAGGGTGACCAGACAGCCAACGCATGCTTGTTGTTTTGAAATAATCATTAACAATCCCCCTTTTCACTCTCAAAGGTGTCCCGCTTTATTATTTTCTAAAGTTTTTATTTATTTTTGAGACAGAGAGACAGAGACAGAGAGAGACAGAGGGCGAGAGATGGGGGAGGGGCAGTGAGAGAGGGAGACACAGAATCCAAAGCAGGCTCCAGGCTTTGAGCTGTCAGCACAGAGTCCAATGCAGTGTCGAACTCATAAACCACAAGATCATGACCTAAGCCAAAGTCAAGAGGCTTAACCAAGTAAGCCACCCAGGCTCCCCAGAGGTATCCCACTCTAGATGATAACTTATGTATAGTCACTTACTTATAGTACTGTGATAATAAGGTTTTGGTCACTGAGTTCAAGAGAATTCTGAATATAATAGTGTCTTCTCCCAAAGGCTGCATATAGCCAAAGACTTCCCATACTTTGACTTTATTACTGCCATTGCTAAGAGGGCCAAGCAGTATGCAGTGGTAAGCAGAGGAGGCTTTGGGGCTTTCCTGCTCCAGAAGCGTGTGCTTCCTAAAAAGAAGGAAAGAATGTTCCAGAAAGATTCTGCAGGAGTAGTAGAATGCAAGATACAGCAGAAATTAGCATCAACTACGTTACCCACTCAGCTTTTCTTCTTTTTTTAATTTTTTTAATGTTTTATTTATTTCTGAGTGAGAGAGAGAGAGAGAGAGACAGCATGAGCAGGGGAGGGTCAAAGAGAGGGGGAGACACAGAATCTGAAGCAGACTCAGCTCTTCTTCTGAAGCAAAGGCTACTGCCCTAAGAAACGAGACTATTTACTTCGATTACATCTTACCACGTGCCCACTCCTGTCTCCTACCTTCACCAATATTACCAATGATTTCAAGTTGAAGGACAACAGGTTGGCCCTATTCTTAATTTGGAACAGGAAAAATAAGGATGCGGACAAGAAATTGAAATAAAATGTGTCCAAATGTGTTCACTAGGGTACAAGAGTAAAGGTGATGGAGATCACCTAGAACTGTTTTACATTTCTTTTTTTTTAATATTTTATTTATTTTTGAGAGAGAGAGAGACAGCATGAGCAGCTGAGGGTCAGAGAGAGAGAGGGAGACACAGAATCTGAAGCAGGCTCCAGGCTCAGAGCTAGCTGTCAGCACAGAGCCCGACGCGGGGCTCGAACCCACGAACCATGAGATCATGACCTGAACCGAAGTCGGATGCTTAACTGACTGAGCCACCCAGGCACCCCTGTTTTACATTTCTAAACGGGGGTTACACAAGAGTTAAGGGAGATGAAGTTGAAAGAATTCACTGCAAGCCCACAGGCTATACGTCTATTTAATTTATGTTAAATAAACTATTTTATATTGATTTCCATTGCAAATTCTAAATGTATATTCTGCAGGGGCGGGGGAAGGGGGGAAGTGTACAAGATGGAAAGTCTACAACCCATGCCAAAGACGGAAGCCCCATCCCCCCGCCCCAGACATGGTAAGCACTGCTATACCATCATATTGCATGTCTCCTCGTAGTACTTTCCAAGATGTTTCAAACCAAAACAGTTTAGAATACTCTCCCAGCTCAGGATCTTCCCTCCTTACGGCATTTTCTCTGATAAACAGGAATTTCCCTTAGGGATTCCCTAAAGTAAAGTGGTTGCATTACCTTCTGTTATATAATTAATTGCACTGACAAACAGAGGTCTCATAGAACAGAATTATTAATCCATCCTCAGTGTGGCATCTACTACATGCAGAGGTTCATTGAAGACATGCCCCAAATGTAAAAACCGTAACCCTTCCTGTGTTGGATACGGTGGGTCAGTACGCAAACCTGCCATGTTGCAAAGGTAGTCTTGCAGGAAAAATAAGCTCCCTTGTTCTTCATCACAAAAGAGATTCGGCCAAGAAATTTGTACTGGCGTGAGATTTGAAAGATAAAAGTAAGACAAAGGCCATGTTCCTGCAGCTCTGGCTTGTTTTCTGCTGGAAGCATGGCCGTGGAGATGGGATTTTTCTGAGCCCACACTCCCATGTCCAGCCTGTCAGGAAGTAGCTATTGTGCAGGCGTGGCTGGACTCGATGTCTCAGGGTCCAGTTGCTACTTTCCTAACTGTGGCTTCTTCCTTTTTTTTTTTTTTTTTTGACATTATGAACAAAACCTTCATTTATTAGTCATTCTTTAACTAGTTCTGATTTCATCTTGTCAAGTTTACCACTGCAAGTCACCCAAACAACCAAAAGTCACAATTTAGTGAAAGAACATCATGAAACTCTGTATGATCATCAAAAAGGCAATGAGGTACCACTGCACACTGGCCAGAATGGCTAAAATGAACAACTCAGGCAACAATAGATGTTGGCAAGGATGCAGAGAAAAGGGAACCCTTTTTCACTGTTGGTGGGAACGCAAATTGGTGCAGTCACTCTGGAGAACAGTAGGGAGGTTCCTTAAAGTTAAAAATAGAACTACACTACAACCCAGCAACTGCACTACCAAGAATTTATCCAAAGGATACAAAAATGCTGATGAAAAGCAGCATATGCACCCCAATGTTTATAGCAGCCCTTATCAACAACGGCCAAACTATGCAAAGAGGCTAAGTGTCCATCCATTGAAGAATGGATTAAGATGTTGTATATATACAATGGAACACTACTCAGTGATGAAAAAGCATAAAATCTGGCCATTTGCAACAATATGGATGGAACTAGAGGGTATTATGGTAAGTGAAATAAGTCATCCAGAGAAAAACAGATATCATATGATGTCACTCATATGTGGAATTTGAGAAACTGACCATGGCTTCTTAATCACAAGTAGGGCGATGCATTCCTTAAGCCAAGAGTTCTGTGGTAGCTTCATGATTCTCTGCAGATCTGACTGTGGAAAATGTAATAATCTTGTGTGGTTCTGGGTTTTCTTACTGGAAGCTCAGGCTTGAGCCTGCTGTCTAGGATCCTTCCAATTATTTAGAAGAACCTAGTATCATGTATTCAATCCTTCCCGCCTAAAATACCTAGAGGGGTTTGTTTCCCATGGTAAATGCCAACTAAGTCCCCCACGTTATCCTTAAAATTGTTTGCCAGTAACAATAATGGCATAATATCAACAAAAAAGATGGGTTCAAATCATTCATTGTGCAAACAAATCCTGAGTACCGATGCAAGAGCTCGGATTTTTGCTATGGACCAGAGTCATGCACAGAGCCCATGAAGTGCCAGCCCTCGGAGCCCCGCTTCTGGTTTGAAGAGGCAGTACTTGGTGATGCGGAGTAAAGCCTTAAGAAGCCTCATCTAATCTCAGCAATTTAGCCTCAGATTGCTGTCACTAAATGGTCACGTTTCCTAATTAGGGGGCCACATGGATGAAAGTCCCCTTAAACTGTAACATTCCACATCTCGATGAGTCTTTGTACTCATGAGGGAATTTACTAGGATTTAAGTCCTAACAAAACTTCCTAAATTTCCAGTTCTCTAAATCTGAAGGTCAGAATACAAAGGTCACATAACACAGAACTCATATAGTTAAAATAGGAACAAGAATCAGTGACCCCCAAATGCTATGCATGGTGGCAGCCTCTAGCTGGAAAGTCACAGGGAGGGGAAAAAAAATCCAAGCTCGTGGTTGCGGCAGTTGTTAAGAATACTACAGAAGAAGCAGTCTCTTCAGGGACTCCATCTTCTTTGCAAACGTCTGCTTCACTGTCTGAAGGAAAGGGAAATATTTACACACACTTTCTTCACTGAAGGTACTCAGGCCAGTAGGTCACAGAGTGACCAAAATAATAGGCAAATGCACTAATGCTTAGATCTTTCAAGGAAAGCCATTAA
This sequence comes from Hyaena hyaena, assembly GCF_003009895.1. Classification (NCBI taxonomy): domain Eukaryota; kingdom Metazoa; phylum Chordata; class Mammalia; order Carnivora; family Hyaenidae; genus Hyaena; species Hyaena hyaena. The sequence continues at coordinate 1,272,757 of NW_024080716.1, read as the reverse complement.
TTTCTTCATGTCCTGGACAAGAAAATCTCTGCACCTCATACAAGAGAAGTGGTTTGGGGGACAGGAGAAGCACGGTCATACATCTAATGGCAGTTGGGGTACCAGCTCCAATGGTGGCCTCAGGTTACCACATTGGGCTTTCATTGCCTCACCTGCCAAATGCAGACCACACTTGCTGCTCTGAGTAGTACTTCATGGGTGCTTAAGAAGATCAGGTAAAATACTGAACACAAGAGCATTTCATTATATATACATATATATATGATGAATATATGTACACATATACACATAATATATATACACATAATATAATACATGTTTTAGATAGATGGATGGATGGATGGATGGATAAAGGAATTTCAAATAAAAGCTACAAATGGGACGTTTCAGGCCCAAGCAGCAAAAGGAAATATAAATATAGACATAATTTTGCAATTTTATAATGTAGGGGAAGACATGGTGATCAGAATTGTCACAAACAATCATGTCCAAAAGAGAAGAGAAACCAGCTCCACTCTGTCATAACTGTCTCAGTTCCTGTAGCGCATACAACAATGGAAAGACTGCAGGGAGGGGCAGGGACAGCCTCTGCTTGTGGCACACCAAGGCCACGGACACGCTGGACAGAGAAAATGACATTTCCACCTGGTTAATCTCACAGTGTACGTCCTCCAAGAATGTCTGTGTGGCTCTGTGCAAGCGACTTCATCATTTTCACAGTTGTATCTCCAGGAAAATGGAAATAACTGTCATAATGCAGGAGCGAAACATAATACTGATAGTTCTATGAAACTGTGTGATCCGAGAGAGTAGGGCCCAAGCTCTAGGCCTGCTCAGCTGGATGGGCAGGGATGCAAAGGCAGACCTTGCCCATGGGTGGGTTTCAGGATCCTGGCGCACTGGCAGGCTCAGGTAATATGCAGGCAATAACTAACTTTAAAGGAAGTAGAGACAGCCAAAGCAGTAGGTCAACACAAGCAAATTCTGAGCTCTGGACAGAGGGGCAAAGCAGTCCTCCAGCTTCAGCATACTGGTAAGCAACCGGCTTAGGACACAGATGAGGTCAGAGCTAGAGATCAAGCCCCAGGCCCAAGGACACAAAGTCACAAGAAGAGTTATATTTCACAAAGCAAAAGGGCACCCTCTTGGTCTGCCTTGGGCTAGAGCTACCAAATAGATCTCCAGGGCCCTGGGACATCAGGTGACAAAAGAGCTAAAATAAGCAAGATAAATCAACCCTAGCTGTAATTCACCAAAGAGGAGACCTCGATGGCAAAAAAATATATAGCAAAAATAGATAGATAAAAATAAAATATACAAACATGTAGGCAACTTCAATAGTAAGGAAATGCAAATTAAGACAACAATGAGATACTACTTTTAATACAGAGTTTGGCAAAAAATTAAAAGAGTCAGAAAATTTTACTTTGGGAACAGTTGTGTTGGGAAACTGACACTCAAAATATTATGTTTCCTTAAAAAATGTGCAGTGTCCACTTCTTTGACGTATGTTTGACGTCCATGGCTGTGATGGCGGATACAACGGCAGAGTCGACTGGTTGTGACAGAGACCATCTGGCCCTCAAAGCCTAAAATAGCCACTACCTGAATTTTCACAGAAACTGCAAACCCCAGTTCTAAATTGAAAAAAGTATTGTTTCCAATTACTAGAAATGTAAGAAATCTGTTCTTTTTTTTAAGCCTTTTCTAGGTGTTGCTGTTATGGTTTAACATGACCTTTAATCCACATTAGGGTCAATCTGGATATATATTCATGATATACGCATTTTTATTAATGCTTACCAACTACCCCAATGACATTGGAATAGTCCTTCCTCTTTAGAATGTTTCGAGATTCACTGCATATTCGGTTCCACGTGCAGGCGCTCCCCTCCGTCTCAGGGGGCCACGTTACTGCAACAGTCTCCCTTTTGAGCACCAACACCACCACTTCACTTATGGTTGCTTTATAATGTGCCTTAGCATCTGGCCAGGCTGGTCCTCAGTCCTCATCACTCCTGTTTTTCAAATTTCTCTTAGCTCTTGTGCCTTTATTTTTTAAATCAAGAAAGTTTGGAGATTTATTTTTGCTAGGATTCGAGAACAATAATCTCAAAAGCTGTGCTGAGATGACATGCAATGTAGAGGAAATTAACTCCTTAACAACCTTTGTATTTCCATTTAGGAAAGAGGTGCATCTTTCAATTTATTCAAGGGGTCAGTCCTTCAGCGGACTCAAAAGGTTCTAGAACCTCTGCATACAAGCAGTGCACGGTTCTCATTAAAACACATTCTCTTTGCTTTGCGGTAAATAGGTTTGCAAAGATCGCAAAGTATTCATTTTCTGATGCCATATACAAAACATAATTGCAACTGAGACATGAAGAGACACGTTGAGCCTTACAATAACCAAAGGAATGTTAATACCAAAGAAACAACATACCTAATGCCGGCACAAGGAGCAAGATACTGACTTCCTCACAAGTTCCTACAACAGCTATTGAAAGATCTCTTTTAAAATACAAGTCATCAGTGGATTTGAATAACCATAAACTGTTAACCTCTGACCCTGATATCTCAACCCTCCGACATCACATCTAAAATTTTTGATGGAGTAAGCTATACTTATGCATAAAAATGATAATCTAAGAAATATATAATAATGATGGAATTAAGATATGGTATAACCACTCAATGCAATATTAAACAGGGCTTAAAAATGTAATCATTCAGGAATATGCAGCGATACAGAAAATAACATATGATTCCAAGTGATACACAGCACTATGGTAATTTATGCTAATAGCCAAAGATTACAAGGGAATACACAAAAATGATAGATTATACCTGTATCTAGGTGGTGGAATTATAGGTGACTTTTCTTTTCTACTCAATTTTCTGAGCCTTACACAATGTTACAACATTATTTATATAATTAATAAATAAAAAGAGGGGGCCAATTTTCAGGGGTCTTCCAGGTCAACAGTTTGCAATTCTTTTGCTCTTAAAAGTGGAAATATGCGATTCCTGAAGGTGCACCAAATTTTCAAAGGCTAACAAATCAAATACAGGCAGAATTGGGACTAGAACCCAAATCTCAGGATTTGAGAGGTAGTATTATTTCTGACACAGCATTTTGCGGTATCCTTTTTCTAGGAGCCAACCAACTCTGGGGTCATTTTAATATTTTTACATATTATAAATAAATAAATGAAAAGAGCAATGCTCTATTACCTCTCTAAGAGAACAGTGGCTTTAAAATTCTTACAAATTGTTTTGATTGGCTGAAGTCTGAATTAAACTTCTTTTCTAAATACGGCTATTCCACAGAGGAGAAAGCCAGTTGACCCCTAACCAACTAAGAGGTCAGGGTCACTGATCCCCCAAGCAGTGGAAAATCTGTGTATATCTTTCAAGGCCCTCAAAACTTACCTACTTAATAGCTTACTGTTGACTGGGAACCTTAGCAATCATATAAACACTAAAGTAACATATATTTTGTATATTAAAAACACACATATACATTTGTATATTACAAACATGTATCATATACTGTATTCTTACAGAAAAGTAGCTAGAGAAAAAAAAAAGTTTTAAGCAAGTCATAAGGAGGGGCACCTGGGTGACTCAGTCGGTTTAGCATCAGGCTCTTGATTTCAGCTCAGGTCATGATTTCACAGTTCATGAGATTGAGCCCCATGTTGGGCTCTGAGCTGACAGTGCAGAGCCTGCTCAATATTCTCTTTCTCTTCCTCTCTCTCTGCCCTTCCCCTGTTCACATTCTCTGTCTCTCAAAATAAATACATAAACTTAACAAAATAAGAAAGAAAGAAAATCATAAGGAAAGGAAAACACATTTACTGTACTATGCTGTATTTATTTATTTTTATTTATTATTATTTTTTTAAGTAGGCTCCCCACCCAGAGTGGAGCCCAACATGGGGCTTGAACTCACAACCCTCAGATCAAGACCTGAGATGGACGCTTAACTGACTGGTCCAGTGTATTTAATATTTTTAAAATATTTTTAATGTTAATTTATTTTTGAAAGAGACACAGAGCATGAGCAGGGGAGGGGCAGAGAGAGAGAGAGAGGCAGGGAGACAAAGAATCCGAAGCAGGCTCCAGGCTCTGAGCTGTCAGCACAGAAACTGATGTGAGGCTAGAACTTGCGAACCTTGAGATCATGACCTGAGCTGAAGTCACATGCTTAACCCACTGAGCCAACCAGGTGCCCCTGTATTTATGTTTTAAAAATCCACTATAAATGGATCCCATGCCATTCAAACCTGTGTTGTTCAAGGGCCATATATGTGTCTTTTCTATAAAAGCCTGTATGCTACAAATCTTGCTCTTCTACAAGTAGTACTTTCCTCATAAAGTCATAAAACAATTTCAGTGCTAAATTAAGCGTTAATTTAAGAAAACGATAAACTTCAGCTTTGGACATTTACTTTAGAACCTAAGAGGCCTCAACTTGTAATGTTATCACTCCAGGAGATAAAATCCCTTCAAAATTCAAAAGCAAATGAGAACTATTTCTTTAACTCCTCACACAGCAACCTGACAACACATTTGGCAGAGAGGTGTTTATATACCTGTACACACAATGGATAACCGTAATTAGTTTCTAATATCCTGTAATATCTAAAGATAACATTTGGAGCCCACACGTATTTGAACACTCTGTGAATTCTGAGGGGTTCTAATTAGGTCCCAGTGGAGGTAATATTTAGAAAAGAACGAGGTAAAAGAAATCATCAAATAAAAGATACCAAGAATACATGGTTAATAAGGCAGAGAGTCTCCTGTGGGGTGTGCGTGTATGTGTGTGTGAGTGTGTGTGTACACACTAGGATTTAAGCATTATCTATTGAAGACGCATTTTCCAAGAGTCTGAACAACCACCTCCAGCAACTAGTGAGACGGTTTCCTATTTCCTGATATGCACAGACCTTTGTCCCTAATTCCCATGGTTTTCTGAACATTGAGAAACATATCAATCATCCCTCAACTTGCTGTTTTCAGTCACCTTCTGGAAGAATGCATCTTTCATCCTACCTTGACACTATTCAAATCATGATAAAATAAAAATTCGAAGGCCCAGGGTTTGGGGCAAGGCAGAAATTAGGTAACGTTTTATAGAGTAGTAAATATATTCATTCAAGTTTGTTATGATTACAATTGCTTGAGGTGCCTGGGTGGCTCAGTTGGTTGAGTGTCTGACTCTTGATTTCAGCTCAGGTCATGATCCCAGGGGTGGTGGGATCAACCTCCATGTCCAGCTCTGCACGGAACATGAGCGTGCTCAAGATTCTCTCTCCCTCTCTCTTCCTCTGCCCCTCTCCCCCACCTGCACTCTCCTCCCTCTCTCTGAAAAAACTAAGTGTGCATATATATCAAATTTTATGTTACATATGAAGAACAATCACCTCAGCAGAGAAAAAGAATTTGGGGGTTAAATTTGCAATGAAAGATGAATATGCAGGTGACTTCATGAGAGCCCTCACCCAAGTTTAATCTTTTCCTTTCACATACTCCTAATACACACTTTTGTGCCTTTAATGTTAGACACGTCTTAGCCCTGTCAGTATTATATCTTTCCTGTTAAAATGTCTGCCTCTTCTGCCAGACATCAAGCTCCTTGAGGGAAGAAATTATATTTTAATCATGTTTTCAAGGCGTAAAGCATCTCACACACATCCTTACCAGTGCCCCGTAAAGAAAACACACTTTATTAGGCAACATGCTTTATTAGGTAAAATGTAGATCTATTTGTGGCAAACCATGCTAAGGAGGTGAGGAGAAAAGAGAGAACATTGTGGATAATTGAGAATATTTACCAAAAATGTCAATTAAAATAGGATTATATGTGCCCGTACTGTCCACAGTCACCATGAACAAGCAGACATACTGTAAGTCTTCCTGGAATGAGTTAGAAAATATCTTCTGTGTCTGGTGTCATCCCTGATGATGTCTAGGAACAAACGCACCACAGCGGGGTGAAAAGGCAAGTACAATTAAAGGTAGAGTAGAAGGGAGCCAGTTTCAAAAACAGAATCCTCATAAAAGTGAATTATCTGACAGACGTCAGTAATTTCACAGTGAAAACTTAAAACATGAAAATGAAAATAAATAAAAGCAAGAAGCTAAACTCCCGTAGGGTTCAGTGGACAGCACCCAATGAGCACTACTGATAAGCCAGCACCATCCAGACTTGAACCCCATCCGGGCATTAGTTTTCTATCAAGGTTTTGGGCCCTGTGTTTCTACAGCATTTTAAGTGTCAGCAGACATACCGATGGCACCATTGCTGGGGCAGAGTAAAACCACCATCAGACACAACCTTATATGTTGGGAAAATAACACACATGAAGAGGGTAAGACATAAGAGAAGAACCAGTAAAGTCAAGGAATATACTCTTTAGGCAGAAGATAACGTCCCAATAACTTCTGGGGAAAAATCTTTTAAAAAATGCTATCTTAATTTTTAACAAAGGAGCATAAGAAAAGAAATAGGACCCTAATTACCACCATGCAATGAACATCTAATACACATACTGCTTTAGGTACTGAGGAGGCTGTGGAAGAAATATTGTGTATATAAATCCGAGAGAGCTCAGAGTTTAATTGCAGAGTGAAAATAAACATCATAACTACTATATGTAAAAGTGAATAAAAGAGGATTTCTTTACAGACTCATTTTAAAGAGTTTTTGCATCCATTATGGTAGTTAAAAAGTGGACACCAACTCTGTGACACAGACAAGACAGACATTAATAACTCATTTTTATAGACTCGGAATTTGGGGTTGGGAGAATCAATCAATCCATCCATCAATCAATCACACAAGCAGCAAATGGTAAAGCCTGGACTCAAGGAGCTAGACTACAGATTTCTAAATAAATACGAGTTCCACTGAATCATGCCACCTCCCTTCCAGCTGTACTGAATGTACAAGTGGCCTGGGTGAACATAGACATTTACAGAAGACCAGAGACTGGTGGACATGCCTGGGTTAGTAACGATTAGAAAGGGCAACCTGGGCAAATGGGACTGGAGACAGGGGCCGCACTCTAGAAGGAAAGGAGATGGAGGGCTTGTTCCTCTCCAGGTTCCTCGAGCAATCTCATCTACGGTTCTGCTTTCATCATATCCTGACCGTTTCTAACTCTAGTCCTGACCTTTTCTTCTAAACTCCAGGCTTGAACATTCAGCAATTCATTTGTGGAACTCTCAAATATGAAAAGCTTCTTCAAACCTCCCCTTCTACCCTTTACCCACAGAGATGGGAAGCTTCCTTCAGTACTGCCTATTTCAATGAATGGCACCATCCGCCCCCAAAATCAGAAACCAGGGAGCCTACGCTGTATGAGGGTAAGGCACTGATTTCAGGCACATGGCCTTCCCTCAACATTGTTTCATATACGATAGCTCCCTTGAGGATCCTCTAGAGGCTACTGAGGAGTAGGACAATCCCCCGGGCTCCTAACCATAAAGCCATTTTAAGAATATTGAAATACCCACATTAATATTCCAGCTCAGCCTGTTGAAGGAAGAAAATAAATAGAGGAAAGGAGAGAAGGAGAAGGAAGAAGAGACAGAGACAGGAAGGGAGGGAAGGACAGAAAGAAATATGGGGGCAGAAACAAAGGTCAAAATGGAGCATTTTTTCATTGAATTTACAAATAAGTGTTGAAGTCTCACGACTTGACTCTGGGTTCGTATCACTGTCACACAATGACAGCTATGTGTTTTTAATCACGGCACCATCACAGAAATGTGCCTGACTCTCTGATACCCAATTATTAAATGAGGGTCAATCAACTACAGAGTCTAAAATAGGTAGAAGAGAGTGACACAGAGGATGGCCGGTTAAGAAAGCACGAGCAGGACCATAGGCTCCAGTGTCAGACTGCAGGGCCTGACCCTGGCCTTTGTCACTTACTCGCTCTGTGACCTTGAGTAAACTGACTTAACTCTGTACATCTTTGTTTCCTAATCCATGAAGATGAGTTGTAAAGATTTAACGAAATAACTAAGGAGCCGAAAATTATTACGGCAAAAGAGAAGTTCCTCTTTGAAGGGACATAAACCTCCAGAGAATCTGATGGAGATGGGGGTGAGGAGAGTACATCCTCACACAAATATGGAGAATTATACAAACAATTTCAGGAGGCTCATGGACCGTGAACCCTTATTTTCATAGTCCTTAGACCACATAATCTCTAAAATCCTTTCTCTTGCAAGAGCCTGTGGCATGAGCAGCCAGAAACGAGTACTGAGGGATTTCTGTTAGGCTTCAAGAGAAGCAGATGTAGGCAAGCTACACCCATATACCTTTGGTTTCCATGTGATTAGCAAAAATCTGTCGAATGATTATAAGGAACACATCCAAGGCCATGAGTCAAAGGGAAATCAAAACAAAGTGTAATACTGCTATGGACTGAATCGTGCTCACCGCTCTCCACCAAATTTCTATGTAGAAGCCTTAACATCCAAAGTGATGTTTGGACACGGGACCTTTGGGAGATAATTATGTTTTGATGACAGTGGGGCCCTAATGATGAAACGAGTACCCTTATAAGATCAAGAGAGCTTGCTCTGTCCTTTCCCTCCCTTTTCCCACCCTGTGAAGACACAAGTGAGAAGGTGGCCTTCTACAAGCCAGGATGAGAGCTCCCACCAGACCTGAATATACTGGCACCACCATGATCTCAAAGCTCTAGTCTCCAGAGCTGCAACAAATAAATGAACAAATAAATAAAATTCAGTTGTTTAGGCTACTCAGGCTATGATGTTTTGTTACAGCAGCCCACATGACTAATACCGACTCCTTACTCAAAACCATGCCTATAGACACAACCCTGTCTCCTCCTGATGTGATAAAATACACATCGTGGGCTTTACCATGAAAATGTGGCCTCATCCCATGTGCCCAAGAAGCAGCATTTTAAACTATAACCTCTACAGGCTTATTTTTTCCCATGCTTCAAAGGGTTTAAAAAATAATTATAACAGAGTCATCCCTACTTTTTCTACTGACTCCAGCTAACAAATATTAAGAGTCAGAGGCAGTAGAATATGAGGAAAAAGTACCTGGGCTTTAGGTATAATTAATTTCACACCAGGCTCACCACAGCTAACCTGGGTAACCTTACAGTTTTAATCATCAATTCTTCATATTATACCTACCCCCCTTTCAAAAACATCTGCATCCTGAAAAAAAGTTCAAATGTATTCCTAATCTTCATAATCTGCTCTCAAATTATATTTCTAACTATATTTCCCAGAATGTCCCCCACAGGCCCTACTCTGCAGATTCTAACCAATACTCTATTTTCACCCTTTCAAACATGGCCCATACTTTAAGAAGGTCTTTCTCTTAGCTCTGTCTAGTGCATCATTTGGGGATGAACTCCCTTCCACTCTACAGCAGTCAAAGCCCTACTTATCAGGCCATAGCATAGATGAAACTGGAAATTATTGCACTCAGTGAAAGAACTCAGTTATAGAAGATCAGCTATTATATGAATCCACTTACAGGAAATGTCCAGAATAGGCAACTCTACACGGAAGAGAGCAGATTAGCAGCTGTTCAGGACTAGGTGAAGGCGATTTGAAGAATAAGGAGTGATTGCCAGTCGGTGTGGATTTCTTTTTGAGGTGAGGAAACTGTTCCAAAATTGCTTTTGGTGATGGATATACAACTCTGTGAACATAATAAAAACCAACAAATTGTACACTTTATTTTTTAATGTTTTTGTTTCTTTTTGAGGGAAAGAAAGACAGAAAACATGAATTGGGGAGGGGGCAGAGAGAAAGGGAGACGAAGAATCCGAAGCAGGCTCCAGGCTCTGAGCTGTCAGCACAGAGCCCAAAGTGCGGCTCAAATTCATGAACCATGAGATCATGACCTGAGCCAAAGTCGGAAGCTTAACTGACTGAGCCACTCAGGCGCCCCTAAATTGTACACCTTAAAAGAGTTAATTGTATGATATATGAATTAGTTCTCAACAAAGCACTTATAAAGAAAGAAAGAAAAAAGAAAGAAGGGAGGGAAGAAAGGAAGGAAGGAAGAGAGAGGGAGGGAAGGAGGGAGAGAGGGAGAGAGGAAGCAAAAAAGGGAGAAAAACATACCGATCCACAGAGCCTCTTCAAATGTATAAATCTATTTTCCCCACTTTGTCAGAGTTAAAATTCCTTCAGTTGAGCTCCCTCCGAATGTTATTTGTACCTCCAGTTAACATCTCTCATTCTAGCTGGCAGTGTAATTATGTTTAGTTCTTCCAGTGCCTGCCTCCCCCACTAAACTATAGGTGCTTTCAGAGTAAAACAAAACTGTGGGAAACATTCCCATAGCCAGGCTTCTGCGAACCATTAGATTCTTTTGTGCACATTAGAAAAATGTACCTGGAATTGGACTGGCAAATAGAGTGAGGGTAGGACTTGAGTCCCTCCTGCCCTCCGGCCACCGAGCACAACATAATCAGAGTGACAGTAAGCAACAGCCGTGCCTATGCCCTTCTTCTCTCCTCCAATAGTCCAGTAAAATCCTTAAGCAAAGGGAGGCACTCTCAGTAAATAAACTAATACCTGCAGAATGAAAATGATATGTCTGAACCCATGTCTTACGATAAGACACTCCCAGATTCCAGTAGAAAGCTCAAGGCATTTGTATTTGGGCTTCTCTTTACCAGTTATTTATTTTAGTGTTTCTTAACAATGATATTAAAAAAATGTTTTTCTTACTAATTGGATGCAAAGACCTTGGGTGTACATATGAAACACAGCGAATTATTTTCACACATTTAAGTAGAAAGGAAAAACAGACAATTTTTTTTGTAAGTCAATTTACAATTACTAAAACAGGTCAAGTTATTATGAAAGCCTGCCTTTTATAGAGGTGACAGCAAACAATATATACCGAAAGGCATTTTAGGATCAATCCGGGTTTTAAGATGTTCCTTCTCTCAATTGCCATACTTGGGCAGAGTCCTGACCATTTTGGACCTCATATGAGAGGTTTCCATGTCCAAGCCCATTCTCCCGTGCCCGTCTTTCTCTGGCTAACTCCATATTTCTTTGGAGAAACATGCCTTGCCCACAAGCTAGGCCAGAAAATAAAAGGTGTTTAATATTCCCACAACAGCCTGCACCCCCTTTGCTTTACAGCATGTTTCATGGCCATAATTACATAATTATCTGTGAAATTATGAATGTGGTCACTGTCATTCCTGGACTGAAAGCCCTGCAATGAAAGGGCTTGTATCAGCCCGGTAGCCACAGTTCCGGTTAAAGGCCTGATACTTGGTCATGGTCGGCGCTCAAGAACTAGTTGCTTATTAAATGGATCACCTCTCCTCATTCAAAGCATTAGGTTCTTGAAAATAGGGATTGTGTCTAATTTAGTTTGGTATCACCTATCGTGCCTGGTTCACTGTCCGATAGGTAGATAACATCACAGAATTCACACAGATGAATGAATAAATGAACTGCATAGTGAGTCACTACTCATGCATGGTGTGTTAATGGTAAAATAGCACACTTGAGTGGGTAAGGAGCTCAAGGCAACCGTCCGAGGAAGCTGGACCCAATCTTCGACCAAGACAAGAAGGAGGGCAGAGGCGGAGATGGAAGATGTCCACAGTCTAAGACTGATGTCAGTTTCCTTGGGCTCTGAGTTAATTCCCTCCCAACTCCAATGGGTGAGACCCTTTCCCAGATGCAACTAGGCTACAAATCTTGTGTTGCATCAAGCACAGAACCTAAGAAAACCAGGCCGACAGAAAAATAAAATCACTCAAAACAAAACCAAAGCAGGAGCAGCCCGAAGACCAGCCAGGGTTAAGCAACCATGAGAAGGTCAGGGTATGCATGCCACAAACAGGCTGAAGCTTGAAACACGTCTCCCCTGTGAGGACTTATCCAGAGTCGTCCCCCAGCAGCCTCCTCAAGTGGCTTTTGATGTGAAAAGGTCATTTTGCCAAACACGGTTTAGGTAGATGCCAGTGGCAGACCTCCCTGAGGTGTTAGAAGGGTCCAGAGGTGGACAGGGAAACCGTGTGGATAAAGGGGGACACTACCATGTGCCAAACCCCACATTGTCAGACACTGGCAATACGGATTCTGGAGCCCCAAGACCTGCAATCAAGATCTGGGAACCTAACTGTGCAGTTCAATGACAAGCACCACCGAAAGCCCAAAGAGCAGAATGATAATCACGAGGCTGATTAGGTGAGGACTCAGATAGCATGGCCCACCCAGCATCACAGGACCTATCAAACTGATGCAGCTACCACCATTCTGGGCCACCAGACCAGGGTGTACATCCCAGCTCCAACACTCACGGGCTGTGCAGCCTTGGGAAACTTATGTGAACTTGGCGCGCATGTGAGCCCTCTTCTGTTAAATGAAGAGCGGGACAGCTCTCCATGAAAGGTGAGTACTGATTAATAAGCAGTGATGGAGCCCACTGAGGGACAAACCACTGCCTAACAGAATCAATCACAAAAGCCAGAACAGGCAGGACCTTACATTCAACCGGAGCTTGGGGAGGAGAAGGGATTTACCCACTCAGTAAATCACCTCACTGGATCCAGGTAAGCAGCCAGGCCCCATGATCGCGATGCTTGATGCCTTTGGCGAACACACGGAGCTGTGGCCAAACTGTCTGCTAATAGATGCACTATCCTTCCCATGGTACCCGGCTCCAAGGCAGTAGTGTGTATGTGTTTGTTATCTCCATTGATAAAATAACGACTCCAGAGTGCAGATAACCGCTAGCGCTGGAATAGAGGTTTCTGGTGGAGACTGTCCCACTAGCTCTATACTCTCACAAGCCCTCCTAAAGGAAGGAACTTAAGGAAGGAACCTAAAGGAAGAAACTCAAAGGCATGAGATTTCTCTTTGCTTTTGCCGCAGCTGGCTTCAACCTAGCAGAAGGAATATCCTCCTCAGAGCCGCGCTTTCTTTCCCGTCTTCGGAGCAAGATGGCCTTCCTGCTCTGACACAGGGGAGGGACAAAGAAGAGGCAAAAATTGGGAGGAAGGGGGAGTTAAAGGAGAGGAATAACCACATGGTGACTGATCACTAAGCCGTGGCCCTCGAGCATCTGGTGAGGAGCTAGCTCAACCCTTCTCTTTACCAGGAAGACTCTAACCACCACTTCACTGCAGTGAATCTCTCACCCGGAGATAAGACAGAGAGATGATATGTGGGGCAATGAGCCTCTCTTTCACACATATCTCTTCATGTAAGTGGGTGAGTTTCTCAATGGAAGAGTAACAGAGGGCCAGCCTGGCATGGGTAATGTCCTCCTAAAAATGAGACTGCCAAAGGACGAGGAAGGTTCTTCTTACCTTGAAGGTAAAAGAGTTTGTAATTACAGACTTTTATTTTTCATCTGTGTATAAATGTGTCTATCGATCGATCAATCGATCTACCTACTATCTAATCAAGAGAAGCAAATAACTTCTTTCTTTTTAAGACGATTCTATTTGAAAAAAGAAAAAAAAGTACTGGATGGGTAAAGGAGAGACCCTGATTTCAGTTCTGGTTTCATCACTAACTAGAAGAGTGAATTATGAACGGTTACCAAAGCCTTCCAGGGCTCTGTTCCTCATCTGTCAAGTGTGGGCTTGGGTGGATCAACAAGGACCTTTCAAGTTTTAAAAAGGAAAGGAGAGGAGAAGAAAGGAGGGGAGGGGAAGGGGGGAGGGGAGGGGAGGGGAGGGGA
>NW_024080716.1:993584-1258962 GCF_003009895.1 Hyaena hyaena | reverse complement strand
GAGGAGAGGAGAGGAGAGGAGAGGAGAAGGGAGGAGAAGGGAGGAGAGGGGAGGAGATGTGAGGAGAGGGGAGGGGGGAGGGGAGGGGAGGGAGAAGAGGAGAGGGGAGGGGAGGGAGGAGAGGAGAGGAGAGGGGAGGGGAGGGGAGGAGAGGGGACGAAAGGAGAGGAGAAGAGAGGAGGGCAGGGGAGGGGAGAGGAGGAGGGGGAGGGGAGGAAAGCTAATATTCCCAAATAAACAGAAGAAAATGCCATGATGGTCAAGCCAACTTTTCAGAAAAGTTAGGGAAAAAAAAAAGTGTTTCCTCCAGAAGCCTTGGTTTTGAATGCAAGAAACATGCCACAGATTAAAATCACCCATAGTCATGCCTTTGATGGTGAAAAAAAGCCTACCACCAAAGCCAACAAAGTTTTGCTTAAAAACAAGCTATTTTCAGGAACAACTCTCCAAGTTAAAGCCCTAATTCACAAAATTGAGTTTGGCTGGTATAACACTGTCTTCTTTCTGCAATTATTAGGCTCTTGAAGGTTTTCTTGCCCTCCCCTCCTAACAACATTTCATTTGCAAAGTGTTTGATCCTGAAATAAACCTGTAATCCCTCCTATGGTGAAGGGAGGGCAGATGAGGATCTGTAGTGTAGCCCTAATGCCTTTATATTTCACTGGAGATCATTCCAAGATGACAGATGTGAGCCTTAAGAATTTTGACAATAAAGTCAGGCTATTTTCCACAGAATTCCAAAGAATGTTCCACAAAACGCGAGTCTGAGAAACTACCCACAAAATGGCTCCATCATAAAATAAATTTGACAAAGCCTGAATTTAAAGAACGCTGTGGCCATTGTTTTTAACCGACAGGACTTCTCCCAGGGAATCTTGCTGAAGGTGCATATGGAGAATCTCCAACGCGAGTAGCTGACTCTAAAAGCAGCTGATTCCCAGGCTGATTGGGCCATTTGTGGAGTTAGTGTTCCATGGAGGGCATTTCAGGAAATGCTGCCATGAAGTGACCATGGATTATGACAAGGACATAGCTTTATTCCTGACAGCAATTCTACCCCTGAAAGGTAAGGTCTGGATTCAACTAGAAAGTCTACAACAAATGCAACGATAATGAACTAAAAACTTTGGCAGAGTGATTTCTATTTCTTGAGACTTTCTTGTATTATAGAAAGATCCTCACCCAAGAGGTCTGGGTCTCCCCTATGCTTTGGATACACTCTGTGATGTTAGGCACTGCCAAGAGGAACTCTCCACCACCCCACCCCCCTCGTTCTCTACCGTACTCCCTTTTTCTTTCAAATTACCTACAAGCATAACTCAGAATCCATTTTCTTTAAGGATCCATTTTCTCACAGTCTCATTTCTGGGACAATGAGAAAATACCAGGCAGAGAGCTAACAAGGTAATTGAGAGTTGGCGCTTCCCTGTCTATGTGAAAGACTGCTGTGCGCAACAGTATTTGCATCAGGGTCTCGGTTTCTTGCACTCAGAATGAGGGAAGTGGATTTCATGGTCTTACATCTCATGATTCTATGACTTTTGGGGGTGGCTCATCATTACCTCTGCAGGCAATGCCACGGGTGTTTTGAGCCATGGCAGAAACATAGGGAAAAGTGCTCCCTGTGTTGCAATGGCATCCCCAGACGAAGTACTGCTTGGAGGGGCGTCTGGGTGGCTCAGCCAGTAAAAGCATCACACTCTTGATTTCGGCTCAGGTCACAATTTCACGGTTCGTGGGTTTGAGCCCTGCATCAGGCTCTGTGCTGACACTGTGGAGCCTGCTTGGGATTCTCTCTCTGCCCTTCCCCTGCTCGCTCACTCTCTCTCTCAAAAATAAATAAATAAAACATTAAAAAAAAGAAGAGAGCACTGCCTGGATAACTCTAACACTTGCTGTACCAGTGGATGCTTAAGCTCCAGCCTCATTATTCTGCGACCACGCCATGTAATGTCTAGCCAGCCACGTGCACATTATGGTGCCTCATCAGGTCACTTGCTGAAAGTGACATGACGTTTGGGGCGCCTGGGTGGCTTAGTCGGTTAAGCATCCGACTTTCGCTTAGGTCATGATCTTGCGGTTTGTGGGTTCGAGCCCCGTGTCGGACTCTGTGCTGACTGCCAGCTCAGAGCCTGGAGCCTATTTCAGTCTGTGACTCCCTCTCTCTCTGACCCTCCACTGCTCACGCTGTCTCTCTCTCTCCTAGAAATAAAAAAAAAAAAAAAAAAAAAAGAAAGTGACATGAAGTTTAAAACCACCTTGACATGGCGGAGAGCTGAAGCAGAGCAGCCCCAGCGTGGAAACATATCCACCGACCACCAGAGAGTTGCCAGTAGCCTCCCTACTTATAATGACCTTCTTCTACAGGAAAAGTATTAAACATCCACATCTCTTGCCCAGTATATAACGTATTCCAGGAAATATCCTGGAATATTCCTGCATAACCCACCCAGATGTACTTTTTAAGGGCAGAGGACCAGAGTTGTTTTAATGCTGGCTCCAAAGAAAAAGGCAGAGGTAAGGAGAAAAAAGCGCCACTTCCATATTTAAAAGGAAAAATAAAAAAACATTTATGTCCCCCCTAAAAGTGATCTGCGAGAGAAAGATAAAGTGCACTCCAGAGCCTTCATTACAATCCCTCTATACCCATCCAGCATTTCCTGCCTCTGTCTCTCCAACTTTTCCTCTCCATCATCCCCACCGAAAAGCAAGCCCCCTTTCAAAGACACACAGACTGCACCCTGGTGCAGTGGGGATGAGGGAGCAGCTGGCTCTTCTGTCTACTTTTCAGACAGGACCTGGGGACTATGAGAGCCTCACGCACACTCACTGGCTTTCCAGGTGGTGTTCCCCCTGCAGCAACAGCTCCTCAAAGGGGCTGGATGGGAGCCAGAGGGCAGCAGAGAGGAAACTCAGAAAATTCAAGTACAGTCCACACCCTTCACTTAGCCTCCTGGGGAGGCTTTTCCCCCTTTTCCATCAGGTCAAATTCCACCCAGTGTTCAGGTCCCACATCAAATGCTTCCTCCTCCAGGGAGACTTCCGACTTCCTTTACTATCTCCACATCTGTCTCCCAATTCCACCAAAAGCAACGTCTCTCTCCTTTAATGATGACAAATACCTGCATTGGGCTCCAATGTAAATATCATAACTCATGGAGCACCCGGGCGGCTCAGTCAGTTAAGCATCCGACTCTTGATTTCAGCACAGGTCATGATCTCATGGCTGGTGAGTTCAAGCCCTACATGGGGCTTTTTGATGACAGTACGGAGCCTGCTTGGGATTCTCTCTCTCCCTCTCCCCCACTCACGTGGTCTCCTTCTCTCTCAAAATAAATAAACAAATCACTTTAAAAATAAAATAAGTATCATAACTTTTATCAGGGAAACTGGTAATCCACCCAGCTCTCTCTCCAGTAAGGGTTACCTGCATTAACTTTCACCAGCCCCACTCTCTTCCCCAACAAGGTATCGTCAAAGGCAGAGATTGGGTCTAGCTCTAGTTGAATTCATTGAATATAAAGATAAAACCTATCTAAAGAAAGAATTAAGACAAGTATATAAATATCATACAGGAAAGACTCTATTGAAGACAAAGAAGGCAGGAAGAGATGGAAGATTCCAGGCTGAGCGCTAAGCAAGGCCATGTCAGATATGTATTAAAGACCTCCTCACACAGAACAATGCATTACCTTAAAAAAAATGGAGGCAACTAACAGTAACTGAGCATAAAATGTAAATCGGGCAGAGCCATGAACATTTTCCAGGTATTCACTCTTGGAATCCTCAAACTAACCTCGGAGGTAAGGTAGTGTTTTCACCTCCATTAAATAAGGGGACGAAGTAAGGGGAGTGCAGAGAGGTCATGCAAGTTGACAGAGGAAACAGAAGAACTGGCCTCAACATTCGGCAGAGAGACTCCAGCAGCAAATGCGCTTGACCATCACTCTCCACTGCCAACATCCCACACAAAGGAAGCGGGATGTGGTACTTTCTATAACTCAGGGGAGGGATATTTCCAAAAGGGCCCAAGAAATGGCATCATGTGAGTATAGGCCAATGTACGCCTAAACATCACATTCTAGATGTCAGCACCTGCATTTGCAGAAAGGTGACTCTCTTGGGAGCTGTGAGGGGAAAACTCAAGCCACTGGTCAGGCTGCAGCCTTTTCTCATGGACCGGACTTCCTCCAACTGGGACTTACTCAATCTCTGCCATGAGCAGTGAGCCTGAACAACTTGTAGCACTGTTATTTTGCGAGTGACAGAAATGGGGCAGTTACCTTGACTGTAAACATTATAAATGCTTTGTGATGATCTGACCAGAGTTTTCCTTCCTGAAAAGGTTAAAGGCCTTTTTAGCGAAGAACTGGATGTGAAAAATCAAACTTAAATGGTGAAAGAGAGAATCTTGTGGCCAATCTTAATGATACTTAATTCTCAGATGAGGAATTCTGTAGTAAACAACCTCTTGATTCTGTGCAAAACATTTTTAATTTCATGCCCTGCTAATCACACAGCTGTTAAATTTCCCTTCCCATCAGTTGTAAAAAAATAAATAGATAATAATTGTAATAATAATTTAAGAAACAGTTGGGCCTCAAACAAAATTTGAGCCCTAATGAATTTTCCCATCTGGAATTAATAATGTAGTGGATGGTGAAATTGCCTGGATTCAGTTGATGTAAAGTCATATTACATTATTAAAAGTATCAAAATGTAAGGCTCCGAACATCAAAAGCTTCCAATATGCCAACCACAGAATGTAAAGTCTACCTTGCATTCTCATACAAGCCGGGCACCTGGGATTTCATTCCAACAGATTTTAACAACCTGTTTCCATCCACTGTGACCTTCTCTCCTCTCGGCCGCAAAGGCACTATACACATATGAGTACTGACCTTACTTGGCATCATAGACTTGATGATCCGGAGCCGAGAAAAGAGAAAGTAGTGCCTTCTAACTGCAAACACATCAATCTAATCAATACAGGGACATTAAAAAGCTGTCATTAATGATGCAGGTCAAAACAAGAGCTAAGAAGTAAACGATGGAAGGGAAAGGTTTTAAAGTATTTGGGGACAAGAGAAAGAGGTGGTCCAAAGGAGTAGGGTGGTAGGTAGTAAGCCAATTTTGCATGGAAATGACCAGGAAAGAAAACTCAAGCACAGAAGTGGCAAAAGGGAACATCCAGTAAAGAAGGAAGTGACACATGTACTAAAAGAAATAAAATAAGTACAGTCGGATGGACCAGAATATCAGCAGGAGATCTGCAAAGAAGACATTCTCATGATTCTGTGCATTGACACTTTTCCCATAGCCTTGGCGATAAAACATGATAGGAAATACCTAGAGCACTAACAAACGGTCTCTTCATCTGGCTTGTTCAGACCTAAAAGTTCACTCAGCAAATTCCTTTTAGCTCTCAAAGGTGTTCTCAAATGCCACTTCCTTCAGGAAGCTTCTCCCCCATTCCACACCCACCAGAACACTCCTCCAGGCTCCCACAGAGCACTGCCAATACCTCTCCTTTGTCACCTACATCGTTTACCTTGGTGACACTGGACCTCCCACTGGATTGTAATCTCTGTGAAGAAAGAAATTACATTCAACCAGATTTCTAGTCCTCAGTGCCAGGTGTCAGCTTGGCATAGCAGGCATTTAAGGGACAGATATGCTTTCTCAAGAAAACCAATGAGAGAAACTTCCTTTTTTTTTTGGTATTCTCCTTAGAGAAAACAGAGATTTAGGGATTTATCAATCTACCCACTAGCGATCCCCTACACATCCCTAGAGATGACAACCACTATCAATACTTCATTGCTCTTCTTGAGTTTACATGAGAACTTCAAAACATGAACACAATTTTCATAACCATTATCACAGTCCACAGGAATAAAAAGTACAGTATAAAGGTGTGCCGCTTTTCTGTTCTGAGCACAGGCTCAAAACTGTTGGTGTGAGAATCATTTCTAGGAACCTAAGGTGCTTTCTCAAAGTCTCAGTGTCCCTTCAGCCCTTCAGTCCCTTCAGTGTCATTGAAAACAACATTTCCTTCATGCCTCATCATTAATGATAAAGGGAATGAGTCAACTCTACAATACAGTAGCAATAATCTACAATGAATGTCACTGCATGTGGACAGCAATTTATATATTCACTATCTCATTTGATGTTTTCCATGAGCTTCTGCTGCAAGAGGAAATGGAATAATTATTTTACAGATGAGGACAGTCAACTCCATAAGATACGATTTGTCCCCAAAACATAAAGCTCATGGAGGCTACGACAAGATGTGAACTCAGGATTCAAGACATCCCATCCAAAGTTGTGTCCATGTGTACAAAGTTGTCTCTCTTACCTAATGTATTGAACAAGGCACCAGAAGTTAGTAATGGAGCCTCTGAGACTTACATGCATGAGAAAATTACCTAATTCAGATAAAGTAGGAGATAGGCTTCACGAAAATACAAAAGAAGGAGAAAGAGAAAGAGACTGTGAAAAAAGAAACCAGTTTGGGTTAAGACAGTCAGTTAAATTTCCTGGAAAACAGGGGTCCTGAACTATACTTAAAAGGCATACTAATGAAAATGAGCCCACAAACCGACAGTTTCAGAATCATCCAGAAGCTCGTCAGAAACACAAATTCTCCCACACTGTGCTCTCAGACCTACTGGACCATCATCTCTGAGAGTGAGGTGCCCCAAGTGATTCCAACACAGGCCAGATTTGAGATGTGTTGCTCGAAAGTTCCACAGGACCTCACAGACGAGAAGGTAACAGGTAGGGTCATTCCAACCCACGTACTGAACCTTTAGAGAAATGGTGCACACATAAAGAATGGGATCATGATGCAAGTCAAGACAAGAGGCCACATGTGGTGCAGACACTCTTCAGAGGAGAAGCTCTTTCACAACCTGGAGGAACACAAATTCACCAGGCAGACAAGGAGATAAAGGAACATGGCAAAGGTTCAAGACATAAACATGATCTACCTCAGCCCACGTGAGACGCCCTGGGATTCAGCATCCCTCCTATAAAGGCAGAGATTAATCATCCTGACCCAGTCAGATGGGGGAGGGGGAAGATTAAGTGAGGTAATTTCATGCAACTGCTCCTAAGGAAAGGTCAGGGACTGTGTAGACATGCAACCCGGCCTTCCTTTCCCTGTCAGGCTAATGCCTGGGTGGAAGAAGGAAACAAGCACAAAGCCCTCTCTGGGACTAGTTGGTGAGTGGCTGACACCGACACTGTTTTGTCAAAAAATGTTCACCAGGCAGCCTGCAGGGGAGTTCCTGTGGTCGGTAACCAACACGCTTCTGCACATTCCATTTGAAGACCTCAGGCTTCCTCACTTCCTGCTTCTCACTCTTACTTTTCAGAGGGGCTGCATGTTCTCAAGTTTCTCTTGAGCACAGCCTTCTTTCTAAATGACACGTAATTTCTACTGGCAAGAGTGCTCTAACTTCTTCTTTCAGATGGGACTTTCGGCTGCCCTGAGAATGGATCTAGCTCTGGTCTTAGATGATCTTCTGGAGAATGAACACGAATCCAGATGAATCCAACCAGTCTGGCTGGTTGGCCAGAGGCCTCTTGCAGTCTTTCTCCCAGGAGATGTTAACTAGGGTTGCTCAAAAGGCAAAAACAAAGTTTCAGAGTCAAAGGAGAGCGAGCGGCATGTTGTCCCAGGGGGCTCCCTAAAAGTGGCTAATGTACATCAGCAATACCTAAGAGGGCGCCAGAGTATGTGGCATCCTGCAGGTTTATGTGACCACTCTTTTTAGGGTACTATCAACTTGAGCTAGTATTTATGGACCATGCATAAGAAAATGAAGACTCAGGGGCACCTGGGTGGCTCCGTCGGTTAAGCGTCCAACTTCAGCTCAGGTCACGATCACACAGTTTGTGGGTTCAAGCTCCGCGTCGTGCTCTGTGCTGACTGCCAGCTCAGCACCTGGCGCCTGTTTCAGATTCAGATTCTGTATCTCTTCCCTGCTCATGCTGTCTCTCTCTCTCTCTCTCTCTCTCTCTCTCTCTCTCAGAAATAAATAAAACATTAAAAAATTAAAAAGAAAAGAAAATGAGGACTCAAAGCATGACTTGGGTAAGGCAGGGATCATCCAACTGTCTACAGCCAACTCCCACAAAGAATGTGAAGCTGCTATACTATTTTTTTGTTGCTATGTTTTATCATCTCCCCATTCAATACCCGACTCACTGCTTCTTGCACTCCCTTCGTGCACAGGATCTGCTAACATAATCAACATTTGGTGAATGAACCCATTTTCCACCACACTGCGTGCTACTTACCTCAATTCTATCATTCGTTCCACTTGCTTAGAAAGTATCTCCCTTTACCAAAACCCCACTCATTCAAGGTTGACTCAAATGTCACTTCCCCCATGAAGCCTTCCTTAATCCCTTGCTCTTCATCCAAGTTGAGAGTAATGGTTCTTTTTCCTTCTCTGAACTTTCTCGCCAAGGTTCTGCTTTTTACTTTAAATAATGGCTATCCGTGCAGTGTCCCCTTCACTGGGTGGCTCACCCCTTCCCTAATACTTCGTACGTATCATCTTGCATCAGCCTCACAACACACTAGGAGACAGAACAGGCAGGGATAAATATACTCATTGCACGGAGACAAAATGGCTTAGTGGTTATGAGAGCAGCTTGTGGAGCCAGACTACCTGAGTTCAAGTCCTGCCTTTACCTCCTATGAACATGTGACCTGGAAGCAAGTTGGGTTAAGTCTCTGATTCTCAACTTTACCTCTGTGAAATGGGATAAGTAACAGTACCTTCCTCAGAGAGTGGTTGTGAGGATTGAGTGAATAATGCAGAGTACTCAGAATACTACTTAACTCAATAAGCATGAAGTAAAAGTCCCAGGGACTTTAGAAGTGGCCAGGTCAGAATTGTCCAGATTTATGTCATGTGTCTTTCCTCCACAATGCTCCCTTTCAGTATTGCTCATCCATTGAGCAAATATTTATTGAGCTAATAGAAGAGCCAGGCATGACTCTAGGCAACTGTGAACTGAGAGAGACAAAGCTCTGAACTCAAGCTCCTTAAACTCCAGCAAAGAGAGAAGAAGAAAAAAAAAAAAAAAAAAAAGAGGCAGAAAGGAGTCAATGCAAAAGTAAGATAACTAAATGAACAAGACAGGTGAGTATTTTTGTTTTGGTTCACCCTCATGTCATCTCCCTCGATCCTAACAACCCAGTACAGTATTCCACACTGGCGAAACTATGCAGAAAATGCTTCCTACTGGAATTGAAACTATATTTCTAGAGCTCAACATTGGTTCAGAACCTTTTGCCTCTTCTCACCAGTTTCTTCAGGAAATGAGCCAGGATTCACTCCGGGGGCGGGGGGGGGGGTCCTCATTATCTTATACATGTATTTTGGGTCATCCCTGCCTTCTCATCCAAATAAACCCAGGTGCATCCCCAGTGGCTGATACGGGACTCAGTACAAGAACATTCTGTCTTGGCACTCAGCTGCTCCTTCTGTCCTCACACTGTTTTCATGAGATTTATCACCAGAGGGGCATTTCACAACAAAGTGTCATGCACAGAACTGTCAACTTGACCACTGTCTCCCTTCAGGATTCCGGATATTAAAAGGGTTAAATCAAACTAATCTCATAATTTGATCCCCGAGGAACTTTGAACACAAGGTTTCCGCATCTTGCAAAATAGACATGCATCCTCTTTGCCATCTTTGGGACATGTTTTTTTGTTTGGTTGGTTTTGGTTTTTTGTTTTGTTTTTTTTTAATCTAGGAGAAATATTTTCTCCAATTTAATTTTACTAGGCTCATACTTAAAGGTTTTTCTACAGTGTTACTAAGTCACATGCCTTAATCATTTGTCATTCTTATGGTCTCTGCCTTGCTTTGCTAATTCACAACTTGGTACCTTCCTGCCACACCATTCTAGGGGATTTACCCAGGAGCTTGCCTTGCCCAGTGGATTCAGGTGGTGGTGGTTGTGTATGAATGGAAGGGAGGGGGAGGTAATGAATAAATTAAAAATTCAAGTTGTGGGTGCACACCTTCCTCCCCACACGAGCTAAAACACTCTAGCTTAAAGAGTAACATTCATGGGGTACCTGGGTGGCTCAGCCAGTTAAGCGTCCAACTTCGGCTCAAGTCATGATCTCGTGGTTTGCGAGTTTGAGTCTCACCTCGGGCTCTGTGCTGACAGCTCAGAGCCTGGAGCCTGCTTCAGATTCTGTGTCTCCCTCTCTCTCTGCCCCTCCCCTGCTCACAGTCCCTCTCTCTCTGTCTCTCTCTCAAAAATAAATTTTAAAAAAATTTAAAATGAGTAATATTCATATCCTTGACCAGAAGCAGATGAAATACTTGCAAAAATTCTATACCTTCCTCCACCTCTACTGGTTGCAAGTCATGGTCTTTTCCTGATCCAAAAACCTGCTGACTTGGAAAGTCAGTCTATTAAGACTAGAAAGAGGTAAGAATTAAATGCAGACACCAATGTGTCCTCAGTTAGTGGCCTCAAATCTCAGTATGGAGAACGCTGTGCCATTGAAATAACTTCCAGGCAGGCCACCTGAAGGCACAGGGGGAACCTGACATCAGAGTGGCCAAGATCTGTTGATGTATTTACCCACCTACACCTCTTGGGAAGTGAGCCACAAAGCCCAAGAATGCTGACTCTGGATCCATCTAGTAAAGTAGATGCCAAGAGGTAGGCACACTGATTATTTATGTAATGGAAACTTCTACTTCAATGAAATAGTATATAAAACTAAATTAAAACAAATCTCAAGAGTTCAGCTACTCTAGGTAGGAAGGCCCAGGGTCCCCTTGCTCACCCTGGACCTCAGTCTCTGAGGCCAAATATCCACTCAGGACCCTGGGGCTCCTTGAAGCATAGGTTAAAAGCTCGCTGAGATCATCTAATTTCAACCTTAACAATTCTTCAGGGAAACTGAGGGCCAAAGATAAAGTGTGGCCCATGGACACAGAGCTACCAAGTATCACAGCCATCAATTCTCCTGAGAGAAATCATACTCTTTTCCAAAACATAAAACATTTATTTTTTAAATGTTTATTTCTTTTTAAGAGACAGACAGAGAGAGTGAGAGCAGGAGAGGGGCAGAGAGAGATAAAGAGAGACAGAGAGAATGCCAAGCAGGCTCCACAATGTCAGCACGGAGCCCGATGCAGAGCTCAAACCCATGAACCGTGAGATTGTGACCTGAGTCGAAATCAAGAGTCAGATGCTTAACCAACAGAGCCACCCAGGCGCCCCCCCTCCCAAAACATAAAACATTTGTGATCTATGATTCTACCCTTCCAACAGGATGTAGAAGTTGGTATAATCATTGTGCCAAGCAAAATTTAAAAATGCATCCAAGGTGAAAGAGTGGGCAATAGCAAATAAGGACGCCTAAATTATACCTTGGGGCTCCCAACTTCTGGAAACACAAAACATCCATTCTCCAAGTTTCAGTAATGGCTCTGCAGTGAAAACAACAAAATGACAGCAGCGGGATTTTTTTTTTAGCCACTATACATAAATGTGTCAGGCACAAAATCAAACCACTCAAAAGTAATGTGAAATCCAGTCAGTTTCAAGTACAGAAAAACATAGCATTTGTGAGGTGTGGGAGACACGTAACCTAAATGTGCTCCTCGGGTGAGTAACTTGAACTAGGAATTCACTAAAAGAAGTGTGAGAAGCCTACAAGAGCGAACACTGAGCAAAAACATTGTGAGACACATTTGATATAATAGTCACATGACTAACAAACTGTCACATCAAACTTTCCTGCAATGTGGGAACACTTTGACACTTCATATTTTTAAAAACTGACATTTTGATTCATTACTGTAAATAGCACGTTGGGTTAAATATTGTGACAAGGAACAGATCACATATGTATGTACATATACATCCACTCTATATATTACATGTGTATATTTTTCCTAGCTCTGTTACATTTTGAGATCTATGAAACCTTTTCTTACAGTAACAGTTTGGGCCAGTGTGTAAACAGGCTACTGCACTCCTAAACCACCCCATTTTCTTGTTAAGTAGGCAGATGGACAATGTTTCTTCATTCCACGCAAAGCGAATGAAGCACAGGGATTTCAAGAGTAATAGAATGACTTCTAAAGAGACTCCAAATAAGCCTGTCAATCCCAAGCAAAGGATGTTATCAAAGTTGTTTTCGTTACCTGCACCTGAATTCACAAAATCGTTGTCACAAACATTTCTCTTGTCTTCGGGGTGCTCCTAATCTACTTAGAGACACAGACACAGACATGTGCAATTCTAAAGCAAGGTCAACTGCTTCAAACATACAAGAAAGACACAGAGTCCTGATTTTTTTTATTTTTTCTTATTATTTAGAGCACATTATTTATAGTAAATCACATGTTCTCTTAGCCATTGTTCAGAGTAAACTGATTCAACTGAATGAAAGTTTAGGTGTCCATGGGGCCCAAAAATTTTTAGAAAGATTGCAAGAATATTCAGATACTCGGGACAAACTTTCTTCTCAAAGAAAACATAGTGTTTGATTTCCATCTAACACCAAACAATACAATTTTCTAACTTCTTACCTCTCCTTCCAACTCAACTCTGAAACAGAAGGTAAAATATCCATCTCCCTGAACATCCAAGTTTAAATTTCAATTTCTCCCTTGGTGCTTCCAAAGTTATTATGTACTTTCAAAGTACAGACAACTTTATAAAAAGACCAAAAGCTAATCTCATTCACACACACACACACACACACACACACTACAGAAATAGACTCACAAACAAATTAGTCTTATATATTCGGCTTTCTCCCTGGACATTATACTATTGCTATTCAACTCATCCTCCTCCTTAAACACCTAGAAAGGTAGATACAAAAACAAAATATTATATATCAGATATTATACTCATGACAAATAAGGTTTGCCTCTGTCCTGAAATTTAAATTAGCCAAGGCTGTCCATCCTGATCACATACATAAAAAAGAAGACTGCCCACATTTACGGTATTTCAGAAAGGATGCAGAATGTTATCATCCCATCTCATCCAAATCCTACAGAAGTAGGAAAGCATAATGGCTATCATGTAATGAATACGGCAAACATTGAGAGGAACCTAGAAAACAACAATATCAACCAAAATCCAAGCTCTTGCTACAACATTCAAAAATCCTACATCTTTATAACCAAAAACAGTGGTCTAATTTTGTTCTTAGCTAAATTAGTCAATTCACTTAGGGCAGAAGGCCTTTTACCACCCTACCCCGCATCCTGTATGTATCCAAATTTATTAAAAGTTTAAAAACTCTTACACACTATTCTAAAGTTTATCTCAAACTAAACAAATTAAAGAATATACAAGTGCACTATTTTTCCTTGGCTTACTGGGAGGAAAAAAAAAAAACAAAACAAAACAGCTAAGGAGTTGTCCAAAGCATTATAACAAATCACTGTTTGAACCTGAGGTCTTGTGATTATTTTCCCAAACTCGTAAGAGGGTAGGTCACAACCTTAAAAGGTTGGAGATTCCCCGTTAGAAGGCTGAATCGCTGCCTATGAAACAACACCCCTTCCATAAGTAGTGGGGAAGAGCAGAAGCAACATTACATTATTTGAAGACAGAAGACCTAGAATTCAATCAAATCTCTACCATTTATTACATGAAGTGAATTTGAGCAGGTCCCTCTGACTCGTTTCTTCACTGTAGAATGAGGATGATACTGGACAGCATACTGGGTTTTATGGAAATGAAGGACATACAAGAAATCATGCAGAATCCAAACTGGTGAGAACACTGTTTCCCCAAATCATTATTTGCCAACTTTCACTGTCAACTAAGAAAAATGTTAAGAGGTCGATCTGAATTCAACCAAGTTCAACTCAACAAAAGTTTACTGTATGCTCATCATATGTGATTTGGGTCCGTGCCCGGTGCCATGTTTGAAAGCCAAGGGGGAGGGAGGGAAGGAGGCAGAAGAAGACGGAGGGAAAAAGAAAGGGAGAGAAATCCCTTCTATCCCCTAGGCCACTGCAATCTTGTGGAGAAGACAGCATTTCACATAGGAACGATCTGAAGAATATTTAATACTCTGTAATAAAGTACCCACCAAGAAAGGATGGTGCTGACAATGCCTTTCATGGTAGTCTCATGTGAGGTCCTATGAGAGGTCAGGAAAGGGTTCAGAGCAATAGCAGACATGACATGATCTTCCCCTGCCCCTTTAAGTATCTACTTGTCATGACCTCATCTGTGGCATCTGATAGGAAAGTGTCTCTGGCTATGGGCACTGCTGAGTGGCACCTCAGGCATTCACTCTGGGCATCTATCAGCCCCACGCTTTCCAGAACTCCCCGTCAGTTCCTCATTCCTTCCTCTGCATGGAGTTCCTCTCCCTGTTCACCTCCCCAGCCCGTCCCTAGGAATAGCGATGTCCCCAGGCCTGGCTCATCTCCATCCACCCTGCCCTCCGGCAGGGTACATGTGGCACAGTTGGAACAGGAGAGAAATCAGGAGACCCACGTTCCCATCCCCTATCCTTACTGCACTCGGTGACCTTGAGCGAGTCACCGCCACTCAACGGGGCTTCATATCCTCACCCAGCAAATGAGCAGAGGATGTTGAAAAGCCCTGCCTACTCCCAAGTGTCCAATGTCTGTGTCCTGACCTACAGCTTCCAACAGTTTCCAAGTGACAACTGGGGCTCACCAGTCGCACAGCATCTGAAGAGGCACTGACAGGACCACATCGACGGTTTCTATTGTGGGGAAGGTCAGGGGCTCCTTCAGAAAATAGCTGATCTAAACAGAGCCCGAGGACTGTCATGGCAACACTGCTCACGAGCTGCCAGAGGTAGGGAGGAAAAGCAGCCAATATGCGTGTGCAGCTGCCTCATTTCAGAACAGCCCTCAAACCTCGTTAATATCATCTTGCTTAATACCGAGTCCCATAGATCATAAGCTATTTTTACTGTGTATTTAACAGATCTGTGTCTCATCTTCCCCGCCAGCATGCTCTCAGTCCGGTACAGAGGACTCTGCCATCAGAGAGTCGATGGAACCTCGGGCCGCCCAGGGTTAAGTCAGAAGAAGGAGAGATGGGGAAAAGGAAAATGAGCAATGGGGAGAAATGGAGTCAGGGGACTGCAGATTTGGGGAAGAGAGGGGGAAAGATGTAGTAAGAGCAGGTAAAAGAAAAGGAAAAGGGATGGGTGGGGAGAAATGTATAGTCAGGAGGTTGGAGGGTTGGGAAGAGGAGGGAGAAAGACGTAATAACAAGAACAAGCCAATAAGGCAAACGCTCATGTGTGAGACACTCAAGTCTGGTTCTCGCAAGAAGTTCGCTATATACTTAGGAGAACATAGGCATTCCCACCTCCGTCCTGCTCAGTCTTGATCACAAACAAGGTCTATCCACTACCTATCACGGGCACCTATCCACCACAGGGTGCTCATCAGAGCTTCTAAAGAAGAGCTTTTTCTAAATACCCTGTTTATAATCTGTCTCCCTCAGGCAGAGAGTAAACTCTAGCTTACGATGACTGACCACGCTTAACGAGGTAAAAGCACCTGTCACAGAGCCTGCTACCTAACAGATACCCTGTAAACGTCCCCTTGTTTCTCTCCATTCGACCCAGCAATAGTGCTGTGTGTACCATCTTTATTCCTAATGGTCTTCAGAGTAAGAAGGAACCCAGCCAAGGCCAGAGCGGTGAGCCAAAACTCCAACCGCAACCTTCCCTCTACTGCTTGGTCAGATGGGGACGCCCTTCTCAGACCTGCTCCTGATGGGGCAGTTAAAGTATGGTCAGTCATTTCTTCCCTGGGAGAGGTCTCTAGATAGTTGTTGAGTCCCTTTCCAGTTCTGAAATTCCATAAGCCTCGAAGTGTCACATCCGTCTTAAACACAAGCAACACAGAATGGGAAGAACTGTAGGAGGAACTGTGAGCACTACCAGGAGTTAAAGTATCTGGAGAAGCAGAAAGGAGTCCTGAGATTCAGAACCCTTGTAATAGGGCCAGGGGACAGGTGTGAGTAAACACGGAAAGATGGTAATAGAAAAGAGGGTTTCATTGTAAACCAAAGTCCAAGGCTAAGACTGTATTTCAGAGGTAGAGAGGTGGAGAGATAAAGAAAGGGAGAGAAGTAGAGACATAGCGAAAGAAGGCTTCCATAAAAGGGAGGATATGAGCTGGTCCCCTAGGCAGGAAAGCAGGCACAGGCAAAAAGGAGGGAGGTGGCATTTCATAGGAGTTGGTCCTATACAGCAGAAGGGTCAGCAGAATCTTAGACAGTTACATGTTTTATTTGTTTTATGTCTCAGATCATCTTAACTAGGTCTACGTTCAATGCATTAAAGGCTAGAACAGGGGCGCCCAGGTGGCTCAGTCAGTTAAGTGTCCTACTTCGGCTCAGGTCATGACCTCACGGTTCGCAACTCTGAGCCCCACGTCGAGCTCTGCATTGACAGCTCGGAGCCTGGAGCCTGCTTCAGATTCTGTGTCTCCCTCTCTCTCTGCCCCTCCCCCACTCACACTCTGTCTCTCTCTCCCTCTCTCTCTTCTCAAAGATAAATATCTAAAAATTTTTTCAAGGCAAGAATAATAATGGTCACCCCCACCCATCCCTTATCATGATGCTACATGGGGTAGTAAGGAGGAAACAGGACACATGGGCCCTTCCCCTCCACCCCTTATAACATCCCATCCAAGTCCACTTAACTATCTTTTAAAGCTGACTCCGATCCAGTTTCTACAAGAAACCCCCAGGTAGAAAGGCTCCTTCAAAATTCTCTCACTCACAAAGTATAATTACTGAGCTCACATATCACACTGAGTCTTCGTTGGCCCTGACTCAAACTCACCTCCACATCCCTGCCACCTCCCATCTTCAATTTTTTAGCAAACCACCCTGCTTGGTAGGTGCTATATAAATGCTTATTAAGTCAGGCTGGTCTGCAACCTTGGTTTTCTGATACTCGGCCAAGAGCCTTCTCGAACAGATCATGCGGTGTCTGATCATTCCAAGTCTAGAAGTATGCAATCCCCAGAGCAGCGAAAATAGTTTCAACCTCTTCCAAATCCATTGAGCTATTTACCAGACTGACTAAGTATGTAGCAAGAGAAAGGAGACAGAAAGGAAAGGAGAGAAGGGGCAAAGGGCATGGACTACAAATTGGATAAATGGCCATGCCTGTGAGCTCAGGAGCATGGGTATCACCAATCCTACGTCACAAGGAAGAGACCTGGAGTGTAGAGATGCAATGGCTAACCCAGGGCTCCTCCAGAGTCCCCAGCGGGGTCAGCGAGATCCAGCTCTACAGTCTAAAAGGGTACTGGTTTCACCACTGTGGAAAACCATTGGACAGAGAGTCTCGACATGCAGCCATCAGCCAAGCTGACCCCTTGACTCTTCAGCAGAGGATGTGGGGAAGAAGAGCACGACAGCCACCTTCGGCAGAGGGTTCGAACCAGGTGACACTCAACTAGCAAAGTCAGAGTGAAATCACAGCAGAAAAACTAGGAGGCAGAGCTGCGTAACTCCAGAGGCAACCTAAGGCACACATCAGATGGGAATTTTTAAAAATCTCGTTAAACACACGAGGACTCAGATGCCAGCACACACAGTGATGGCCCCAGCCAGAAAGCAAAGGCATACTGGCACTGCTGTAATTTGTCCATTCACCAATATGCTTCCTGAAAAACACCCATATGCTTTCTTTTAGCTTCCATATGCTTTTTTAGCAAGGAAACTAAAATATTTCATTAGTTTTGAGTAATTAATAATTACTTATTTCACAATACTCACCCTCATTAAAAAACGAAAATAACTGATTAAGCTGCAGGATCCTGGCTTTCAACTCAAGCTTTTTTTTTTTTTTTTTTTTTTTTTTAAATTCTTCCCCTCTAGGAATTGAGTAATAGAGTAAAACAGCCAGTGTGGAAACATTCACACTATGGGGGAATGTAGAGTTCTCATCCGCACAGCCCAGCGTTCCTCCGGACTGAGACATCATGGTTTAATGAAAAGAACATGGACTTTGCGAGGAGAAAGATCTGGGATCCGATCCCAGTTTGACCCCTGCGAGTCGTACTGCTAAGGAAATGAAGGGCGTTGAAAAGATAAAGGCTGCTGGATTCCTTCAACCCAGTTCTCCTTATTCCCAGGGAGCAACTTCACAGGCTTCCCTCCCGCCATCGCAAGGCATGGGTAAGGCATGCCCCGGGAAGGCTTGGCAGTGGGCCGGTCACTGGCACCAGGCCATGGCCAATAGCCTTGACATTGATCTCAGGCACAAAACAATGCTTCTCAAACTCTAATGAGCAAATGAACTACCTGGGGATCTTATTAAAATGCAGATTCTGATGCAGGAAGTCTGGAGTGTGGCCTGGGGTCTGCATTTCTAACAAGCTCCCAGGCAATGTTGAGGTTCCTGGTCTTCAGAGCAAACTCTCAGAAGCAAGGACCTAAAAAGTATCATGATGAAACCAGAAAACTGAATCTGTAGAAACAGGACGACCATGCCTGTCTCTTCAGGCTTTGATGAGGATTATCAATGACATTAATATTGTACTGAACTTGTCCCCACAACACTCCTGTCAGTAGGGCGTGACTTCCATTTTAAGGACAACAAAACCGAGACCCGAACAAAGCAGGTAACGTATCTAAGGTCACACAGTGAATTACACTGGATTCCCAATCCCGGTATACCAAGCCTACCTGTTGTGTTCTGTGGTGTGTCAGTCAATGAAGACAGAAAATCTAGAAAGATCCCCTTGCAGGGGCTGTTAGGAAGTCTGATTGTTATTCTGCCTCCGTTTCCCCATGAGTGAGGTGAAGGCACTACCCCCTGATAATCTCGGAGGCCTCTTCCACCTCGGACACCAGCTTTCGCTCTCGTGGCTCCCACAGACTTTCATGGTGGCTCGCTGAACATGATACATTATCTTCACACATGTGGCAAACATTACATCTTGGCACGATCCAGGATCTGGCTGCTCACATCTGCATTTGTGCTGACCTGTGCCTGGTCAGAAGCCTATCTCTGTTTAAAAATCCCACGCTCCATATAACAGGGAGAAAATAACCAACGGATTCCCCCAAAGCATTGACATTCCAGTTCAGTTGATGACCAACCCACAGTTATCAGGGCACTAGGACTCTAATCCCTTTTGGTCTCCTCATGTCACTTACAAAAATAAAGAAACTGAGACCACTAGCCTGACAGAAGTTTGAATAAAAAGGGGGAAAAAAAAAAACCCAGTGATTTGGAATGATTTTATACAACTACCCAACATTTCGTAGCCTGAAGCTGCCAGATAAGCACTTAATTAATAAATTACCATATAATGACTCAGGATATGTGATTTTTGTCCCTCTCTGAACTCCCACAGCACACATTCACTGTACTCCTTTGGGGTCCATTCACCATTTTCTACCAGGGATTGCCACAGTTTATACAATTTTCATTGCCCCTACTCATATTCAGTACGGTTTCTGGAGGTAATCATATATTTGGGACCAGATCTGGATTGAAATCCAGACTTTGCTATTTATTAGCTGTATGACTAGGCAAATTATCAACCATGCTGAGCTCAGTTTCTGTACATGAAAAATGGGGAGAAAATAATTTTCTGTTTTGGGAAGTTAAATGAAATAATACATTAAAATGGCTCTCATGTACTGATTCTGGGTTACGTGAGTGAATGAATGAGAGAGTGAGTGAAGCTAGCAGAACAGCAGTTTCAATATTAAAATATCACTCAACAGTTTGGCATATTTAAATGTCCAAGTTCACACTCACAAGGAAGGCGGACAATCGGAGTAGAATTATAGGCAAACTACAGAAAAATCCAACAGCAACAGGAAATGTATGTTAACCAAGTATCAACGAACACCTTTTGCTTAACCTAGAGTCTCCACTGGCCTTCAGAAGGTCCACAAACCTCCTAAAAGTATAGACAGCATTCTCTGTGAAGATGTGCATTTCCTAACTATTTCAAAGATTCACCTAAATTTTTAAAGATTCCATAATCCTGTTCCCTACACTTCCACTCCCTCCTCACACAAAGCCACCACACACAAATTAAAAACTACTGCCTTAGACAAGTCCCTTGACAAAATAAGAGAGCCTTGTCAACTGAGGGGAGGGGAAGATGTATTTAATTTTTAAAAGGCTGAGGGATGGGGCACCTGGGTGACTCAGTTGGCTGAGGATCCGACTTCGGCTCAGGTCATGATCTCATGGTTGATGAGTTCAAGCCTCATGTCAGGCTCTGTTTTCCCAGCTCAGAGCCTGAAGGCTGCTTTGAATTCTGTGTCTCCCTCTCTCTCTGCCCTTCCCCTACTCATGCTCTGTGTCTCTCTGTCTCAAAAATAAAATAAACATTGAAAAAAACAAACAAAAAAAAAAGGGCTGGGGGACTCAAGAGTACTGTTTAGAACTTCCACTGGCAGTAGAAGTTATGATAACAGGCACGCCAAACTAGACAGAGGTCGTTCTGAATTCAAGGCCCAGCTCAGATACAAACTTGCTGTGAGTCCTTAGATAATCAGAGACTCGTGAAAATCAGGAATGAGAGAAGCTTCAACATCATCTATTCCACCCTCCCTCTCCTCCCATAGCACAGATGGAGAAACTGAGGTTCAAGGGAAGGTCATGGTTTCACCGGAGTCAAAGCAAATTAATTAGAAGCCAAATGAACTTCAGACTCAGTAAAATGATTTCCACACTCTGTATTTCAGTATTAGGAGGTCCAAGATAAGTGTTTAGACCCAGTGGCTTCTAAATTATCTTCTAAATGATGGATAATTACTACTCTCTTCTCTGGACCTGGAAATCTCATGAAAACATGAGTTTGGTTTTGGCAAAGATCATCCCAGCTGCTTCTCAGTCCCAGCCCAATCCCATAAGAACAAAGCAGAGAGAAAGTCTGAAAGAATGAGAGATGCTGCTATTAATCTTGTGTAGCACTACACCTGGGAATTACAGGCCTTGAACTAGATTTCACTGTGCTGGCTATTACTCTCCTGTCCTCTTGCTTATCAATCCTTCATCTGTCTTCTCTTTATTAATGTTCCCAACTATGCACAGTAAACAGCCAACTAGGAGCTCATCCCCAGCTTCCTATAATTCACTGGATCAAAAAACAGCAGGAGGCGGGTGGAGGAAACAGTGGTGATGTCAGGGTCAAGTAATCTTTTACAGGAAGGATTGCAGGGGAATCCATAGTCTCCTAATAAAAAACAGACAGCAGAAGCCAGCCAGAATTTTCTACTCCATTGCCCTAAGGAATTAACAAAGATGCCTGGAACCCATTTTTGCATTAAAAGCATCTTGCATCCCTGCATTGACACTGAGATGGGTTTTGCCCAAAAGACATTGGCCTTTTAAATACTGGGAACAGAAAGGACAGTTTATAGAAAGAGATAGCTCTTCTAAAACAGAAATAAAACTATGAAGTCAGAAGAAAAGTTCTGGACCAAGATCTGCCACTAATCGGACTACATCCCTGACCACAAACCTCAGTCTCTGAAAGGAGGGAATCTGGCTACATTGGTTCTTAAAAGTCCACTCTGGCTTTGACATTCTGATCTCTCTTTACAAGTCAATGACTCACCTGGAAAAATCAAGCAATAGAAGATGAACACATCAGTATAACCAGGGCATACGTTTCCTAGACCCTCTAGAAATGCGATCCAGATTATGGAGTAGAAAAACACGGAGGAAGATGGATTTTTGTTTCTCTTTTCTAACCAGGAACTGAACATTGCTGGAGGTAAGGGATGATCTGTGCATAAATACTCTATCATGGTGTACACAGAATTCAAATCATAAACTGTTCTTCCAGTATATTAAAGAACCAAAGCTAATAGAGAAATACCGACTTCCCATCACTGGCTCCATAGCAGAGTCATGAGACTTTCCTATGACTTTGGAAAAATGACAGCAGGACGAAGAAAAGACTGGCTAAGAAATAAAATCACAGACAATAGGACATTTGACTACACGTAATGCCATGATCAACTGGTCCAACTCCATCTGTTGTTAGATGCTGAAATGGACCCCTGGAGAGGGAAAGTGACTTGCCAAGGTGACACAGCCAGAGCTGGGATTAGAATTAGATTCTCATGACTTCTTGTTCACACAACATAACATAAAACACATGGCTTCACTCCCGAAAACAATGCTATTCTGTCCAGGTAACTAAGAAAATAATTCCATGTATTACAATACTACCGCCTCTACCTCCACCTCAAAAAAAGCAGTAACTGATTAATTTGATTTAACGTAGAGTAGGGCTGTTTCCATCAAATTATAATCAACAGTTCACTCTAGCAATATAGACAAGTCCATGATAATTAATTCAGTATTATTCATCCTTGCTAATGAATCACCCTGTGGAAAACAAGGATAATAAACGGCCTACAGGAGGCCAGAAGCCTATTCTTGTTCAAGTACAGATCTTGCCTATTAAAGAACACTGGGTATCAGCTCTAAATAGTAAACAGGGTATACGGTTTCAGATTCCATGGAGCGCAGCTTTAAATAGACTTGGTTTGGAAGTGGAATAGGGAACACAACACAGTCAGTAGATCAACATTGAAAGCGGAGAAAAACAATGATTACACTCATTAAGTGGGTACCTGTTGACACATCTACTGTCAAGTCTAATTATTTATTTAAACTGTTATTCTTTCTTCATTACTGCCACCGATACCAATTATTACCACCAGATTATTTTACATTTCTGCAGCATGCCCCCAGAATATTTACTTCTCCACCCTCCAAAGGTTATTTGAGAAGTTTTCATCTTTCCCTGCTCACACCCATCCCCAGGTCCAAAATACAGAGGAGGGATGGATGGATAGCTGGATGGATGGACAAACAGATATACATAAAATCCCTCTTTCTCAAGAGCAACTGTTTCTTAACCTTTCAAGGCTTGCTTAAACTCCTATTTGTAGTTTCAAGATGAGTTTCAGTGCAGAACAGGGGCACATGGCCACTTTTCAAAGCTTACTCTATTAATATTTAACAACTGGCATTTGGAGAACAGTTAATAAACTGCAGCTTCTA
This sequence comes from Hyaena hyaena, assembly GCF_003009895.1. Classification (NCBI taxonomy): domain Eukaryota; kingdom Metazoa; phylum Chordata; class Mammalia; order Carnivora; family Hyaenidae; genus Hyaena; species Hyaena hyaena. The sequence goes on along the minus strand of NW_024080716.1, from coordinate 1,235,873 downwards.
AATGAACCACTGAGATCTCTTCCTAGCAGAGCTATCAAAACTATGATATTACGTGTCTACAGGACATTCTTTTCTAATATATTTATCCACAAAAATACATAAAATATATTAGAAAGGAGTTTTTGCAAGAGTATTTTATGGACAAGAGAGGGGCCAAAAGATGGGCAGGAGTCATTCATGTATTTTTGGCCACTGCTGTTTTTTGGGGTTTTTTAATGTTCATTTATTTTTGAGAGAGACAGAGAGATAGAGTACGAGCAGGGGAGGGGCAGAGAGAGAATATACACACAGAATCCGAAGCAGACTCTGGGCTCTGAGCTGTCAGCACAGAGCCCAATGCAGGGCTTGAACCCACAGACCGTGAGATCGTGACCAGAGCTGAAGTCAGATGCTTACCCGACTGAGCCATCCAGGTGCCTCCACTACTGTTTTTTTTATAACCCTCTCTTTTGTAGGCATGAGAACAAAATCCAAACAATAAGTGGCTGCTATGTCTGATCTAATTATAGAGGAGTTTCATGGGCCATACATCACCCATCTTGTTTACACATGACATGTTCTTATTTGATGTGTGTGGTGAATATTAGCTTTAAAAACCATATTAATAAAAAATGTTAATGTAATACCATAATTTCCACTCCATTCTAAACTGTTAATTGTTACAAATATGGGGCACACCAACAAACTTCAATGTTTTCAAAGGTCTCTGTAACTAAAGTTGTGTTTAAGTTCAAGATCATAGAAATCATACCAACACAATTACTGAAATATTCAGCAAAACAAATGTTTACAGTACTTAAACTGATGATATAAAATCTTCCACAAAGTTGCTAAAGTACAGGGTATGCAGTTAGGACCACCATATTGACCACTTCACCTCTTTTTTTTGTGCAAGATGGCAAGATGTCTCAAAGATGACATAGAATATGGCAGACCTAACTGAGAACTGCAAATATGGGCTGGTATAGCTGCAAAAGAAAACACATCTTGCAAATTTTGCAACGATCATGCTTCCTTTAAATCTTTTTTTTCTGGCCTCTGTTTTCTTGACAAACTCACCACAAATAACATTCTTTTGCCAAAGGCCTAGCTCCTTCACAGGTCCCCCAGAACAGTGGCATGTAGATACTACGGGTCCTGAATCTCAAAAACCTCTAACTCACTTGCTGTATTTTTGTGGTCACCATTGTAGCCTTGGATTATGGCTTTTTAAGATCTTTTTTGGGCAGCTAAGGAGTCATGCACCCACCAAGTAGAGTTTGATCCCTTCAGAGCCACGTAGCACGGCAGCATCGTGTAGTGAAAAATTCAGCCAATCATGGGTTCAGAAACGGGGGATAAGCCCTCCTGACACAGGCTAGCTGGGGATACCAAAAGGCAGTAGATAAGAACACAGCACATCCTGGACACTGAAATACTTGTTAGGTCTGAATCTTCTGCATTGCCCAGATCTTTGTGCTAGGAATTGAAAGGGAAAATTAAATCAAAAAGAGATAAAAGATGGCAGTTCATTGCTTTGGCCATTTTTCAGGTTTTGGGGCTCATGAAATATTTCTATATTTCTTCTGTTAGGAGTAATATCAACTGTAAACATCTTGGCTAAGATGCCCCTTAGCACTTCTTAAATATGGAGATGCTGATCCTCTCTTACCTCAGACAACTACCTCTTCAAATAGTCAGTGGACGCAAGGTTCAGCAAACTGTAATGCTAGTATCTGTAAAGGAAACAGGTAAATGTTCCTCTTAGGTACTAAGTTACATTTATCAGTAATAATCATAAACTCTTCTACCTATATAACAGTTTCTTGTTTTGCAGAACGTTTTCACATTTACTATCTCATTTCACTCCATAACAACCCAGTGAAGAAGCAGGAAGAGCTTCATCTACTCACTTCATAGGTGAGGAAACAGAAGCTCTGGGAGGAAGAGAGAGAAGGAGAAGGTAACTAACATATTTCTCATGATTAACTTCACAAGTATATAGTGAATGAGTATCACTGTCTTCATTTTACGGATGTGGGAACTGAAGTTTGGGAAAGGCAGGTAATTTGCCCAAGACTACACAGTATAGTACACAGTAGGGTATAATTTTGGGCTTTCTGGGCTCCACCTGTTGGTCCAGTGATCTTTCCTCTATATCTTAGTCTATCCCGGACTATTAGATTGGGAAAACACAAACAACTCACTGACTTTATCCACTCGGTTGGGTAGAGGAGAGAATAAAATGAAACCAGCTACTTGACTGACATGAGAAAGCAGCAAAAACACATGGGATTTAGAGCCGTTCAGACTTGTCTTCCTCTTAACAATGTTCTTGGGCAAGTAAAACTCTCTGAGTGTCAATTCCTTATATGTAAATGGGGCTTATGATATCTAGTTCATAGCCAAACCTCAGTTCAACATTTTTGGGATGATTTTCCTCCATCATTACCTATCTGTAAATAATGGAAAGTGATGGTATACAAAACACTAATATTTCTTCCTATAAGCCCATGTTTATCTGATCAACAGATAAGGATGATGTTACAAGCATACAGTGCTAGAGACTAACTCTGAGATGGGAATTTCTTTGATCCATATCCCTAGTTCTAAAACACCGCAATATTTATCTACGTCTATCTCACCTGGTCTCACCCCCACAACAACAAAGAATATGTTTTCCAAAGACAACACTTCAAAATGAAAAATGAAGTGCCCTCTCAACCCCGGGAAGCAAGAGATAGGGCTTAACGTGTAAAGACCTGAAGGTCCATCTCAAATAATTTTGAAGCTCAGCCTTTGTGCCTCAAGTTTGTCCCTTAGGTTAAGAGAGGTGGGGCTTCCAACAGAAGAACAGGGTACTGAATATGATGGACAGATTTATTGAGAAGTAGAAGACTTCGGGGAAGTTTTATTCATATATCCCATTTTCATACAGGACTCAAATAAGATTCAGAATAGGACCTGGCTGATAGTCTACCCTGCAAGAAATTCTTGCCATAGGCCACCAAAATCAAAACATTAATCATCCTTATTACTAATTTCACCAACAAGGAAACCAAACGTTAAAGATCGTATGGCTAATACGGAGTAGGTAAAAACGTAACCTCGAATCTTAACTCCCAAACCAGCAATGACCCTTCTATCACATGACACAGCCTCCCATCTGGGAACATATACTGTCTAAAAGTCGATTGTCAAAGCACCAAAACACATTTAGTATTGAGTCCTCCTTCCTTGGCAAGTGAAAGGAGACAGAGAAGACTTCACATCTGTGGTCTAACCAGAAGATGACACATTACTAAGCTGGGGCAAAAGGAGTGTTCGATGCAGGGTTACCATGAGGACTTTCTCAGCTCTCCCCAGCGCAGTTTCAGAGATGCAAACTTCTTGGCAAACTGTCAAAACACAAGCCACAGAAACAACAGAAGCCAGTACCCCTGAATTCTCTCTTGTCACTAAGTCTCACGTTAAGTGGTAGAAAAGCTGAAGCCTCCTAGCTAAGAAGTTCACTGGCCATCTTCACATGGTTGGAGGTCACTGGTCCTCAGTAAACTCATGGGTATTACCTAATGCAGTGGAGTTCTCCACTAGACCCATAAAGACATCTTGGACAACTGACAAACCCCACTCTAGCAGCTTGCTAATAAGGCCAGTTATCCTTAGTCGCCTCTGTATTTATGACCACTGACCAAGACCCTGGCAGTCTGCAGCCTTGGCCAAACCACCCATCCTCTCTCAAGAAAAATGTTCTCATTTTCAGAAGCAATTTCAACCCAAAATAAAGAAACCTGTATACTCACCATTTAATTTACAAAACTCAACCTATTAATTAAATAAATGCAAAAGCAAGACTCACCAGGCCCCTTTGGAGCTGGTACAGAATCATTGATAATTTACACTCTATTTCAAGAAAAAACAGGGAGGGCAAACGAAGCCCATGAAGAAGAAAGAGAGGAAAGAACCATGGAGGGAAATAAGGAAAAAAGGCAGAAAGGAATGGAAGGTTGTGAGAAATCAAGAGAGCAGAGACAACTGTTCCAACAGGCTTTTCACAAACCGAGGTACGTTCTAAACCGAAGCCTGATCCCCAGGGCAATTTTTAAGCAACACAGTCCTAGGAAGATGAGCCTAACATTATGAACACAAATTCCAACCAACTGATATCACAATCACTGTGGCCAATGTAAAGATGCCTCTTAATATTTGATATTTTACAAGGGGTATAGGACCAATGAGCATAACATGACAGAGCCTTGTACAAACCTGAACTTAGAAAATTAATGCAATTAAGAGGCAGCTTGTAAGCACTGTGGTTCCAGATGTCCCTTCTGAATAGGTGGGTGTTATCCTGAAAAGAAGAGCTGAATGAGGATTGAGCACCTGGGTCCTGCTCTTAACACTCTAATTCCTAAGTCTTTTGCACGAGAAGTTGTACAAAATGGCACTTATTTATTTTTTTGCTTCTCTCCTCATAGTTCTTGACCACGGTTATCCCTACATCACTTGTGAAAAGGCCAAAAATTATTTTTGTCTGGATTTTGTGCAGTTGCCGAAGTTTTAGGCAGTGGCAGAGGTGGGGTGAAAGGATTTGTAAGATCTACTTAAACTAAATTTAAGTAGATTTAAATCTACTTCATTGTTTAAATCGTATTCTAGATTTGCTTAAATTAAACAAGGTCATAATCTTTAACATGATCATTAGGAAGTCTGTCTCTGAAAACAACTGAAATGTGAGATCGGGCCAAAGGTGTTAGGTAACAAACATTGAACGGCCTCTACTCCCGTCATCCGATCATGTACAAAGAGCATTTTTAAATGCACTCCAGCACATTTTTAAATGCACTCTCTCACCCGCCACCCTAAGATACTTATCAAGAATACAACATATTCCATGGCTTATGAATGATTTGGTTGTCTCATTAAAGTAATGTTTGCCAGTATTTAATTGCTTCCCTCCCTGATTTTAATTTCCTCACCTGTCAGCATCTATCAGAGGCACTGAGATCTTCTGACATCCTGGCTGATTGTGTTGAAATTAATCAGATTTTTAAAAAGTAAATTGCTTTGGCCTAAAGGTAATGCTCAGCTTCTTAATGTGATATTTATAAGGGTTCCATCAATGGAACTTATAATCTAGAAATTAAATGAGAGGCCTCGGGAATCCTAAGCAAAAATATAAGTCTCCTACAAATTTCCAGCACTGGACTTTGGAAGGTCAGGACTTTAAAAACACACAAAAAAATTCAATCAACAAGTACTTACTGAACATACGGCACTTGCCTGCAGTCACTTTGGGCTAAACAGGAGCGAGTTAAGACATAAAGCTACCTTAGAAAACTTGTAGAGACAGGTAAAAATTAAGTTGAACTCATCTCGACTGAAATAACTAACAATCTGGTCGATTAAAAGGTTCATATTGTATGTACAGTTGTGGCCAGCTATACACATTATGCTCTCACACAGATGAATGACTGTTTTTCACCTCAATCCACTGAGGTGAAGTTAGTGTTATTGTTAGTAATAGTAGCAATATTCTCATTTGGCAAGTAACAAAGCTGAGGCACAGAGTGGTAAAGGGACACATTCCTAGATGCCTCATTATGGGCAGACCTGGTCATGTGATCTAAATAAAATCAGAATATACAGCATGATCATCTTGGCATAAAAAGAGAAAAGTGCTTTGCAAACCCTCTACACGTAATTATTCGGTGCTAGTTCTTGTGCTCTTATCTATCAGTAGCAGTGCTTAAGACACTCAGGAAGCCCACAAGCACTAAGCTGTTCTATAAGAAGTAAATGAAATGATGGATTGAGAAATACTCTGTAATGTATCATATTATCATGAGATTATTTCTATGTATTTATGTTATTATTGCTAAATGCGGAAATAGGCATTCTTGCAGTAATTAGGTCTCAAAAGCAAACTGATAAGATCATCACATCTTTCAGTTATTCTGTTGGTTGTCAGACCCCTAAAATAAACAGAAGTATGAAAAAATGTTCCATGCATAAAATTGGAGGGAAGAGGAGAGTCAAGGGTAACACATGGAACTTAGCGGTTGGATTTCACAAAATTGGCTTAATAACCAAATGCAATCTAAACCCTTAGAGAGGTCTTATCTTTCCAGGGGACTTTAAGACCCTTACTCAAACTTTAAGTATGTCACCTGCCGTGACGTTTTTCCCAACCTAGAAAGGTTTGGTGAAGCAGCCCATCTCATAATGTCTGGTTCCATATCTAAATTACTAAAATTGATACACTGTCTTATCACTTGTATTTATTTGTGTGCCTTGAGAAGAGACAGCCTTGTCTAACTCAGTTTCTTGAACCTCAAATGCAAAATTGGATCTGGAGTTCTCAAGAATATATTCAATGAATAAATGCATGAATAAATTAAAACAGTTTTATGTCATTCCTAAAGCATCTAGCTCAATGCGTATCATGTAAGAAGTGCATGGTATATGTTTTAAATTGATATTAATTGAACATTTAATTTTAAAAATATATAACTCAACTAAGTAACTCTTAAAGCTATGAGTGAGGGGTTTAATGAGGAGTTAAGTAACATGCAATACCCAGTCATCATTGATCCATTAAAAGGGTGAACAAATGTTTTCCACAGGAGGAATAATACAAACTGAATATATGAGTAAAGATGTAGTCAAGAGTTGAGAAAATTCATGTAGCTAAAAAAGCGTATTTGTCCAAAAAAAAGTTAAGTTCTAGACAAACTTACAAAATAAAAGGGGACATGAATCGAGAAGTAACGGGATTTTTTTCTTGTTGTTTAGGATTGTAGGCATGAATAAATCTTAAAAGAAAAAAACTGGAGAAAGAGAAGGAGAGAGAGGGAGAAATTCTTAAAATAATGAATTCTAAAAATCATATCACGTATATAAAAAGGAAAAAGAAATCACTGGAAGCAATCAAAAAAAACTAAAAGACAATCTACTGAATGGGAGAAGATATTTGCAAATGACATATCCAATACAGGGTTAGAATCTAAAATATATGAAGAACTTGTATCAACACCAAATAAACCCAAACAATCCAATTGAAAAATGGGTAGAAAACACGGACAGACATTTTGTCAAAGAAGACATACGGATGGCCAACACACACATGAAAAGATGTTCAACATCACTCACTGTCAGGGAAATGCAAATCAAAACTATAATGAGATATGATGTCACACCGATCAGAATGGCTGAAACCAAAAACACAAGAAACAACAAGTGTTGGTGAGGATGTGGAGAAAAAGAACACTTCTGCACTTTTGGTGGAACACAAACTGGTGTAGCCACTGTGGAAAACAATATGAAGGTTCCTCAAAAAGTTAAAAATAGAATTAACATATGATCCAATAACCCCACTACTGGTTATTTACCCAAAGAATACGAAAGCAAGCACTAATATGAAAAGATATATGCACCCCTATGTTTATTGCAACATTATTTACAATAGCCAAATTATGGAAGTAGCCCAAGTGTCTATACATATATGAATGGATAAAGAAGAGGTGGTATATACATACATACATATATACACCCAATAGAATATTATCCAGTCTTAAAAAAGAACAAAACCTTGCCATCTGCAACAACATGGATGGATGTAGAGACTATAATGCTGAGTGAAATAAGTGACTCAGAGGAAGACAAATACCATATAATTTCACGCATATGTGAAATTTAGGAAATTAAACAAATGAACAAAGAAAAAAAGGGACCCACCAGGAACAACAAAGAGACTCTTAACTATAGAGAACAACCTACCAGAGGGAGGTGGGTTGGGGGATGGGTGAAATAGGTGAAGGAGATTAAGAGTGCACTTATCATGATGAGCACTGAGTAATGTACAGAATTGCTGAATCACTATCTGGTACACTTGAAACTGAGATAACACTCTAGGTAAACTATACTGGAATGAAATTTTTTAAAACATTGGAAAGATCTAAGACAAAAAGTTTATCAAGGTAAAAGTTGTATTTATTAAACACACTACATTTCTGTAACTGAGCTAAGCATTTTTCATACTTTAATCCTTAAAAATATTCTTAGAAGTCATTCGTATATCCATTTTGGGTCTAAATAAACCAAAGTCCAGAACACTTAAATAATCTGATTGAGTTCAACCACCGAGTAAGTTATGGTACTAGAATTTGAATCCTAACTGTTTTCCTTTAATTACTGAGGTGCAGTTGATACACAGTGTTACATTAGTTCAAAGTATACTACATAGTGTTTGCATGACTCTATAAACCGTGCTAACATGTAGCTACCACTTGCCACCATACAATGCTATTACAACACCATTGACTATATTCCCTATGTATATCCTAGCTTTCAGACTCACAAATGCACACTGTTCCCAGTACCTAACAAAGAAGTGCACTTGAAAGAGAACTTTAGAGGTGAATGGCATGGCGGAAATCTAGAACGTGACGTGGACATAGGGACAGGATAAAGAATATAAGCATCCAAACCTGTGTAAGTCCTACGACAGAGGTAGCAAGAAAGGAAGGGGATGGAGGAATTACAGCTACCCTCGAGAATCCGGGGATGGGTCATGTAGAAGCCATGTTATACTTGTGCCAAATATGAAACGCTAAAACTCTTAGGGTTGAAACAGTGAAAACTCCCGTTTCTGAGCAAAGGAGAGGAGAACTTTAAACATGAAGCTGCCCAGCAGTAGAACCAACTGCTTCACAAAGAATTGGAAATGCCCAAGTAGAGGCTCAATGGCCATCTGTCAGGGAAGGCATGCGTAACATCCTGGCAGTGGGAGGGAGTCAGCATTAGAAGATGGGCCGCTGCAGCTCTGTGTTTCAGAGATTTAGCTGCCCAGTGCTGAGAGACAAACAACAGCTCTGAGCTCTGAGATACAAATTTGAAGGATGGCCTTTGAAGAAGAGACCCCTGAGTAAAAATAGCATCCGTGCAGCACATCCATGGGGCGGCAAGGCCGTGCCAAGCACGAGACAGTCCCCATGCTCAAGAGGTTCAGACAAGGCAGAAAACACATTTTGAAGAGTTAAAAAAGAACTGCTGGGAGGCAGTTTGGGAGCCTCCTAAATGGCTAGACAAAGCCATAACCAGAAGTCTCCGAAAGAAAGAGAAAAAGCTAAATGGTTCGCAGGAAATGAAGTTTTATGGGAAGAAAAGAAATCATCAAAGGCTTAAGTTTAGGGAAGAAGTGATTCACAGAAGTGTGCCAAGGTCAAATCAGATCATACTTTTGAGTAATCAAAACTGACATGGAGGAAGAAGCTGAAAACAAAGTTAAGAAAAAATGCTCACAGGTGGGAGACAGCAATGAAATGTTGGGTGAGAAATAGGAAAAATAAATGAGATTGTTCAAAAGAACATTCAACATATTTGAAAATGAGAGAACAATCCATTGGAGAGTGGATTGAAAGCCTACTTTCACCGTCTGCCAGATTCACTCATTTTCGAACACTGCAACCTGTCTAAACCCGACCCCCCAAATGCTACCCAAAACAGGAGAGAGAGATTGAAGAGAAAACATGATATCTGGGTCTAGTTCAACGGCCTTTCTCAGCATCCATCATTACAATCTCAGGCTAAGCTGTTTTTATTGAAGTAAACAGATCACATAAAATATGAACACAAGCAAAAGTAGAGGTAAAGGGTAATTTGTATTGGATGACCTCCCTCCCACAGAAAGGAAAAATATCAGGGAGAGAATTTTAACAGACAAGTGGGGAGGCAGGGGCTCATCCAGTAAGATGACTTCACTGTGACAGTAACAATATGGGAATGTATGCAGTTTCCCTTCCTGTGACTGCGAGCTAATTCAGGTGAAGAAGGAAGTGGCTGCTTCAGCCCAAACTCCCAAAGTCTTGTCTTTCCCCACAACGCTGGAATTCTAAACCAGAAAACGAACAAGCACTCAACTGCTCCTTCAACTTCTCTCAGGTCTTGGCAAAGACAGAACCTGTTTTGTTTAAAAAGGCAAACAGTGGTCACTCTTGAAAAGCAGGGGAGTGAGCAGTGGTGCAGCAGTGAGCACAGAGTGTGGAAAATAGGCAAAGGGTTTAATAAACAAACAAACAAAAATATATGGAAATCTTCCCAAATGAATAGAATAATTACATACATTTGGCATCACATATTCACAAGAGAAATTCAAAAACATCTACCTTGAGATTCTGGAAACTGGTACAGGAACTCAAAAGAAAAAGAGGAATGCACAGATAACTGGATTCTTATCCCCAGCTCAGCCGCTAACCAGTGCAGTGGTCCCGGGAAGGTCGCTTCCAGCTCTGCTCGCCTAAAAAAGCCAAAGGACAGGATTAGATCAGTGGCTCTCAATGCACATGATGCATCTTTTTCACAGTGTTGACATTTGTGTCCATGGTGGGAAGGCAATCACGAGTAGGTAAACATGGCCAGGGTCTTCAGAGGAATCAAGCAGTGGCTCTACAATGTACTGACAGCCATTGCACTTTTCACCGCCAGGTACCCACAGTACAGGAAACACGGAGCTCATTTCACTTAAAACTGTCCTCCTTCCACTAAGACTTAATTTTAGCAAACTCAATCCTTGAGCGCACATCTTGTTAGTATTCCGTGTGACAAAATAGAAAGTAGGCATGAAGATCTTTTGCTGAATCCCAAATTACAATGGCAGTCTCCAAGAAAGGCAACTGTGTGATTGCTGGAATCGAGAGCTGAGCTCACGGAGCGCTGCACAGAACATCATTTTTATTTGAAAGAATGACTGACGAACTGTGGTCATTCAGACATGGTGATGCCAGACACAAACCAAGAGAGCCTATCATTTCAAGGAAAACAATTAATGGGATTTGTTGCCAATGAGAAAAATGACTTTTCAAGTGAAAATCAGAACTTCAATAGCCTTGCATCTCCAACTGGATACTTGACATATTCCTAATAATTAAAGTATGTTTTTGATGAAAGCAGTGGTGATATTAACAAATGTGATGTTTTTTGTTATTGTTACAGAATGAAACATATGAATATTTGAAAGATATGTGTAACTCGGTGAACCCGTGTTTTTTAAGTGAGCAATCTGTGGTGCTACACAGGTGGAGAGCGATTCAAACTGAGTATAAGACCAGTGAATTTTAACATAACAGAGTATAAAGAAATGTGTTGATACAATTTCAGATTTCAAATTAGAAAACTACCACTTGTCAAGTTTTAGTGTAGTATCAAAAAAATAAAAATCACAATTATATCCTTTTTACTATCTTTTCCAATCCTTTCTGTAAATTATTTCTGGATTTTCTTCCTAAACTTTAATCAAAGCATACGTCATGACAAATTGTCATTTTTCTCACTAGTTTTTTTGTGTCTTTTGGAAAATGTACTATTTTCATGCAGTTTACTTTAAAATCTTTTTCTAAATTTCTGCTTTAATTTCTTTTTTTAAATGCTTATTTATTTCGTTGGATATATATATAGAGAGAGAGAGAGAGTGTGCACATGAGTGGGGAAGAGGTAAAGAGAGAGAATCCTAAGCAGGGTCCACGTTCAGTGTGGAGTCTGATGTGGGAAACAATCCCACGACAGTGAGATCTTGACCTGGGCTGAAATTGAGAGTCAGAGCCTCGGGCACCCCACTTTTAATTTCTAAGATGAATATCATTAGCTATCACTCACATAAACAAAAACTCACACAGAGGAGTGTAGAGAGGTCCTGAGACCAAACCCCTGCACTTAGATGGGACTAATGTATGCTCCCTTCCTGCCCAGGGCCAATCTTCTTTGGTTCTAAACTATTAGGGAAGACACAGAGTGGCTCAGCTCTACTTTCAGACTCTGATACCTGTTTACTGTTATGTAGAGGCCACTTCAGCGAGCATGTGGACACAGTGAAACATCTGTATGACCGCACCATGGAATAGGCCACCTGTTAGTAACATATATCCATTGCGAGCTGTCCGTGGGGCAGGCACTGGTTAATAGAGAGCACTTAGATCAAAATCCAGACTCTACTACTATTTGGGGTATGTATACTCTTTTCTTAATTTTATTTTTATTTTATTTTGAGAGAGAAGGAGAGAGCACTAGGAGAGAAGGGGCAGACGAAGAGAGAGAGGGTCTTAAGCAGGCTCCACACTCAGCACAGAGCCCAACACAGGGCTCGATCCCATGACCCTAGGATCAGGAACCGAGCTTAAGTCAAAAGTCGGAGGCTCAAACGACTGAGCCACCCAGGTGCCCCTTGATATGCTCTTGGTCAAAATACAGAATCTCTCTAAACCTGTTTGTTTGTTTGTTTGTTTGTTTGTTTTTAATGTGAAATAAGAATGGCAATAGACCTACATCTGAAGATTACTGTATACTTCCACTGAAATGATCCATTACAAACCTTACTATACACAATGCCTAGCATACAGTAAAAACTCAGGAAATTGTACCTTGTTATTATAACTAACACGTCTCTTACCATTGTTTGCCATGTTCATGAAAGAAATAAAAACAATTTAACCATACAGGGACTCAAAATCCATCTCACTTGCTGAGACATTCGACTCCGTGAAAACTCAGAGGCAAAAGTATCCAGGAGTCCTTGTTTCTCATCCCAAAAGAAAGAAAAAAATCTGTCTGTGGCCAGGAATAAAAGCAGGTTGATAATAAGGACCAGGCACTGCATAAGTTTCCAAACTTTCTATGGTCAAGAGAGCAAGCAGGTCCCCCCAACATCATTCTCATCACTAGAGTAATAGGTCACAGGACAGGAAGTGAGACTCCAAACCTAGTCCCTGATCAAACTAGAGATGAGATTTTAACTTTTCCTTTGTTTCAGCAAAAAGTCATATTCATGTCATCTCTTGACCCCATGTAAAACCCAGCAGGAAAAAGGCTGGGGAAAAATAAGGATGCTTGCCAATCTGAGGTCAAACCAAAAGAAAAAGATGCCCTCATGCTGCTAAGAATAGATTGCATGTAGGAGAGAGGAGGTAGTTAATAAATTTCTTTCAATTAAAAATACAATCTGGAGGAACAGACACATGTACACTTATCTACAATTTCTTTAAAAAGATAGAAAGGAATTAACCATTAATCTAGTTACACTGGTGAGGCTCAATTTCATTTTTAAAGGAAAAAACAGGATGCCACCTTTCTTCTACTTTCTTCCATCAACTCTACGTACAACCACTCAAGTGTCAGTATCTTACTAGCCTGATAAGACTTTTAACTGCTGATTTAATAGAATGATGTAAGTTATGCTTCCAGAATAATGTATAGAAATGATTATGCCCCCTTAACAGCACTTGGATCTTCAATCAGGAAATTCAATTTTAGCTGCAAAACTATGTTTTGGCAAAAGTGCAATTGAACTCAGTGTACTTGTCACATTTCTAAATATACTCCGGTCACCATGACAACAAGGGAGACTGATGGATCGCTTAAAAGAGTACGGTATATTTAATTGTCAGCATTTTAAACTGACTCAGAAAAATGCTGTGTGATAGGGTCTACTCACCATGGTTACTGCCGGCTGAGTCCATAATAATAAAAGGCTTTCATACGCACATCGACAGCGTGCACGCAAAGAACGTAAAAGTCATTAGGCCCTTTCCAACCACGCTACACACCAAACTTAAGGCTTTCACAAGGACTTGTTCTCAGTAAGGTGCCACTCAAGAACCTACTCCCCGATTGTCAAGATCGGTGTCTGTACCCAAGGCCGATACAGCAAATCCCAACACTGATTCCGTACCCTGCTTCCTCTCTTAAACTAAAGATAAAGATGAACTTAAGGCTATTTTCCCCTGGGATAGGGGCTGAGAGACTCCTTCTCTTTCCTCCACGTGGACTTGTTCCCCATTGATAATCTTCTGGGATCCATACATATCCTAAATAACCATTTACGGAGCACCACTCCATGCCTGTGCCGGTCAATCTTCTTTAGGGTAGGAACAGAAAGGCAAAAAATAGATACCGTTCCCCCATTTTGGGAGCTGACACCCTAAGAAAAGAGGAAGACAACGATACAAATAATGCATTAAAGAGAAAGAAATAATCCAAATGAACTGATCCATTAGAGTGCACAATGCAAAGTGCCTAGTGTGGAGTGAGCACTCAGCAAATCATCATCATCGTTATAACTAAGATATCTCTCGCCAAAAGACTTTGCGATATACAAAAAGTAAACAAAGGCATGGTAACCATGCTTTCAGAGAACTGTAAGTGTTGTACAGAACTTAAAACAAGCTAACAGGAAAAAGCAATGGGGAGGGGACAGGTGTGCTACTTTAGCTGTAGGTTAAGGAAGATCTCTTCAGGAAGATGACATTTGTACTGAGCCTAGAATGAAGACTCCGAGTCAGCCATATGCAGAATCGGAAGGTCAAGTTGGAAACAACTTGGCTTACACAAGGGATAAAAGGAAAGTCAGTGTGTTTTTAGCTTAATGAGTAAAGTGATTGTGGAGTGGGAGATGAGGGAAGCCCAACTCACATCACTGTGCAGGATACTAAAAGGTCTTCTGAATGTTTCTAGATACCATGGAAGCCACTGTATGGCAGGGGGTGAGATATGATCCAATTAACAGTTTCATAAGATCTTCACATGATGTGGAGAAGGGCAACAAAGGAAAATCATAAAAGTATCATCACCATTTCAGAGACTATTGTCATGGTCAAGGTAATGGATGGTGACCTGGACTGAGTCACTATTCTCCTACTCCAGTGCTTTTCAGCAGCCCCACACTGACCCTCCTGACCACCTCTTACAAAAGAGGGACTAGGAGGAATGAGAAACAGGAAATATTCCAGAGGCAGAACACACACACATTGGCTAAGCATGTACTTTGAGCAAATTAGCTGGACAAAGGCCCTACAGCATGATGGCAAACACGCCCCATGATACAGCTAGTCTGGGGGGCGAGGGGGGCTTGTGATGCCGTATTTCCAATGAGCTGCAAGGCTTGGTGGGGGCGCCACAGGCCCAGAAACCACACTCTAGAACCAGGGTTCTCAGGGAGTCTGGAGGCAGGAACATGAGGATAGCAGGAGGCAATGAGAGCTTGGCTTAGAGTAATAACAGGTGGAATAGCCAAGACGGGAAAAACCCAAGAGACGTAGCAAAAAAGATACAATCCAAGGCTTGATAAAAAAAAAAAAAAGTAAATAACCCATGGAAAATAAAAAAAAAGAAGATGGTAGAACTGATTTTGAGCTTTCTTTACTTGTACTGTTCACTGTGCAGATAGTTTCCATCTCTCTAGTGAAACTGCTTTCACAATGAATACTTCCTGTGGCCACAAGTCTATCCCTATAAGATAGGGCCAAGGAAACGATTGTGGTGACAGATAATAATAAGAACAATAACAACAACAATCCCCATCCTTAACTGAGAGCTTATTGTGTGCCAGGCACATTATAGCATGCACCATGTCCAGTTCTCACAACAACCCTGTTCCTCTCTCACTGTTGACAAACCTAATGCTTGGAGACATTATATAGCTCTCCCCGAGTCACTCGTGCTTCAGCCGGATTCAAACACAAGAACAGACTGTAGGATCCATTTCCTTCACCTCCATTTTGCCTATCAAGTTGAATCTGGGGGAGAATCAGATGCCCACGTGGGGCATCCATCCTCAAAGTCAGGATTCCCGTAGGCTCTAAGTTTCAAGATTGCAAGTGGAAAACTTGATTTGTGGACTCTAGAATCATAAGAATAAAGTACACAAGGTCAAGTGGCTGGTCTCCAACAGAACCGTGACTCATTTCATAGCCTCATAACACAAATGTTGCTTGAGTAGTTTACGCTCCTTCTCAGAGTCACTGTTCTGGACCCCTACTCTAGTGCTTCCTCCATGGTGCCCCATTCTTGCCTTCTCAGCTTTATTCTGCTTTTTCTTTACAACTCTGTCTGCACAGAGAGTAACTGGCTCTCTACACAGTGATGGTTTGGAGTGAGAAAGAGGCCCTTGTTTGTGAAGATGCATGGTGAACGGTAGTGGATATTGACAAGACATCAGTAGATAAGAAAGACGAGCTGAGACATTTCCCCAGCCCAGGAAGTGGGTAAGAAATGAGCCACAAGATCTTCCTTCTAATCACCCACACTGTGCTTTCCCAGGATGATTCACAGGTATGGCTCCACAGACCTGACAAAGGGGACCATCGTCAGGAAGATGAAAGGATGTTTTTATGCCTGCTCTCGCTTTTTTTTTTTATTTGTTCCTTCTTGAGTAATAACTATTAATTGTGCTATGCGGGCAGTGCAGAGATGAGTCTACCGGGAAGCCAGCACAAATCCATCAAGTGCTTTTAGTCCGAGCTTTTTAGAAGCAATTGCTTACCACATTTTCCCTGCTCTTTTTCTCAAAGCTAGAATTAAAGTGGAATTTACCACACAGTTACCCAATGCCCTCCTCCCCACCTCTGAAATGAAGGCAGAAGATGGCTATTGGTCTATCACCAACAAAATCACAAGGTGTAGGCGAAAAAAACAACTCATTTAGTGTTTAAAAAGCTGAAGTATTGGTCCCTAAAATAGGTACTCCTCTTACATTAAAGTATGACAACCCTGTGTAAACAGATACTGTCTAATTTGGACAGATGAAGAAATTAATGTTCAGAGATGATATGTTATTTGTCCAGAATCCAACAACTAGAAAACAGAAGAACCAGAAAGGAAACACAGGTCTTCTGACTCTAAGGCCAATCTTTATTCCACCCATACCAGCTGCCTTGTACACCCTTCCAAGAGAAACAGCTTCTAGGCTGTTCTGCAGAAGAATCAAAGCTTTAAATATTTCTTAGAAATAAGACTGTATATTGGAGTACCGGGATGGCTTAGTCAGTTAAGCATCTGACTTGGGCTCAGGGCATGATCTCACAGTTCGTGAGTTCCAGCCCCACGTCAGGCTCTGTGCTGACAGCTCAGAGCCCGGAGCCTGCTTCACGTTCTGTGTCTCCCTCTCTTGATCTGCCCACCCTCTCTCCTCTCAAAAATAAATAAACATTAAAAAGTTAAAATAAAATAAGAAGGAAGGCTGTATATAACCAGAAGGGCTCTTTGAAGAGGTCTTTTCTAGGAATAGTAAGCAACAAAGCCATTGTGATTCTTTAAGGCTTGCCTCTAACCAACGCAACAGGTTTTTGACCAAAGCTGGATTCAGGGATCAGTTAGGACCTGTGTCATGCCTAACATGGAATCATGGCAGCTCTTGAATTTCCCAGCACAGGATTGTGGCCAAATAACATCTTACAAAGCCTGTCCCCTCACCAGGGGGACAAAAGAAGAAAGAATTGGGGGAACGAGACACAATGGAAGACTGAGAGCTGGTAAGTCATAGGTTCACACAGGCTCCAGCCCATTATGAAACAGAAGCAAATTTTAAAATAACGAATGAAAAGCTACTATAGTCCAAGCTTAAACTCATCTCTCATTATTATTCCCACAACCTCTATAGTAGAGGTAGATGTTGGAAAGGATCAAACAAGGGAAAATCAGAACAATCCAGTCTTTAGGGCTCAGATATACTATCTGAACAAGGTGAGGATTAATATGTGTAAGTGGCATCATTGCCCAAGGGGTGGTGAGGTTAAGCATTTTGAAAAGATTCTTTATCATAAGCAGAGCTGACAGGGACACCTGATGAGAATGGTAATCAAATCAAGAAGTAAATAAACACCGGATCGATGTTCTTTAATTTTGGTGGCTGACTTAAGAAAAAGGGCTGCCTTATAAAGGTACATATTTCTCTCTTCCAACCATAAGTACAGGGTAGCTTCATATTGTTTTCTCCTTTTTAAAAGTTATTTTGTTTCTCAACAAATGCCAGTTAACCACCTTCTATGTGCTAGTTAATGTGTGGTTTGGGGGAAAAGGATGGCAGAAAGAGAAAAGGACACAATCTCTATTTTCAAAGAGCTCAGAGTCTGGTTCCTAAGGCCAAGCACACAATGTTGTGATTTTTTTTTAAGTCAGCAAGTTATGTTCTCAATTATGAAAATACCAAATGTCAGATTCTTCTCCAGTCCAAGCAATAATGTAAAATGAGCCAATTCTTCTGAATCAGATTTTTTTAATGAAAATTATGACTGCTGAAGCTTTTCCCTTTAATGCGAACATTATTAGAACTCAGGGAAGAACACAAGGTCAATTTACTGTGTTCCATATTCTTCCCAGGCTCAAACCACCGACCAATAGAAATATAATGTGACACATGCGCAATTCTAAGGGTTCCTAGTAGTTATGTTTAAAAAGAATAGAAGATAAAATAAAATATAATAAGTAGAAAAAGACTTATGTTACAAATATATAAGAAATAGACAAACATATACAAAATATACAGAATATTTGTATTTGAATAGCCACATTTCAAGTGCTCAGGGGTCTCATGTGGCTACTGGCTACCCCCACACTGGACAACACCTCCCCAGCCTCTCCTCAACCTTCATCTCACAGTAAGTGGACACAGCAAAACATTTGTTGGAGATAGAGAAACATATTTGACGATAGGCATCAAGATTCATAGACTCATCCAACCCATCTCATATTGCCAACTATTTTTCACCATCTTAAATCTCACAAACAAGACATTTCAGGATGCTGCTGGCAAATGGCTCCACCCTGTATGTGAGGATGAAGAGAATCAAACAAGAGCAAGAGAATCATTACTACAAACAAAATGGCCACCTATCCACTGGGAGGTTGATACCATCACATACAAGGACCTGAGATTCTACTCTCAAACTTTTGCAGTTTGAATCAAGGTCCATTTTCCAACTCTAACCAAAAATACTTCCCTTCCCAGCCTCACTGTACTTCATCTGAGAATAAATAGGGTATGTAAAAATACGGTAAATGGGCAATGGCTTAATAGGTAAAGCTACCAAAATAGAGAGGTAAGGACTCCCTTCTTCACCTTTTCATACCTTCTGGTTTGGGTCTGTGGATATGGAAGATTCTGTTCCCATGTCAAATGATAAAGAGCTCTCCCTCCATCACTCTCCATACTTCTTTCTCAATGACAGGAGGAGGGGTGGTTTTATCTGACTGGTAAATGGCGTTTGTAGTTTAATTAATTGTGTTGTGCCAATGATAATCTCTTAGCTTTGATAGATGTATCTGGCTATGTAAGATATTAGAGGAGGATGGGTGAAGGCTATACAGGGACTCTGTTACCAGTTACTATTACTAGTTATTATTTTTCTAACTCACCAACAGCAACATGGTAAGTATGACTAGGGATGAATGCCCTCAAGCTGCTTGCAGCCAAACCAAACCTCTATCAGAAAAAGAGCTGACAATACTGAAAACAAGAAAAGACATTACGTAAAATGACTTCTCGCTTTTTATTGTTCTTGCAATAAATTAAAAAGTATTTCAAATGCATTTGATTAGTTAAAAGGTTCACTGGAAGCTAGGAATTAGCTGAATTAAAGGGTTTTTTTAATTATAAATAAATAAATAGAATGAGAAAGGCCAACGATGCCAAAAAAGAAATTGTAATTAAAAAATTCACATTTTTGCTAATTTTTGAAAAAGTTTATTGTCTGTTTGGACTAGCAATAGATGGAGAATCATTTTCCCAAATAATGGTTGAAGGTTTCAAATCTTATATTGGCTCAATTTTACTCTGTGTGTGGGGGGGTGTCGGGGAGTCTTCTCCATCTGTGCTAAGAAGGAAAAAAGGCCTAGCCAACACATTCACAGGGTTTTCAGAGATCCAGTGTCCAGACCTTTTAGCTTCCATCCCAAGTATCAGTGAAACTATATAACTTAGCCTGGGAAAAATTCTTTTCAAAGGATCATGATACCTTTTTTTCTCCCCAAAGTCTTCTTTCAAAGATCAGGGTTTCTTCAACTCAGTTTATCTTATTCAGTAAACCAATCAAAGATCAAAGAATAAGAAAAATTAAACTCTACCACCTTGCCTAGATAGGTATGTGGGTGGGTGGATGGATGGATAGTCGGATGGATAGACAGACAGATACATCAATAGATAGATAGACAGGCAAGAATAAAAGCTAAAGTTATTTGAGCCCAGTTTACAAGCTGAAGTTGCCTGCTCAAGGAAAGGGGCTTTTGGAAACATTTTACTCCTTCCTGAACCCTTACCACAAAGCAAAAATATCAACATATTCACCAAGTATTTTTTCTCTTCTTATCAAAAGATAAATGTTTGCCTTTCATCAAAGGTAGTGAATGTTAGAGAAAACAAGTCATGAAGATCAACATTTTGGGGATGTGGAAATGGGGAATCAGAGAGAGAAACAGAATTATCCAACTCGGCTCTTTCCTATCAGAACCCCTCTTCAACATTTCTTCAGAGAGTCAGACCTTAAATTAAAAAGCAAGGCCAAAAATAATTAAAAAAAAAAAAAAAAAAAAAGCAAGTGCTGTGAACAAAGTACAAGGTTAAATAATAGAAGGCAGAGACAAAGAACCCATCCTGGCCCTAATAGGCTTTGGAACTGTCTCCAGCCTCCTCGGAGGGCATCCGGCCAACTTCCCTGGACATGGCTGCCTTCTGACAATGCAAGTTTCCCTGCACCTTCTCTATCTGCGTCCTTCTGGCACCCTACACAGGGTCCAAAGCCATGGACAGCATTTTTCAGAAGCCTCTTGTCACCTCTAGACCATTGCTCCACTGCCTTACAACCAGCCACTAGCCTTCAACTCTCCCACTTCCAATTTTTACTTTTACTTCTCCATTGAGACTCCCAGTTCCTGGGACCCTCTCTTTTCCCCTAGGTGACACTCCCTCATCGCGTCTCTGTTCCCTGGGTTCAAGGTAGAGCCCGTATACAATAATACTTGAGGCATTACTTTGGTCCTTTATCTGAACTACCTTCCCAGATCTCACAATGAGGGATTACAGTACACTCAATAAAACCCTAGGAAGCTAAGATACCAACGTGGCAAAAAATCTTCAGTAACAACCCTCTCAGTTTATATGGCAGAGTTATTGAAGCATTTCCTTACGCATTGCCTCACTTGATTTCCGTAACTCTAGTAAATTAGGCACCGCAGAATTGGATGCCCATTTAACAAAAGGGGAGGCAACAGGGAAAAGAAGGGAAGTAATCTCTACCAGGGGTTCAGAGGAAATTTGGGGGACACTGCTGAAATCTGAACCCAAATCTCCTCATATCTGGGGCCCGGGATGCTTTTAATCACCCCATGCACCCGAGGCTCCAGGATCCTCTGCACAAAAAAATGACACTCCAGGAATGGTGAGGACAAACCATTAACCTACAGCAGAATTAAACTAGTATTTTTACTTGACTTAGAAAGGAGAGAGTTTAAAAAAAAAAAAACTAAAAAAAGTTCTCCAACGGATTCTGGTAGAGACGATTAGCAGAAATATCTTGCAAAGAACGTGGGTGTCCTGGAAGACTCATCATCGTCATCATTATAATTTCTAATCATGTTGTGTGGGCAGGTGTCCGTGTAGCAAAAACACCATTGGAACCCAGATTAGCAGTTTCATCGGGAGACTAGAAACTAAGTCTGCAATTCTTAGACCTCAAAGTCTGAATCACAGCTTTCCCCTTGGGGATCAGCAAATATGCGGTCTATGCCTTAGCAAGGACTGTTGGGTCTGCCGCGGGAGGTAATCAAATCCCAGGTCCACCCAAAAACATACATGGAGCAAGGTACCGGAAGCTTCCTGTGTGCCTGGAAATACCACGAGATTCAGAAACAGAAGGCCAGAGTTGTAGTCCCACGTTATGGCTCTAATTCACCGAGTAACTTTGAATGAATCATTTGCCTTCTTTGCATTTTTGTTTTCGTTCTCATCTGAACATTGAGAGTTTTTGAACTATTGGTTTTCAAATGAGACACAGGATAAGATCAGGAGAGGAGGCAGCCAGCAGCAGGGCCTTGGGCATCCCCTGGCTCCGCACCCTCCCCCACAACTCCAGCACATCTGTTTTCATCATTTGACTTCAGGCCGCTCTGCAAGATTTAGCTTCAGCACAGGAGCCAAACCCACAAAAAGCATGGGCACGATGTCTGTTATCCCATCAGCTCGAACATTCTGATTCTACTCAGACATATTTTCTCCTGGACAAATCTTTTACAAAGATCTTTTCACCTAGTTTTACCTGACTGGGGGGAGTTTTATTGGTAGGCTTTAAAAATAAATACGTTAACTTTTGGTTCCACTTCTGAGTTCTCAATAGCTAAAACATGGAAAGAGCCTAAGTGTCCATCAACGGACGAATGGATCAAGAAGATGTGGTTTATCTATACCATGGAATACTACACGGCAATGAGAAACAATGAAATCTGGCCATGTGTAGCAACATGGATGGACCTTGAGGGGGTTATGCTGAGCGAAATAAGTCAGGCAGAGAAGGACAAATATCATATGTTTGCACGTATAGGAGGATTAGGAGGAACTTAACTGAGGACCATGGGGGAGAAGAAGGGGGGAAATGGTGGGGGAAAGGGAGAGAGGCAAACCATGAGAGATTCTTGAATGCTGACAAAAACTGAGGACTGATGGATGTGGGGGTAGGGGGGATGGGCACGGAGGAGGACACTTGTGGGGATGAGCACTGAGTGTTATGTGGAAACTGATTTGACAATAAACTATTTGTAAAAAAATAAATAAATAAATAATAAATAAATAAACAAATACGTTAAGAACATACTCTGAAAAAGCCACATGAAGCATGTCAGTGATTTCTTATTCCTCCACATGAGCAGATACATCGAGAAAATGGCCAAAGATAGGAGAAAAGAATGAGGGCAACAGAAGAGAACCCACCACAACTCCCATGATTGTTTCACAGGGATATATTAATTCACACAAAAATGTTGCTTAAGCACACGCAATATGATAGGCATTATGACAGTCTCGAAGTGAACAGACAGACAAGTTTCCTGTCCTCAAGAGGCTTATTCTAATTGGATCTCGCATTTTTTAATTTACATTAATAAAAAAGCAGAAACGAAAATAGGGGAATTAAGAGTCAAGCCCAGACAACTGGGAAAACAACCAAAGAAACTTGAGCAAAGCAGAAGAAACACATTATCGACAATTTTAAAGAGAAAATAAAGAATAGTAGAGCAGCAAGTGAGTGCGAATGCTGTTTTGTGAATAAATAATAAATAAAATGTGGTCGAGCTCATAAAAAATGGGGAATAAATAAATAAAGTGCAAAACCACAGAACTTTAAATAATGACATGGAAATAAGCACAAACGCAAAGGAAATGAAAATAATTATATGAAATTATTTGACTCCATGCAAATCTATTTGATATAGGTGACTTTCCTAAAATACAATTAAGGTAAGTAACCACAGAAAAGATACAAAAGCAAATGAGTCCAATTAGTATAGGAGTACAAATATAAAAAGTTGTCAAAGAGGCAACAACCTCCACCCCTCCAAAAAAAGGCACCAAGTCAAGGCAGTTTCACAGGGGAATTCTATCACATATTTAAGGATCAGATTCTATCAGTGGTATTAAAACTATTTCAAAAGCAACCAAAGAAAAAGAAAGGTTCTTGAATTATTTTATGGTGATTTAAGCATAACATCTATACTAGAATCTGACAATGGCAAATATACACATATATGCGCCCACACAATTTTCAAATAATCTCACTTAGGAAAACTGATGCAAAACTTGTTAATACATTATTACCCTGTAGATGCCAACAACACTAAAAATATAATGCACAAACTATGACTAAGTGTATATCATTCCAGGAACACTAGCATGATTTCATGTTTGAAAAATGTATTTATATATTTCACCAAATTACAGAACAAAAGATAAAATTCTAAGATATTTTCTCAGTAAAAAGAAGAGACAACGCACGATCATTTCGATAGTTTCCGAAGTGTTAAACACTTAACAACCAGTCTCCATTTTAAAAATAAAAAGCACTCTCATAATAGGGATGGATTTTTCTTTAACACAAGATACATCTCAAACCAAAGCCAACATTACAATTAATAGCAAACATTATAAGTATAAGCATCCCCATTAAAGTCAGGAAAAAGAGAAAGACATTCACTCTAACACTGCTATTTAATATTTCCTCCTCTTGAGGTAACAGATAATACAATTCGAAAAATCTGTAAGATTTATAAAAACTAGACAGAAAAAGGTAAATTATAGCTATTGCCAGATTATATGATTACTGAACCAGAAACTCAAAGAAATTCATCTAAAACTTATTCAAATAAGGACTCCTGGGTGGCTCAGTCAGTTGAGCGTCTGATTCTTAGTTTCAGCTCAGGTCATGATCTCACAGTTCAAGAGACTGGGCCCCACATTGGGCTCTGCTCTGAGAGTGCAGAGCCTTCTTGGGATCCTCTCTCTCCCTCTCTCTGACTCTCTCTCTCTCTCTACCTATCTATCTCTATCTCTTTCTCTCTAAATATAAATAAATACATAAACTTTAAAAAATAAATAAAATTTGAAAAACGTATTCAAATAATGAAAGAATTAAGTAAAGTGGCTGGATAGAAAACTCAATATACTGATAACAAGGGGCTATAAACACATGAACAATCAGGTGCTATAATACTAAAAAAAAAAAAAAAAATCCATGAACTAGAGAAAACAAAAAGTAGCTAGGAAAACGAACTTATAAGAAATATGCACAGTCTATAAGAGGAAAAATTTAAATGCTCCAGGTGACATAAAACCAGACTCCAACAAATGGAAAGGTATCGTGTTCTAGGAAAAAGAAATAGCATCTTTACAATGCATAATGTAAATAAATAAGTTTGGAGCAATCCTCATAAACATATCAATTAGACATTGCTTTGAGAATTGGACAAGTTCATTCTAAAGTTCATGGGAAAATAAAATGCTAAAAGACACAAAAATTTAGAAAAAAAGCAACTAATAAGATTGGAGTAGCCCCATCAGATAAGAAAACCTGTTATTAATAGGTGCAATAATTGAAAGCATGAAAATGGTGCATGAAATGACAGATGAATGGAACAGAAGGTTCCAAAACAGATACAAATTCCTAATAAATAAGTAATTAAACATTAAGAAATGTAATATTTAATATAAGTGCTTTTTCAAATCAGAGTGGAAAAAAATGGACTATTCAATAAATAGTGTTGGACACATAGATCTAGAAAATATCAAAGTGGATCCCTACCTCACATCTTTGACCAAAATATAATTTCAGTGAATCAGTGATGAGAGACAGAAAGAGACAGAGTGAAAAAGTAAAAAGAACCAAATGAACAAACAAGAAAATTACAGGATTGTTTTTAAATAACCAAAGTGGAGAAGGCATTTCTGAGTGTTACACAAGGCCTCAAAACTATAAAATGAAGATTGAATTGACTGTATAATTTTTTTTTGTTACTTTTTGCATGCAAGTTAGAAAGATAAATGCAAAATGGTGAGGAGTTGCAACTCCTATCACAGACTAAGGGTTAACTTTTTTAACTATTAAAAATAAGTAACAATTCATGGTGCCTGGTTGGCTCAGTCGGTTAAGCTTCTGACTTCAGCTCAGGTCATGATCTCACAGTCTGTGGGTTTGAGCCCCATGTCGGGCTCTGTGCTGACAGCTCAGAGCCTGAAGCCTGCTTCAGATTCTGTGTCTCTCTCTTTCTGTCCTTCCCCTGCTTGCTCTCTGTCTCTCAAAATAAAATAAAGACATAAAATTTAAAAAAATAAATAAATAACAATCCAATAGAAAAGGAGACAAAGGAGAATTCACAAAAACAAAAACCAAACGGCTATATCCTATTTAAAATGATGTTACCAGCCACTGACAGCAACAGAAATGCTAATTCAAACCATAAGATACCAGGCACAAGATACATACAGAAATGATCATCTACTTATATGATTACATGAAAAAAGCAAGATGCGACATAACGTGTGCAGTGTGCTCCCTTTTGTGTAAACATTCTCTAGACACTGAGATACAAAGGCATATAAACACATATAAATGTCTGTCTAGACCCAGTTTACTTCTAGAAGGGGATACAAGGAACTGATACCAGTGGCGACCTCTGGGTAGGAAAAGTAGATAGAGGAGACCCTGATAAGGAAAAAGTTTATTGTTTCATTACACTTCATTTTTGTGACTTTTAAATTTTGCACTATATTCTTGTGTTGCTTACTCAGATATTTGTTTTAGTTTTCGTTAAAGAAAGACTGGACAACAACGACCAATGAGGACACTGAATGCAGGGAAATGCTAGCCAGATAGTCTGCAACTTTCCATCTCTGCAATATGGCCTATCAGAAGGAGGATGACAAAGCTGTTGTCTTTGAAGCCTAATGCAGCTACTTAACAGCCTTGACTTTGGGGAAGTTCTTTACTCTTACAGTGTCTCAGTTTCCACAGCTGTAAAACAGAAAGCTAAAATTTACATCTCAACAAGCTGCTGTGAAAATCAAGTACGATAACATATATAAAGCACCTAATTCAAGGCTTGGCAAGGAACACATGTTCAAAATAATGATGACAATCATGATGATAGTAATAACAACTCTAGTGCTGTGTTGCTCAACCACATATATTCAACCCAACACGCAGCTCGCCCACTGGCCTCAGCTTCCCATCTCATTGCCAGAATGCTCCGAGTCCCCATGAACCAAGAGTTGAATAATTACCAGTTCCAAACACCAGTCAGAAAGACAAATGGAAACACCTATTTCGACTCCCACATGTGGCTGAGGAAGGAGGCGAGGAGAGCTGTAGTTAAAAGACGGGGGAACGAGGTGGAAACTCCGGTCTACTGATCCCCATCATACAGACTTCCCACCACAAACCTTCACATGTTGGCCAGGAATGGGCCTCTTTCCCTCAACTCCAAAGGCCCCTCATTTTTCAAAGTTACCTTGTTTCACCTTCAAGAGCTCCATTTTCACTGTGAAGCGCCTAGAGCACATCCCTCCATCAGGTGCCCTGGACTCATTCCCTTGTGAACACGGATAGTCCCAGTACCCACGAGGCCTCCTCTTCAGATGCTCACACACATTAGAGGGTAAAACTACCCTTCCTGCTGTGCTACAAAAGGCCAACTTTGTCAGTCTTCCAAAAGAGGGAGGAGAAAAAAGGAAGGATTAAAAAAAACCTTCACTGAAGACTCTATCCTGACAGAAATGCGGTCCCCTCTCTCTAGAACCTGACGACTTCACAATGGATAAGGATGGTGCATCCTTAGAGCGCTGGGTTTTCTTTGTGGTGACGGTGGCAGGGAGGTTTTTGTGTGTTTATGTTGTTTTATTTTTCCTTCTTTCTGTGTTTGGTCTTTGAGAAAGATTCTCTTATGGTGGCTATCAATTCTCATTTAAAGAAATAAGGACAATGGTATTAATAATGAAACAAAAGTACTTTTTACTCTCTGTGGTCTGCAAGGAGTTTCACATTTCACTCAGATAGAACTCCATGTTTTACTAATGTGAAAGTGTGTGGTTTTGGCGATAGCCAAGTTCTTCTAATATTCAACCTTCTGTTGTTCCTTACTTGCAATTTACAGTAAAATGAATCCCGACTTTTCCCCTTTGTCAAAATCAGCCCATTTTTAAGACACCCAGGCCACCTCAAACACTGTACTTGTCATGAATATCCCACTGGCCTGAGCCTATTTAGATCCAGTGTTGTGCATTCATCTCCACCCAAATGCCCAGATTTGGTCTTTGGACTCCACAAGACACCACCGTTCTGAAGAGGCCCCGAACAAGGCCAGTTCTGTCTTTGCTTGTTTCCCCTTTCCCCCAAAGTCCTTTCAACCTTCATTTTTGGCTATAGTTGAACAGGGAGGTCAGGTCTGGCAAGTCTGCAATGAGAGAAAAGCTACCACTATCACAATTTGTTTAGTCATCACCCTTACTTGGGTTACAGTGCTCCATCTTGAGAAGTTCTTTCACAAGTGCTTAACCATCCTATCAAGCCTGGAAAACTGGGGATGCCACAGTTACTCTCCTCCACCATGTCCAGAAGAAATGTAGGCTCAAGAAAGGCAAGTGAATTGCCCAGGAGCCTCCGGCAGTAAGTGGCAAGATCAGGTCCTCAACCCAAGTTTTACTAGTCTAGAGCAAGGGCCCTTCCTGCTCTCTGCACCGCCTGAGGAGAGCCACCAGGAGTTCCCCTCAACCCTGCGAACATCACTGCTTCCCCATGACACACTGTGACTCTACCGGCAAGGCCACCCATCAGCCTGTACTTGATGGCACAACTGGCGATGCAGGGGTTGGTTTTGATCGTTCAGCGCGTGGCCCATACCACTGCTGCGGTATTTTCACTACCACCAGGGTCCATCAATTGTCAGATGTGTCACAGACAACCTATTAATAGTCACTGTTAAAGTCCTGAAGTTCCAAATGAATTGTTTTCCCTTAGAAACCAGCACTCTTTCCAGGTTATCCCTAGGATATTGTCACCCACACTTTCTTTTACTTCCTTCAGTGGGAGAGGAAGAGACAAGAGTTATGGATAGATCTCCATTTATTCCACTTAATCCTGCCTGCCTTTCCTTGGTCACAGCCCACAGTGTGCTGTTATATGACCACAATCCACTGGAAGAGTCTTTGATGAGTAAGGGCTGAGGACTACTGCTGTAGATAAGGTGAGCAGAGGGCCCCACAAGAAGTTGGCTTTCCTAGAAAGAGAAGATAATATCTAAATTCCCTAATGACTGGGTAAACTTCTACCATCAGTCCTGAATTCGTTCTACAGCCTGATGTTTGGATAACAGAACTCAGAATGCCCCTCTTGCAATCCCCAGCTGCCTCACTAAATAATTTTGTCCAAACAGAGCAACATGAATGTGTTATCTATTACTCAGTGTACACACACACACACACACACACACACACACACACACACACACACCTCAGAGCAAAGAACAGATCCAGTCCAGTACTGCAGATGACTAAAACTGCAGTACCAATCAAGACAATTTATCCTACCAGTGCCTAAGAGATCAACAGTCTTACAAGTTTTAATAAAGTTGGCTTGACCATCACTGATATCAGCTTCTCTCCTGGGACTAAGTATCTATTGTCTTCCTTACTAGACTGTAAGCTCTCTGCAGTGAAGGACCAATTCTTGGTTCAAATAAACATTTAATGAGCACCTTTTATGTGGCAGGCAGTAATCTACATGGCAGAGACACAGCAAAGAATGAGAAAAGACTAAATGTCTGCACTCCCGGAGCCCTACAATGGCAGAAAATTCACAAATGGGGAAATGAACACATAGTTTTCGAAGAGCAATAAATTCTTTAAAGAAATGTAAAATAGGGTATAGGAGACAGGGAGTGCTTGATGTGGGGAGAGGTGTTATCTACATGACTTCTAGTTCCAACCATGAATTTGGAGCTTTTAAAAGAATCCCCATGCCTGTCTCATGCCTAAACATTCTGATTTAATTAGTTTAGGGATGGGCTTGTAAAACAATGCTTTTGAAGGCATTCCGATGATTCTAACGTACCATCAGGGTGGACAACCAGCAGTTTGCTTGGTTTTAAAGGCAAACAGGCTTGGTCTTCCAGGTACCTATTATGTACCATCTGTGTGCCTGTGTGCTTTATCTCTGAGCTTCAGTGTCCTTATCTGTAAAAGTAGGATAACCATAGTAATGCACACCCTTTTAGTTACTGTAAGAATTAAATGATACCTATAACATGCTCAGCACATGTAAAGGACTTAGGAAGTGTTGGCCAGCATGTACCATTATCTTTATCAATTAAAAATAAATAAATAAATAAATAAATATATGCACAGGAGAATGCATACTGGGAGACTGAGGGTCCAGCCTGGCCCTTGTATAAGTTTGGTTCGCCATGTACAGTGTGGACTTTTAAAGTGCTTTGTTGTTGCTGTTAAGAGCCAAAGTTGAGGTTACTGTGTGACAGCACATATTGCACTTTTCTCCTTCCATGAGGAAGTCTCTCTCAGTGCTTTTTTAAGAATTTGAATGAGTTGCCAACATTTAAAGACCTAAAGATGTCACATAAAAACCTGATGATGCATTCCCATGGGCAAGAATTGATTAGCACCAGCAGCCGCAATCTTTTTCATAGAGTCCTCATGAGCTACCCACGTCCCCCACCACACCCTTGTACCTCCATTCCAAAAGTGCACAATGGCTGTGGCCGATGACTAGTCACATTTCATCAGCTGTTACCTTCTCTCCAGTAAAGAGGAGAACAAAGTATTCCCTGTGCCCAAGACGCCTACGTGGGAGAAGGAAAACTAGCTAAAAGGGCTTTATATTTCAAGAAGACACTGGAAGTATTTGTTTGTGGAAGCAAAGGCTATTTCTGTATATTAACTATGTAAATGCAGTGTGTCTGTGTCAAAAGCGTAAAACTTGCATGTCACCTGTTCACTCTTCTACATAACTTACCTGGCCCCGTAGGCATATGACCTATCATGGCCTGGGCACTGAAATAGGAACATTAGCTCCATAATCTCACGACTTTGAGAGGTACCTTCCATCATCACCATCTTCAAAGATGAGGAAACTAAGCCTAGGAAAGGACAGGCAATGGTCTTGGGTCATATAAATAATAAATGGCAAAGTTAGCAGTGGAACCAGAACTGTCTGACGTCAAAGTCGAAACTTTTTCCATTTCAGGAGCCATTTAATGTAATTTAACTAGTAAGGAGAACAACAACTAGATGGGCAAATTCTTGGAAAGAACACCATCACTTTAGAATAGTATCTCTCTCTCTGGCCAATGTACTTGGAGCTCATGCCACTGATGGTGAAGACCATCCTAGTAATTTCTGGCAACTGTGTCAGATGTTGGGAAACCTGCAGATTATACAATGAAACCTGTTCTTCTCTTTCTTTTGTCCATGTAAAGATAGTTCCACTTTTTTTTTCAAGTTCATTTACTTGAGAGAGAGAGACTGGGGGGGGGGGGTCATACACACAGGGAAAGGGCAGAAGGAGAGGGAGACAGAGAATCCCAATGCAGTGCTCGATCCCACGAACCTGTGAGATCATGACCTGAGACGAATTCAAGAATTGGACGCTTAACCAACTGAGCCACTCAAGGGCCTCTAGATAGTTCCACTTTTAAATCTACAGTCAAACAGATCATAAAAAGAAAAATGCATTTGCATGTGTACACGTGTCTGTGCTCACGTGTGTGTGTGTGAGTGTGTGTGCATGTGTTGTGCTGACAAGGACCAAAACCAATGACTGAAATGGATGGATGAAAACACATTCAGGTTCAGTTCAAACACTATCTTTTTGCTGAAGCCTCCCTGGACTCACCCAGTCAGAATTAACCTGTTACCATATTCTAAAACAGATTATGTGTATGTATCTTAGATCTGTACATCACATCGTATCTACATGTTTTGTGTCAATATCGCCACCAAATTAGAATTCTCTGAAAAAAGGTGTTACTCACTTTTAAATTATCCACCCCAGTGCAGCCCATCACCAATGTTAAGCACAAAACCCAGCACACAGTCAGATGCAAAAGAAGTGAATAAGTGAAGATAAGGTTGACCATTTTCTAACCATGTTTCTATAAGTAAAAGTCTACTTAGGTTTCACACCTATGGACCTAGGTTTGGTAGGGAGGCAGAGATCAATTTTTTTAAACTTCAATTCAAGACGTGCATCATCTACTGGAAGAGAAAAATGAAAAATGTACATTCATAACCATAAAGCAGAAAGAAAATTAAAATTAAACCTTCTAAGAGATACAAACACAAAAAGTTCTGGCAGTTGAGAGAAATGTGCAAACTATGAAATTCCTCAGAATTTTGCTATCATCTTTATTTTAAGTGGTCAATTAAAATATATCTACCCAAATAAACATGCAATATCTTTCTCTGATAATTTACTGACATTTCTTTTTTCAAGTTGCTGACATTTAAGTATCAAAAGAGCTGTTAAGAAAGGTCTCAGCCATAATGGGGAATTCAACTTTTTCTTTCATTTAAAGGAAGCTTAAGAGAAAGTAGCTTTGTATTTCAGCAATTCTAGAAGAGCCTGACTTTTCTGACAATATAAGTGGAAAGAAACTTGAGTCAAAACACACAAGAAAGAAAAGATGCTCAAGATATTTCAAGTCTACAATTATTTGCTGAACACATGCTAAGTGCCAGGAAATATGTTAAGCTCTCCAAGGAAACAGAGCTCAGTCTTTATTTGGGGTAACCGTGGGGTACTGGTCCAGCAAGAAAACATTAGGATATAACTTTATGATAAGCACTATAGAAGAGGTGTAGGCAACAGGCTAGGAGATTCAAGGGGGAGAGAAATTATGTAAATTAGGAATTCTATTGATAAATGTGGCATAGCACTATGAAAAGAAAACTAAATTGAGTAACTTGGCATTTGCATTATAATCCTGGTTTTGCCAATAATTTGGTGACAGAACTTGAGCAAGTCACTGCCTACATTTTAGACTTCAGTTTCTCCCATGATTTAAAAGGAGACAGGGGTGCCTGGATGGTCAGTCAGTTAAGTGTCCAACTCTTGATTTTGGCTCAGGTCATGATCTCACATTTCCTGAGATGGAGCCCCGGGTCGGGCTCTGCACTACAGCACGGAGCCTGCTTGGGAGTCTCTCTCTCCCTCTCTCTCTTTGTCCCTCCAGCTCCAACCCCCTCTTTCTCTCAATATAAATAAATAAACATTTAAAAATAATAATAATCACGAGACATATGGCCTTCCCAGTGGTCACATTCTACAAAGCCGAGTACCAAATTAAATAACCTTCTGAACTAGAATTATGGCAAGAGAAAGTAAGTTTCCTACTATCTTGTTTGAATTCATTTGCCCTCTTAGATGTATGTCAACCAACAGATTCTAAAGCAATAAATCTAATAGCTACACAAAATTTTATATTTTCATTATAATTTACATGAGCAACTAAATTTTATGTCATTCCATCATAATGGCTAGAGTAGTCCTACAAGGTCAAGGGTAGAAATATGAAGGCAGGCAGAGAAGCAGGGTGGATTTCCATGAGCCCCCCACCCCCACCCCCATTTCAAGACACAGAAGGGACAGGGTAATTCTAGGCCCAGATGCCATCAGTCAGTGCTGATTCCTTTGGTAGGAAAAGTAAGAACTTTATTGCACATCAGAAATGACCCCAGTAAATCTTTCCAATGTCATCTCCCACTATTACTTCCTCTGAAATCTTTATTTTATAAACAAATATTGCCAAAGTTGCCTTAACAAATCAGAATCTCAAGGGAGGGTGCCAGAAATCTGTATTATTAATGGCAAGTGATTACAATGATGGGGCAAATCAGGGAAATCCTATTCCAGAACATTCAAACTACCCATTAGGCACCACAAATGCCCTGCTTCTTGTCCCTTTTGTGTGTTTCTTCTGCCTGTGGTGTGTTTCTCCCATTTCTGGTGACATCCACTTACCCATCCTTCAGGGCCCAGTTAAAGTGCCGCCTGATTCTACTACCTGACTGCTCTCATACATATATTTCTTATTTCCTCTATTGGATTATGAACTCTGAGAGATCGGAGAAGGGGTGAGATTCACTCATTCATTCAACAGATATTTATAAAGCATCTGCCATATGCCAGGCACTGCTCTAGGCACTAGTGACACAGCAATGAACAAGATCAAGTGCACTATTTTCATGGACATTCTAGCACAAGTGTTGGCATACTGTGGTCCACAGACCAAGTCTGGGTCAATGAGGTGTTTTTGTAAAATTGTATTGAAACATAGCCACACTCAATTCTTTCCATATTGTTTATGACAGAGTTGAGTATTTCACTTTTTATATTATAATATTTATATTTACTTTATATTGTCAGATAGCAGAATGAGTAGCTATAACAGAGACCATATGGCCCACAGAGGCTAAAATATTTACCATCTGTCCCTTTACAGAAAAGTTTGCTGACCCCTATTCTAGTATATCCTTCCCACACAGCACCATGCCTGGTTGACAGGAGGCAATTGATAAATGCTTAGAGAATAAAGTAAAGGCAGAAAGTGAGAATAAGATCATAGAAGGCAGGTCCTACAGCAGAATCTCTTTCACCCAGCCTCCATCTTCCTCCTTAATTATGCAACACTAATTTCCATCCAGGATAGAATGATATTGGCAATGCTACAGTTTCTGCATGATTAAAAAGAGAGAGGGCAAGCTTTCAAACCTAGAAAAGTTAAGAATGAAATAAATGTGGGGCGCCTGGGTGGCTTAGTCGGTTGGGCGTCCAACTTTCACTTAGGTCATGATCTCGCGGTTCGTGGGTTCGAGCCCCACGTCGGGCTCTGTGCTGACTGCCAGCTCAGAGCCTGGAGCCTGTTTCAGAGTCTGTGACTCCCTCTCTCTCTGACCCTCCCCTGCTCACGCTGTATCTCTCTCTCTCTCTCTCTCCTAGAAATAAATAAATCATTTAAAACAAAAAATAATTTAAAAAAAAAGAATGAAATAAATGTGCTTTGTCTGCAAAAGTTGTTACTATTTCCTTCTCATTTGTGATTGTATCAGCTGGTCTGGCATAAAATACATCACAATAGCTGCCCTTCTGCCTTTCTAGAGCTTACAAAAGTTGGGGGAGAAGTTGCTACTGTATTTCATTGGTTTCTTTGCTTCTATGAGATGCAGCTTGCGGAGGGGACCTTGGCACCTTTTGGATCAAGCTAATGAAATTCCAGTTAAATGCAAACACAAGCACACACCTACACATGAGGAAAATCTCATTCTGTCAAATACTAAAGTAAAGCTTATAGATTCCATCTTATATCCAGATCCTCAGAATGGTCATCTTTATCATGCCCCCATGCAAACCTTCTCACCTTTCACGAAACGAACTGAAAGCTGTGTTATGTGCAGCCTGCTTTTCAGAGGTTGAGCTGCTA
Organism: Hyaena hyaena; assembly: GCF_003009895.1. Classification (NCBI taxonomy): domain Eukaryota; kingdom Metazoa; phylum Chordata; class Mammalia; order Carnivora; family Hyaenidae; genus Hyaena; species Hyaena hyaena. The sequence continues at coordinate 1,201,106 of NW_024080716.1, read as the reverse complement.
TAAAACTGGAAATGGAGAGCTGATGCACAGCTAAGGTTTTACAAGCACTGTGCGGTGTGGTTTACTGCAAAGAGTAACAGCTTTAGAGTCAAACGAGTCTTGATTTCACCAAAGCTTCGCTACATGTTAACCATGTAAATTTGGGCAAATCATTTAGCCTCTGTGAGTCTTTGCCTTACATTATGGGAATAACATGAGTTACATCGCAGGGCTGCTGTGAGAATTCAGTAAGACAGGTAAGTCCTAAGGATAGGTAAGTGCAAATCAGCCTTCTGAGAATCAGAAAATAGGTTTTCAGTAACAGCTGGTTCCTTGCCTTCCACTCGTTATTTTATCCAACAACAAGTGCAAAACAAATCCCCACACCTTAAAAATCCCTTTGTATATAATACACCTAAACTCCCTGAAAGTGTTATAATATTTTTTTTACTCCATAAATTTGGAAAGATGGCATCTCTACATCTATGAGTCTTTCTTAGTCCAAACTCAAGAAAATTCTTTCCCTTCTGAATTTACTACTCAGAAGTGAGATAATAGCTCTTGTGTAGGGGTGCCTGGGTGGCTCAGTCTGTTGAGCAACTGACTTCAGCTCAGGTCCTGATTTCATGGTTCATGGGTTCAAGACCCACATTTGTCTCTCTGCTGAGACATAGCCCACTTTGGATCTTCTGTCCCCCCCTCTCTCTCTCTGCTGCTCACCCACTCATTTCATTTCTCTCTCTCTCTCAATAAATTTTTAAAATAGCCCTTTTTCTATCTCCTGGTGACTGATTTCTAGTAACGTATTACTTGAAACAACATTTCCCAAAATGCATCACATTCAGAGCACCCTGATGACCATCACAGAACAGGTTATCAGGTCAGTTTTGAATATCCCTCCAGATCTTGAAGTGAAACAAAAATGGTCAAGTCCCAGTCATTTTCACTTCCTGGTTCTGGTGTCCTTGGTCCCCATGATACCCTTTGTAAAATGCAACAAAGAAATTCATATGCTTGCATCAAAATAGTCTCCATTCATTTTACAGATAGACACGGACGGGTGAGTAGATGGATGTGGTGACAGATGAAGACGGAGAGAGATAAATTAGAGGGGTGGAGAAGAACAGCCACAGGATGGATGATTACATGGATGGCTGGATGGACGGGTAGGAGGATAGGTGGGTGGGCACATGGACAAATGTGGGGGACAGAACTCCCGCAAACCTACATTGCAAGATGCTAGGCAGACACACAGAAATGAAAAAGAAAGAGAGAGAGAGAGAGAGAGAGAGAGACAAGGACATAAGCCCAAGACAAAAAGATCAATCTCAGGACTGAAATACCAGCAAAATCCCCTCTCCTAGCCTACTGCTCTTAAATCTCCATTTTAAAATTTCCAAAGGGCTCTCTTCATCATTATGTCGTCACATCCAAAAACATGGTCACTATAGGATTATATATGTGCCCAGCAACAGAAAATGAATCCTTTGGGCAAAACAAATTTACCACATCCTCCTAATAAGAGAATATAAAAGTACTGCAGAAACCCAAAGCAACTCATCTGATGTAGTGCATTCATAGAGACTAACCATACTATTTATCAGTGTTTCTCTAATTAACGTTATGTTAATTAAGAGAACTTGGCCTAATAGATTTTGTTGCAGTCAGAATTTTCTCTAAATTAACAATTCTACAGGTCTGACTTTACCTTGACTGAGATCTTAACTAAAAGTACTGCTCAACTCCAGTCCAATACATATTAATTTAGGATGAAATAAAATATGTCAAATTCCTCTACTGCAAAAACAGTTCAATTGCCTATGCCTCGTTTTACAGCAACTTCCCTTCTCGGTAAACAGGAAGCACTGTTTACTGGGCTATGGAAAATGGAAACAATGGTCAAGATTCTCACAATACATGCAAACACATTACTCACGTAATACAATACTATGTAATGATTAAGATGTATACTTCTGCAGGATGTTTAACGACATTAGAAAGTGTTTACAATGTAATAGCATGTAAAGAAAGCATGTAAAAATAAATATGTGTAACATGAGCCCCCTTTATAAAAAGAATAGAGTAGTAAATGTGTAAAACAGAAGAGTAGTTATCTTGGATAGTGAAGCATGAGTGTTTTCATTTTCTTCCCCATACTTGCTAGCAGTTTAATTTTCGAAAATGAGTATACTTAACTTTTATAATTAAAAATGAAAGGTTATTTTGTTTTAGGAAGGAGACCAGCACTCATGCTTTAAAAAAATAAAATAAAATGAGAATACTTTGTTTGTGTGTTTGTTTCCATTTACAGAGTATTTTCACATGCATTCACTCATCTGGTCCATTCAACAACTCAGAGAGATGGAGTTGAGAATCCCCACCAACAGCCAGTCAATCAACCTCATAGAGCAAACTGGGACAGCACACCCAACTCAAAGTTTCCTGATGTTCTATAGCCCTCTTTACAATGACCATTAACTTATCTAGGAAAAGAGTTGGTCTTGAGGTTTTGGGGGTTTGTTTTTTTTTTGTTTTTAATAATGGGGACTCCAAAACTGCCCAAAGTACCAACATCACATCCTATTTAAAAAAAAACAAAAAACAAAAACAGAGGCACCTAGGTGGCTCAGTCAGTTAAGCATCTGACTTTGGCTTAGGTCGTGATCTCATAGTTCATGAGTTCGAGCCCTGCATCAGGCTCTGTGCTGACAGCTCAGAGCCTGGAGTCTGCTTCAGATTCTGTGTCTCCCTCTCTCTCTGCCCCTCCCCGACTCGCTCTCTGTCTCTCTCTCTCCATCTCTCTCTCATTTTCTCAAAAATAAACATTAAAAAGCAAAAGCACATGCAAGCACACCCAAGCCCCTCAGTACCTTGCCCCAAAATGGGAGGAAAAGACCTTGTTCAAGAACGACACAGTTTCCTCCTGTTACCATTTTCATAAGCATGTACAGCCAATTATCCTAATGGGACAAGGATAATTGTCCTTAGTCCAATCTACTAAGGAGATGCCCAAGCACAATGTTTAAAAAGACAAAGTCTGACCTAGATTAGCAAATCTGAGACAAAGATTCGAAAGCTGCTTAAGGTGACAGAATGCTGAAGGAGGTTCAGAGTCAGCATCGAAGAAACACCACAGCTCAAACCTAGCTGGTCTTGGGATGACTCACCAGTACTGCTGTGACACTTTCCTGCCCCATTCATCAGACAGGTTTTTCCATTAGAATTTACTGACGATGTCATCGCTCCCCAGTGAGGTGGTAAGATCAATTCTGCAGTTTTAAATGGGGGAACATATGACTGAAAAGTCATAACACCGATTCCACTTAGCAAACTCAAAAAAGGCCAAGGACAGCGTAGTCTCAGTTGAAGGAACATTTGCCTCCGTTTTACCTCCACTCGTGAGAAAACTCACCAAAGCCTGTCTGTTTTGGAGGTTTGGACTAAAGAGCTAACAGATTCTGACAAAATCTGGTGTATTGATAAAGGTATCAGGAAGACTCATTATGTAGGAAATAGAGAAAAAGGCTGGACCTGCTTACAGCCTGGAGCAAAAAAAAAGGAAGTTGGATTTTTGTGGAAAAGTTGCAACCCATAGAATAAAATGGAGCCTCATGATTGGCTTCACTTCAGTGGGGACTGCCCTCAGTTTCCCTCCTGTGGAAACTTCTAGAACAGAACCCATAGTCACATACGTGTAAGAGCAAGAGTGTTGGCGGGCAGAATAAATACTCATTATGGGAATGGCCTGGAGAATAAAAGAAGCAGAAGGCAGAAGGTCAGGACACAGAGCCTTTGTTCCCTTGTAGCATCATCCAGCTTCCTCTCCAGCTGAGGCCACAGCCTTTTCTAGACCTTCTCACTCTCCTTCATGCCCGGAGTCTTCCTCACCCTGGAACCAATGGATTACATGTCTTTTAAAAGGCTTTAACTCCAAGCACTGCATGCCACAAGGGAACTGATAACAGTAGATTTTACTAAGCAGGGGTGCCCATCAGAATTACCCAGAAAAGGTTTTTAAAATGCTAACGCCCAGGCCCACAGCCAAAAATGTAGGGATGCAGACTCAAAATCTGAATTCCAATGGGATTTCCCTAATTGATGCTGAAACACAAACTCAAGTTGAGAAACGACTGCTGTCTGGAGCAATCGCCAACTTTAGTACTCGAGGCCACCAAGGGTTATCTGGGCAAGTGTGCCAAGAACATCGAGTGGCCAGTAGCTACCCTGTGTTCAAGGTGGACAGAAGAAGGAAAGGCGAACCAAAGAGCGGCTGGAGTAACAGTGAGGTTTTCCAAGGCGCCAGAAAGTTACCTCCAAGAGAAGAGCCAGTATAATCTGTCACACATCTGCAGAAGAAAGGATCCACTTGAGAGCCCAGGAATGAGGTAAATAGGGATGGTGGCAAGGATTTGGGTTTTGCACGGGTAGGTTTGCAAAAAAGCATTCACCGTAGGGAGGCTAGTTAATCAATCTACACAATATATGCAGTTGGCCTTTTTTTATCTTAAAAAAAACTGGACAGGAGGTAAAAGTAGCAAGCATATCCAATAGGCTCTGGATAAATCGTGAATTGGAAGGTATTTGCCACAGGCCCCCAAATCAAAGATGTATAATCCATCATGGCTACTAAACTGCTCTGACAAATCTCTTTGGCCAAACAAGGTAGAGAGCTTAACTAATTACACCTCCCCAATTCCTTTGGATGTCAAAACCAAGTGTAATTCAGTCCGCTTGTGAATCCCTATAAACAAACCCTACTGTTTCACTTGAATATGACATCCCTAATACAAAACAAAGGAATACGGTGACTAATGAATCTTAGTTCCAGTGTCCTTAGATAATGATCCTTATATCTGTTTCTTCATTTGTAAAATGAAATAATAAACTCTTCTCAGTAGTACATATAATAATAATAATAATAATGCCCTAGAGAGTTCTCAAATAATGAAATACCTAGCTTTAATTGCTAAATTAACTAGGGTCTTATATGTATAAAACCTAACATACATTCCTCTGTTTTCTGGAAGCAACCTATAGTTCCTAATTGACATCATCAACCTATTCAATTTCTGATTTGCAAAAATCCCTTCTGCTTTATCCAGAAGTCCAAAAATGCAATTTATCCAGTTGATAAGATTCTCTCCACCTCTCGTATCATTATGGAATATATGCCTTCACTCCATAGATTTCTTCATCCCGTGACATTCTCTAGAAAGAAATCTGGGAGGGAAGCAAAGAGCCTGGTATTCCCATGTGGTTCCTTCCTCTGAAATGGGGGCTCATTCTTGCACCATAGACCCTGACAACATGACGCAAGGCCTGCGGGTCCAGTCGGAGTTCTCCAAGTGTGTCCTTCCTTGGTGTTTCCCAAGCAGATGAAGCAGCCTGAATTACAGACTGAATTACGGCATTCTCTGCTCCGAAGAAAACAGTCCCCTCGTTCCCACCCTGCGGCCCTGCCCTACTTTTCCAGCTTCCGGCCCCACCCCCACCCCCACCCCACCTCCAGCCCCGGAAGGAACCACGTGGCAATGTGGGGGAGGGCTGGGGGCGAGGAGCCTGCTAACAGCAGAACACCTTTCTACCTTGCTTTTTGTTTTTGTTCAAGCGGGCCTCGCCTCCACCAGCCTTGTCTGCAGGGGAGGAATGGGTGAGTTACTCAGCTGCTGAGTTTAGAAAAGTAAACTCGGCCACTCCTTTGCAGGCTTGGGATTTACCTGAACTTCCTGCTGCTCAAGGTTAGGGATTTTGTAGGCCCAGGCTCCTGCTGTCACATGCAGGGATTATCTGAGAGAAGGAGGGAAACTGATTCAGAGATGCGGAATCAGCAAGCCCACGGAGATGACATGACGGACATAAAGCCCATTCTACAGCCTACTCTGTCTCCAGCTGCCTGACTGCTGCACTGCTCACGACTGGGTCCTCGGGGGGTAAGAAAGAACAGGTGGCAGACAGGACAGCAAAGGAAGCTGGGACTGAGGCTTGGGGGCCAAGGCAGAGGTTAGTAAGTTCAGTCTCCATTAGGCTCCTTAGGCCCAGGCATATCCCTACTCTATGGTAGGGACGGCTCCCCACCATGCACCTGGGCACATCAGGGCCTCCTGCTCTCCGATCATCCCCAGGGCACCTTCCAAAACCTTTATCTTGCCCTGTCCTGTCCCCCAGGCCACGATCCACACTTGGCCTTCTCAGATGTAGCCAACTTCGGGCATCTCTTAATTCTCCGCTCACGGTCTCTTCTAAACTTTGGAATGACACTCCTTTGACACTCTGTAATTACAAAGCCATTTTGTAAGGATAAGACACATCTCTAGGAGGGTCTGAGCTCCTTCAACGTCAAGAGCCGAGCCCCCTTCATCTCCACGGAGTCCTCCTTTGGTGCAAGCTAATTAACGTTTATTGAAACTTATCATTCACCAGGCATAAAACCAAGAGCATTTAATGAATAGATCCAGGAAGCAGATACACTTATTCTCTAGAAGGACCAGGATCTGTGCTCATAAAGACTCACCGCTCTAAGCACACCTTGCTGTCTCTGGTATAACCAGGGGGATGCTTGTGGACATGACGAGGAAGAGCAGGCAGGGATGGGAAGGAAGAACCAGGAGGCCAAGTTTAGTTCAAAACTAAAGGTTCTGCCTTCACTGCCTTGACGTTCCCCTACAGGGCCTCTGGGGGCCTAAGGGGAAAAGGAATTCCCACTTTACAAAATACAAGGAAATGGAGACAAAGAAAAATCTCTGTGGTCACTGTTCCACAAAGGATCTCATTGCCCAATGTGAGCAAGCGTCCCCATTTCAATCCGTGCCCCGAAAACAGAGGCCTGGCTGACTGTGGCGGTGTCGCTAGATTTATAGCAAGCCCGGGGATTGCTAAAATTACCAGGCCCAGACCAGACCCGCTCGAATAGAGCTGGAAGCTTTCTAGTAACTCCGACCATGCATGGGGGGTGAGTTGCTCAGAGAAGTGAGTCACTTACTGGAAGCTGTGCTTGCCTGCATTACTCAGCTGATATTAATACACCCACTTGTTCATTAAAGTTTAATTGGAGTTCATGTGAATTGGCTTCACCGGATACTTAATCAAAGAGCAGTGTTTGCGTATGAACTGTTCCCATGAAGCCAGAAAGCGCCACTTTCCTCCAACCTCTGTGCATATCCACTGGCCGCTCTTCTAACTCTGCTGACACCAGTAAGTTAGTCCCAGAGGGTGGAACAATGGTCTTGGAGGAGGGGAGAGAACAGTCCAGACAAACACAAAACTAGAGTAAACGGAAAATGCTTTCTGAGGCACAGCCGCAATTCCCTAACTCATCAGCAACAGCCTGAAATCAGCCAGGACTCAAATCCCAACTTTTTTGTGTGTTTTTAATGTTTATTTGTTTTTGAGAGAGAGAAAGAGACAGATCACAAGCAGAGGAAGGGGCAGAGAGGGAAGGAGACACAGAATCCGAAGCAGGCTCCAGGCTCCAAGATGTCAGCACAGGAGCCCGAAGCAGGGGCTCAAACTCACAAAGGGTGAGATCATGACCTGAGCCGAAGTCGGACGCTTACCCAACTGAGCCACCCAGGCGCCCCTCAAATCCTAACTTCTAACTAGGATCCTATTCCTGCGCTGGGTCTGGTAACAAAGCTACGGGGATCCTTCTTTCCCTGGGCACCTGTCTTCCAGGCGTACATCTTTATTTTTAAAATGGGTGGATAAGGAAATTAACCATCATTCAACATAATCACACATTTCTCTTGTACTGACAAGCAAACCATGAACACAATCCCAAACGCCTATTTATACAATCAGGGCTGTCAGTACCCTGTTATTTCTTATCGGATATCTCACTAATCAACATTTCTGAAAGTATAAAATTTGAAAGCTCCTGAAAAGATTGTGCATGAAGTTGGGGAGAAATAAGTTTCCAGAACAGTTGCTGTGGGTGTTGTCACTTTTTCCTTGGGCGTGGTCACCATTATTAAGTGCGTGTGACTTCTTGGTCCCAAACAAACCAAGATGAGTTAAAAACTCAACGCTCACTATTTGATCCACTGAAGCAACCCTCAGAGATTGCAGACTGAAAGGCAACGTACTTAATTTTTTTAAGTGTTTATTTATTTTTGAGAGAGTCAGAGTGCGAGTGGGGGAGAGGCAGAGATAGAGGGAGACACAGAATCCGAAGCAGGCTCCCGGCTCCCAGCTGTCAGTCAGCACAGAGCCTGACATGGGGCTCGAACCCACGAACCGCGAGATCATGATCTGAGCTGAAGTTGGACGCTTAACCGACTGAGCCCCCCAGGCGCCCTGCAATGAATTTACTTTTTAACAGCTTTATTGAGATATAATTCACAAGCCATACAATTCATCCATTTAAAGTCTAGAATTCAGTTTTTAGTGTACATAAAGTTATGCAACCATTACCACAATCTAAAAATATTTTTCTTGCCCCAAAAAGAAGCCCATACCCATTAGAAGCCTTTCCCTATGCCCCGCCCCACCCCTGTCAACAACCATTCATCTCTGTCTCAATAAATTGTACAGACCTGCCTGTTATGGACATTTCATACCATATAATACGTGGTCTTTGGTCTTCTTTTATTTACTGTAATGTTTTCAACATTCATTCCTCTGGTAGTTTATATTAGGACTTTATTCTTTTTTTTTATTGCTGAATAATACTGTTTTATAGATATACCACATTTTCCTTATCCATTCAGCAATCTTCCTTCTAAAAATAAAATAGACCCCCATTTACACCACATAGTGAATTACTTCACACTCAGTTTGACAGATCATTTGCTTATGCCCTCCATGACACGTTCTTGAGTATCCTTTCATACATGTAAAGAAAATGACCCCGTGGGAGGGACCTCCTGAGTGTGGGAGGGGGTGGCAGAGTCTTGTAGCACAGGCCATTCTGAACTTAAAGCTAATCAAGTCTAACCATCTAGGGTATGTGGGTGGCTCAGTCGGTTAAGTGTCTGATTCTTGATTTCAGCTCAGGTCATGATCTCACAGTTCGTAGGTTCGAGCCCCACATCAGGCTCTGTGCTGACAGTGAGGAGCCTGCTTGGGATTCTCTCTCTCCCTCTCTCTCTCTGCCCCTACCCTACTTGCTCTCTCTCTTTCAAAATAAATAAATTATTTTTTTAAAATGACCCATCGATGCATTGTTTCAGAGTTTATGAAGTGTTCTCACTGACGTGATGTAGCTAGACTGTGGCTCCCTCCCAAAGGAGCTGTGCTCTCTGTATTCCTGACTTCTCCCAGGTGCCAGGCAGAGCTTGGAATGCACCTAAAGAGTGACACTCACAACTGTCTCTCTCTGAAACAAAACTGCCTTTTTCAGCTTCTTAAGCTATGACCCAACTACTTAGTAAGAAGCACCTCCTATGTACTAGGCATCCTCGTGGTGATTCAAAAGACATGACACCTGCTTTCCAGGACTTCAGAATCTAGCAGAAAAGACCCACCCAATGCACAAAGAACAAATTAGTGTCAGACTAAACAGAATTAAAGGTGTGAGACAAACTCAGAGAAAGGACCCTTCAGCTTCTTATGACTCCCTTGTCATGCTAGTAATCTCATTTCTAACCTGGTCAGAGCTAATTATTATATGACAAACATAGATGGTAGATTTTCATGAATATTGAGAACTCATAACGATGTGTGTGCTGAAAATATACAAGCTGGGACATAAAACAGAGCCAATTTTAGCACCCACATCAGTAACATTACCATGTAATGGAGACTTAGGAGACCATCAAAGATTGGAATAAAGAGGGGCGCCTGTGTGACTCAGTCACCGTCCAACTTTGGCTCAGGTCATAATCTTACAGTTTGTGGGTTCGAGCCCTTCATGAGGCTCTATGCTGACAGCTCAGAGCCTGGAGCCTGCTTCGGATTCTGTGTCTCCCTCTCTCTCTGCCCTTCCCCTGCTCACTTGCTCGCGCTCTCTCTCTCTCCCAAAAATAAATAAACATTAAAAAAATTTTAACTAAAAACATTTTTTAAAAGATGGGAAGTAAAGAAAGTCATCTGTCCAAACTGAAATTTTTTGGCTCATTCTTAAGCAGCCAAGACACTGTGAGAAAGCTAGCAAAATTCACTCAGAAGTTGCCATCTAAGAAACCATGTAGTGCGAAGGAAAGTAATAGGTTTCCAAAATACATGTAATCTAACCCACACTCTGATACATGAAGCTAATAATACGGCACTGGGCTTGCTTGATGCCATGTGTCTAAGGGGCTCAAAGACTTTTGCCAAAGAAATCTCAATCCTTCCTACGTCCCAAAGTAAGGGCAGCACTGACTCTAAGTCTTTATGAAACTCAAGAGCATTTTTCATTACTCTGTCCTGTATTCAGTGAACACACTCAAGCTTCCAGATAAAAAGGCTCCTTGCAGGGCGCCTGGGTGGCTCGGTCACTTGAGAGTCTGACTCTTGATCTTGGCTTAGGCCATGATCTCAGCACTCGTGAGATCAAGCCCTGCAGTGGGCTCTGCACTGAAAGCACAGAGCCTAGTTGGGATTCTCTCCCTGTCCCCTTCTCACATGCTCTTTCTCTCAAAATGAATTAATTTTTTTAAAAAGCCACTTTGCGATCAAAACTAAAATTCCAACTCGTGTTTTTTTGTTGTTGTTGTTTTCTTACAGTATAGACAAGTTTACCTCTTTTGGATCCAACTCAAGGAACAGATTAGGTTTTCATGCAAACCAAAAACAACTGATCTGCTTAATGAAAGCTTCTTTCACTTAAAACCTCTACCAGCATGAAATCCCCCGGAACATACTCATTGAGTTTGCACATCAGTACAAGTATTCCTCTTTAAATTCCCACAGCAAGTTCTCACATCCTGTTTCCTAATTAACTCATGCAAAAAAAAAAAAAAAAAAAAAAAAAGACTTTTACCTTCACCTCTCTTTTTCATTAAAGCAAGTTTCAGGAAATACAGTGACATTTGATTTCTGAAAAGCACATGTTGGTTTACAAGAAATCCTAGAGATTTCATCGCTATTTATACTTGGGGAGAAACAAGTCATATCAAATCAGAGTTAACTTTTTAACCAAAGGAAAAAAAGAACAAAAAAGGCAACCATTTTTTTTTTAGATTTATTACATCTCTATCTAACTCGGGTAGAGCTTGGTGAGAATGACTTCATTACACTCAAATCAGGGTGGTAAAGCAGAACACCCCTAAGTTAGACATCCTGCATCTCCTCACCACTGCTTTAAGAAAACTCACTTCATCTCTCCAAACCTCAGTTTCATCATCTCTAAAAGGGACACTGCAAGCTCTGCCTTGCCTAACTCATAGTGATGCCATCGGAGGCAGGTAAGAAAATGTGTTTTTAACAGCTTTGTGAACTACGGAGCACCGTATACAATGTAAGGTATTATCTTAACTTTTTTTTTTCCTATAAAGACATTTTTAAAAGACACTGACAAACATTTTTGCGCTTCTGTTTCTATTTTGAATAAGGCAGAGAAACATCTCCACAGTTAACCCTGCCAATTCCTGGAAGCTTCACACACACACACACATACACACACACACACACACACACACACACACACACACACACTTTGTAAGGAAAACTGCTGGTTAGGACAACCAACCCAAGAAAACACAAAACCCTGAAGAAGCTTCCGCCTTGGAGACATCCTCAGCAGCATGACTTTCACACTGTCTTTCAATATATTCTTACTTTTTTAAGGTGGGTGAAATATATTAAGAATATATCCCCTTGCAAAAAGTGGTATACAAAACTCCCACTCACCTCCTTCTGGTTCAGGGAAAGGGTCTCAGGAAGGGCAGCCCCAGTGTATCAATGCTTTCTACAGGGAAGGAAAATGGCGGGCAGCTCTGAGGACAGGACCCAGGCACATGCAGACGGAGGGAAGCAGGAACCTGCCTGCGTGACACGGGGGAGATACCACCCTACAGCCATCTCTGACCAGCAAACTGACCCTCGGTAGCCACACGGCATTTTTCCATGAAGCAGCTTTTCAAGGACATGGATACATTCCACTCCAACACATACTCTGCCATGTGAAGTCTACTCTGTCAACTACCATCTGCAGATAAGCAAAAGTCAAGGACGGAGAAGCAAAGAACTTCTCCAATGTCATCAATGGCTGGGCAAATGCAACTATTATGTGCCAGGCTAAACTGGCCCCCTGTCCTTAAGTGAATAGGACTAGGACAGGGTCCTAAAACAGTCCTATATTCTGCACCTGCCTTCACCATTGCAGTGCAACAAGATCATATATATATATACACACATATGTATATATACGTAATTACGTATATTTAAAAATAACAGTTAACACTTATAGAGAGCTTGCTATGCCAGGCACCATTCTACAAGCTTTACCTTCATTCATTAACTGATTATTTAACTTATTTAGCCCTCACCAGGATCCTATGAGGTAAGTCCATTAAGTCCATATTACAGGTGGGAAATTGGAGCATAAAGAAAGGAAGCTGTTTGCCCAAGTTCACACAACCCTATGGGGTGGAACAACAGATTTAAAACCAGGCAATCTCGGCTGGGTGGCGCCCCCACACAGCACATAACACTGACTGTTCACTGGCACTCCAGACATTGGATGAACACCCACCAGGACCCAGGCACCTCTGGAGACTCTCTTCTAATTTATTCTCACAGTGACACTGGGAGACAGATTTTATGATCCCTAATTCAAAGGAAGACACTGAGATTCTAAGAGGTCATTGAAGTGCGGTTTTTACAAACACCGAGAAGCATACTTAGACTTGAACTGACCAATTTCAAGTCGAGGGCCCTTTATGGACATCCAGTTTTGTACCAGCCCTGACGTCAAGAAGCTACACAGCCTTCTAATCGTCATCAGCACTGTCTACCTACCCGTTCATTTGTTTCTTGCCAAGTGCTGCAGTAGAAAGAACATGCATTTAGAAGCCAGGAAATCCAGAGGGGTTCTGCCACTTGCTAGCTAGGTGACTTGGATAGGTTACTTAGCCCCTCTGCACCTCAGCTTCCTCGTCTAACCAATTAAAATAGTACCTCCCACGTTCTCATAAAATCGTTATAAAAATTAAATGACATGTCGCCCTTAAAACATTGTGACAATGATGGGTACATAATAAGTGCTCAACGAAAATTAATCCAATAGGTAACTGAATGAAACATTAAGATTAAATGGTATAACCTAAGAAAAATTCCTAATATGGTTCCTATCACAGAAGAGGTGCTCAAAAACAAAAACACAATTCATTTGTTGTTAATATTCTGATAACTTAAATGTGTCCTGAGTCTCCCAGCACTGTATGATGTAACCTACAATCACCAGAGTAGGCAGCACACCATCTTACATATTACAGGCGTTCAGAATCAATGATTATATGCTTTCTCTGAACTCACTACGGAAAGAAAATCTAAGATGCTAAGACAACTTCTCTGAAAGTTTGGGGCCTTCAGTTGTCCATTTTCATCCCAAATTTTATCTTCTGTTTGAAAATGATTACCCGTAATTGAAGCCAAAAACACACCAAGAAGCCTCAATACAACGTTCCTATTTATTTCTGAGACATTCCACAAGAAATAAAGAAAAATGATTTCCCAGTCTCCACACTTTTAAAACTCATCTCTGTGATCTCTACAAAGACTGCCACAGTACTTGTAAAATCGTTTATTTTGTACCAGACCCTTCACAGATGGTAATCGCAAGTGCTTTCCTGAGTCAGCCACTAGTGAGAGAAAGAGAGAATGAGAGAGAGATTGTAAATGCAAGAAATGGAAGACATTTGTTATCAAGAGAAAATTCACACGGCAGAATTGCTTCAACCAGGGCATCAAAGGAAAAACGGCTGCAAGAGTAAGTACATCATTAAATCTGAGGGAAATTTGTCTGTATGTGTGTATAGATGTGTGTACACAGGTGTGTATATGTATAGGTGTGTGTATGTATAGATGTATGTGTGCAGTTGTGTGTATGTGTATACATGTGTGTGCAGATGTGTACGTGTGCAGATGCATGTATGTACATAAGTATGTGTTCAGGTGTGTACATGTACATAAGCATGCAGGTATATCCATGTATAGGAGTATGTGTGTGTGTGTGTGTACAGGTGTATGTATGTATAGGTGTGTGTGCACAGGTGTGTGCATGTATAGATGTGTGCACGTGTCCAGGTGTGTATATGTATAGATGTATGTGTGTATGTATATGTATGGATGTGTGCAGGTATATCCATGTGGTGTGTGTGTGCGCACACAGGTGTATGTATAGGTGTGTATGTGTGTGCAGGTGTGTGTATGTATAGATGTATGTGTGCAGGTGTGGATATGTATGGATGTGTACATGTGTACAGGTGTGTGTATGTATAGATGTGTGTGTAGGTGTGTGTGTATGTATAGATGTATAGAAGTATGTGTGTGCAGGTGTGTGTATGTATAGACGTGTGTATGTGCAGGTATATGTATGAATGATGTGTGTGCAGGTATGTATATACACATGTGCGGGTGTGTGTACAGGTGTGTGTGTGTGTACAGGTGTGCACACGCGCGCACACACACACACACACACACACACACACACGGCATGAAAACCACCCACCCCAGGGCCGGAGAAAGAGCGCCCACACCCGGAAGCTCGGACAACCGTGTGAAGGGTCAGGACGCAGAGCCAGGCCTGGGGGCGGGAAGACGGCGTCCGGCAGCTGGGCTCTGCCCTTCAAGCGCTCCATCTGGTACATGGCCTTTCAACTCTTCTGTTCCCAGATGGGAGCCCTCCCAGGACTGGCGTGAGATGCGAGCAACAAAAGAGCCGTGAGAGTGTTTCAGACACCCCCGCAGACACAAACGGGCGTCGCCACCCCTCCATTCCAGTGTCAAACACAGTGACTTTTTGAGCCAAGGAGCCTCACCAGCCGAGTCTATTCCTATCACGGGCCGCTTTCAGCAAAGCAAGACGGGATGCGGCCAATGTTCCAAAGAGGCAATGCTTTTTAATTCTGTATTATTTCCAAAACAAAAAAGCAAAATCTCCCCCCCCTTTTGTTTTTCCAAATAAAAATAAATTATAACCCTAACTTGATAATAAATGCAGGCTGGAGCTGTCCTTAAGTAAAAGCTTTTGATAACAAATTGCCTGCACTAACTGCTATTTTATTGCTGAATTTTTTATTGTTGCTTAAGCACAGCAATTATGCTAATAAGCCTGGGAGGATGGTACATCGAGTATTGAATCTGACAGATAAAATACTCAATAAAATGCTAATCTCACCTGAAAATTGGAATCAGACAGCCTTATTAGTATTTATGGATATAGCATCTTAAACATGTTTTTTTTAAAGATGAATATATATGAAATCAATGTTGTCTCCTAATGCAGCCTGCCATTTCTAGGCCTTTATGTGCTTTAAATTCAAGGTGACGATTACTCATTGCCTAAGCTTTGCTTCTTGACAGAGAAAAAGAGAACTTATTGGTCATCTCAGCTGCATAAAGGACCGGGCAATAAAACCTTTTCCTGCCTTCATCTGCCTCCTTTCCTCTATGCCCACCCCACCAATTCCCGCCCCCCCAAAAAAAAAACGGAAGGTAAGAACTGTGTCGGAGCAAAAAGAGAAGACAGATTTGACAGCAACAAGAACCATTTGTGAAGCCATCTGGCTCCTCTCTCCACCTGACAGGAGGGAAGAATGACGTGTCAGAAAGAACAGGGAGTTGAGGGTCCAGAGAACCAGCTTCTAGTCCTGAGTTTTGCTATTTCCTCAATGTGTGGCCTTACCAGGCCTCAGTTTCCTAAACACAGTCCTTCTGGAGCCTTACAATGCAGGCTCTATACCTTTTTTACATAAAAAAGGGGGAACCAAAGCCGCAGAGTCTAGGAAGAACTGAACCAAGGTGGATATAAGGCAAGTGGTAACCTCAAGTCCTTGACCTTGTGCTTTCGCTGACACTGTTCCCTCTTACCAAGTATCCCCAATATACATTTGAAATGGTCCAGGTTTAAGTTCAGAGGCCTCAGACACCAAAGTAAAAAAAGACCGAACTATTTACCAACTGTCCTCAGAAATTAAACTAGTTTTCTTTTTCGGTTTCAATGTATTTCCTCTGGGAGGGACCAAAGAGAAGTCCGCCGCCTGTCTTAAGTGGCAGACATTAACGATATATAAACATAACAATATAATTCACAACAACAACAAAGGCTTCTGTCTTTTGGTTTCCATATGAACACCATGAATCAGGAAGAAAGTCCTATTCTCCAGAAGTTACCATGGATAAGGCAACTGAGGCACCCAGAGTACATGGGCTCTGGAGTCAGGACGAGCACTTTTGCCTTCTGACTCACTGCAGCACCTCACAGGTCCGCTGGATCACGGGCCTGTTGACTCACCCAAAACCCAAATACCCAAGTAACTAGTCACTGCTGGACAAGAAGGGAAGCAAAGGGGAGCCTCAACATACCCAGCGGGAGCTACACCACAGACTTCTCCCACCCCTGTCAAGGCTTCAAAGAGCTGAAGCCCTTCCAGAAGCTTCTGTCCCCCTCCGAGAAGGTCTGAGGAATGGACAGGTCAGGCTCACACTGCACGGCGGAATCTGGCATGCTGTGAAACCAGTGGACAGAGGTCCCAGGCCTTGCAAAGTCACTTTCTGCCTGCCATCAGCCCTCATTTCTGCCTCTGTACCAGTTCATCCTTCCAAGACCAATGAGGCCACAGCCAGAGAAGAAGGGGGAAGAGAGAGAGAATGGGCTCCAAAAATACAGAGGGTTCAATGGGACTTACAAAGGCTCTTCATACCCCTTTCATCAGCAAATCCCCATCATGGACGTGAAGCCAAGCTGTTTCCTCCTTTGGCATATGAACGAACAAAGACCTAGATGTTCCGAGATAACACAGGAACTAGGAGATCCTCAGCGCACAGCTGGGGCTCGGTGGGTGACGGGCACGGGGCTCGCCCAGACAGGGGAGAACCAAGCAGCCAGTAGATTCTACAGTCGTTAGTTGACCACAATGTTCCAAGCCCCGCCCCCCGGGCCCCAGTGAAAGAAAGGGCCGGCATTCCTTACCATCAGAGCCATGCCCCACCCATGCTGACCCATTCCCCGCCTCCCGCTACTGGGTCACACACACCATGACCAACACTGAAATTTGCAGAGCATCATCACACAACAAACTTATCAAGTAGAAACTGTTATCCCCCGATTTGCAGGAGGGAAAAGCCAAGGCACTGGGAAGCATTTCTACCCGCCCTGTTCGCAGAGGTCTCTAAAAGCGGGGCCGGCGCTCAGGTCCAGGCCCCTAGCGCCCAATGCCCTATTCTCTCCACCTGGCCCTGCGGCCCCTGAATCGCTCTAGTAAACAACCAGAACAGAAAGTCTGCTCTGAACTGAGCCATCTCCCAACAGAGTACCGATTCGAGTCATACTTCGAGGAATAACTTCTGGGAAAGCAGAGGAGGTGATGCTATCAAACAGTGAAACTTAAAACTCCCACTCATGACCTGCCTTGGGGGGAGCAGGAAATGGGGCCAAGGTTCTTTCCCTGCAGACTCCCCCTGCCCATTTCAATCACTCTCAGTCATTACTAAAGTCAGCACTTTAAGCAAATGAATGTTTCCCAGCTGTATGGCCTTGGGTAAGTCCCTGACTTCTGCTCCTGTTACTAATATGCATTCACGCACACATGGGCGTGCGCGCGCGCGCGCACACACACACACACACGCACACACGCACACACGCACACACGCACACACACACACACACACACACACCTGAGACCATCCCCTCATTCACCTAGAGGGATGGTGACAACAGAAAGCCCCTCTCTGTCCCATCCTGCAAAGCACTGCAGGTGTGCCCGAACAGCTCCAGCAGTGCCTCCGGCCTCTGCACCCAGGGCTCTGACCAGAAACCCCCACCTGTGCCTTGGGCCTCCAAATGCCCATCCCCCTTCTTCTACTCTGCCCCTCCCTCCGGCCCCACTCATCCATCGTCACCCGCCCCTGTCCTGGGCTAGGCCTGGCCTCCTGCATCCTGTACCCTGGACAAGCACGTACTCTTCTCTCCATCACCAATCTCAATCCCCGCCCCCTCCCAAATCCATCTTGCTATAGAGTCTCCAACAGCGTGTCATATGAAATCTATTCAAACACCCCCATCACACAGGCTGCACCTCTCCCTAGACCTTATGGCTTCTATCCTTCTAAACTCGGCATCTCCAGGGGCGCCTGGGTGGCTCAGTTGGTTGAGCGTCCTACTTTGGCTCAGGTCATGATCTTGCAGTTTGTGGGTTAGAGCCCCGCATCAGGCTCTGAGCTGTCAGCACAGCTTCCCTTAAATAATCTGTGCTGACAGCTCAGAGCCTGGAGCCTGCTTCAGATTCTGTGTATTCCTCTCTCTCTGGCCCTCTCCTGCTCACACTCTCTCTCTCTCTCAGAAATAAATAAAACTTTTTTAAAAAATTTTAAATCGGCATCTCCATAACGAGGTCTGTTCTGCGGGTCTGGTTTCTAGACAGAAAGATAGGAAATACGGTCACGGGGGGCCATTTAGTCACCACCACTGAGGCATGTCACCACAGAGCGCATCATCATTCCAAAGAGGCCGGGGCAGTGGTGAGTGTCAAACCCTGGGCCAGGTGCAGAGACATACCACTGTGACTGACCTCCAAACATCCTCTCATCTTTACAAGTGAGCAGGCAAGGGCTATTGAATCCCAGACAAAACCTATTTCAACTGGGACTCAAACAGGTTTAGGAACTCAGTCTCATTGAAGTTCTATAAATCCTCCTCATTCAAATGGCTGTTGGGGCCCCAGCTCATAACCATGTCTATATACAGTTTTACTGAGCTACGCTGTTGTTCAAATGTATCAAGCGTTCTGCAAGATGCTTCCCCTAAATAATCTCACTTAATTTTTGTTATAATAACCCTTCCTAATAATTATTAGTGTCCCATTCTACAGATGTGGAAACACACGGCTTGTCTCTGGCAGATCAGGACCAAACCAGGCATCCTAGGTGTGTTCTCTTTCCCTTTCCTCTGCGCCACACACTTTCTTGTCACCTAATTTCCTATCCACGGTGTGCCAAATGTGGAGCATTCCTATGTCTGAGCCACAGGAAGCAACATTCAGCGGTACATGAGGGATCTGAACTGCGAGTCATGGAAACATGCTTCACAAGCAGCAATCAAGTGGAGATGGTGGGAAAGGGATCTGTCGAGCACAACGTGTGAGCACAGCCTGTCCCTGGACTGTTCCCCAAGGTCAGAGTCACAAGAAGAGGCTGGAACATCACTGGGTTTCACAAATGCGGCACCTGGGCATGTCTGCCTGGTGCAGGGGTGACTGCAACGTCTTCTTCTTCATCAGAATCAGAGTCAGAAATTCAGAGGTTCTCATGAAATCCACTCCCTCCTCTTCAAAACTGGAGCTCTTCCAGTAGAAGCGAGGTTGATATCCTAGAACTTGAGGGCTGGGAGAAGAGATTCTGACTTCATCTCTCTGGGAACATCACCAGCATCTTAACCAAGCGTCACCTTTCCCTCTAGAGACACGGGGTTAAGAAGGAGCCTGAAGGAAAGCTCAGAGCTGGCAATAAAAGCAACACACTCCTATGGGGTGCCTGGGTGGCTCAATGGGTCAAGCGTCTGACTGTTGATTTCAGCCAAGGTCATGATCTCAGGGCCCTGAGATCGAGTCCCACATCAGGCTCTGCACTGGGCACCAAGCCTGCTTGGGATTCTCTCTCGCCCTCTCTCTCTACCCACTCCCCATGCTCATTTGCTCGCTCTCTTGCTCTCCCTCTCTCTCCTCTTCCTCTTTCTCTCTCTCTCTCTCTCTCTCTCCCTCACCTCTCTCTCTCAAAAATAATAATAATAATAATAAAGCAACATGTTCCTAAACCAGTTCCCATGAGCCCTTCTATTTCCTGGGGTTAACTGCAGTTAACTTTCTAGGCCGTCAGACCTCCTTATTACTCCAATTATATTTATGGAGTGCCTAAATGCCATCCACTGAGCTGGGCTCCAAAGGCTGAGATGCTTGCCCTCTGGAAATGAAAGCTTACAAGCAGATACCACCCACTGAAATACAAGTTGATCAGTGAAAATGTTTCTGAAAGTATGAACCAGGGGAAAGAGAATATAGAAGTGGAGAGACTGATCCCATGTGGGAAAGCTGATGTTTGTGACAAGGTAGAAATCTGAGCTGGGTGTGGAAGGGGGTGCCTAGCAGAGCCAGGCATGCAAGATGGCCCCCCCACCCTGGGAGGTGAAGGCGGATAGGAAGAGTCAGGGAGCAGGTGGAAAGGTGGCCTGAAGCCAGACTGGGTGGGGCTCTGTGCAGGGATGTCACTTACATTAAGGACAAGGAGAGGCCAGAATGACCCACGGCTAGTCTCATGACTGAAGCTCAGAGCTATCTGTGCTCACGGGCACCCCACCAAAATAAAACCTACTCCTCCATCAGCCCAAGGACCGTGCATGTGTGTGCAAGCCAGCCTCGTGTCACCCTGCACACAGGACAGGAAACCATACAAGACTTGCTCCTGCCCCAACACAGCCTCCTAAGGCTGCATGAGGGCATCACAACCTCCGGTGTATAAGACAAGGAAACAAGGCCCAGATAGCATGTGGGTGGGGACCTGACAATTCAGAGCTGCCACCCAGTAGCTAGAGCCTGACTCCGCAAAGGCCCTGCTGCATCCTGTAAATCCTGGTCACTGAGACCCAATTTAAGCTACAGACAAGAGATTCTTTAAAATAATAAAGAAAAGAAGAATAGGGAGGTAGACAGCAAAAGAGGGAAGGAAGGAAGGAAGGAAGGAAGGAAGGAAGGAAGGAAGGAAGGAAGGAAGGAAGGAAGGAAGGAAAGGGAACAGATGGGAAAGGAAGGGAGGGGCAGGTACAAGGACTGAATGAAGAAGGGAAGGGGAGGGGAGGGGAGGTAAGGAAGGAAAGGAAGGTGGGGAGGAAGGGAGGGAGGAGGGAGGGAGGAAGGAAGGAAGGAAAGTCTCCGAAGGGCCACAGTGAGAAGGGAAAATAGTACAGGTACCACTCTGCCTATAGATAAAAGGATGATTTTTTTAATGTTTATTTATTTTTGAGAGAGACAGAGTATGAGTAGGGGAGGGGCATAGAGAGAGGGAGACAGAATCCAAAGCAGGCTCCAAGCTACGAGTAGCCATTTTTTTTTTATTTTTAATTTTTTTTTTAGGTGGGGAGGGCAGAGAGGGCAGGGGGGCTGTGGGGAAATCCCAAGCAGGCTTCATGCTCACCACCAGCGTGGGGCTCAATCCCATGACCCTGGGATCATGACCTGAGCCACCCAGGCACTCCAACACGTAGCCATTTTTTTTTTCTATTTTGTTTTAAGAGAGAGTAAGCATGGGGCAGGGAGAGGGAAAGGGAGAGAGAGAACCAGAAGCCTACAATGGAGCAATTTTAACGATGGTTACTTCTCCAGAGAAAACAGGATGGAGGAGTAGAACAGGGGTTGGTAAACTGCACGAAAACGGTCACAAACTGCCCCTGTCCACAGCCTCACCCTCGCAATATAATTTTGAAGTGTGCCACATCAAAACATTGGCCCTTTCCCTACCCGTTAGTAACACGTGTATATTCAGTGATGGACCCATCTACTGCCTAACTCATAATCCAGCTTATATGTCTTATATTTTATCTTTACTAAATTCAAATGTCTTCCTACTATGAGTAAAGATACAACTGTTATTGACTGCTTAAGATATGCAGGGTGTTGTAAGCACTTCCCACACAGTATTTCCTTCAGCCTTCACAGAGCCCTTCCTCATTCCCATCAACAGCTCCGTTTTACAAAAGAGGGAGCTGAGTCACAGAAATGAAGCAATCTGCCTAAGGTCAAGTGGCTACTAAGCAGAGGACCCTGGATTTAAACCCAGACAATCTGACTCCAACGGTTGCGCTGTCCACACTCCATCTGGGATGTCACTTTAATCCACCACCGGCTTAACCCAGACACATAGGCAAATAGCTAAGTGACCCTGTTCTGGCTCCTGGTGAGCACAGCTTCCTTTCAAAGACACACAAATCACCTGTCTAATAAGCCGGTCTAAAATGGTACCGGGAATCACAATAGAGTCAGCAGATTCTAGACTCCGGATACCTGTGTCTCTGTGTGTGTGTGTAGGGGGTGGGGGTGAGAACAGATATCTATTTCCTCATCTCTCACTTCTGGCATTTCTGCTGATTTCCAGGTTTCCTCAAAATTCCTGGCAGCAGTTCCATGGTCACCATCAGAAACCGTCCTCTGTATCCTGAGATGCAGTTAGTGTGTGTGTGTGTGTGTGTGTGTGTGTGTGTGTGTGTGGTCCACAATCTTTGCGATCACTTAGCTGAGCAGACTGCCCACGCCCAACCTCCGCCGCTGTTGTGGACATCAGTTTCTTCTGAACGATGTTCATTCCACCTTCCCTAGTTGAAAGATTACCCCCGTCCCCTGAAAGAGATGATTATTGGCCATGCAGCTCCATTTTCCCTCTGTCATCGAGGCCATTACATCACCCCCCCCTCTCCCCCAGGTTACAGAATTCCTGGCATCCCCTCCCACCACCAAAAAAAAAAAAAAAAAAAAAAAAAATCCCCAACCTGGAGCCCATTCTAATCCCATCCCTGCCCAGGAGGTAACTGAAAAGGAAAGGCCCTGATTGGCTATCCATTACATCATTGCTCTACAGGCCTGATTATACTCTTAATTAATTGAATGCCACTTTACTTGTACCCCTGCCTCCACAGACAAATAAATAAGCACAAAGCGAACAGCATAGGGTGAAGGCAGCAATAAACCATAGCTTCCGGCCCAGGTACGAAAGAGGAACCATTTGCTGGGGTTACCTGTCATTAAGAACGATTTGGTCACCAGGTGGGGACATACAGTTCTCTCTATTAAATTAGAGGAATGATTCAAAGGGGACCAGTTTCAGCTGACAAGAGCAAAAAGAAAATCAATTTCAGGTTGCCAGGACAACTAGACTTTTCCTGCAAGAATAAATTTGATGCAGCCCTAAAATCTGACAACTAGATGCTTCCTCGCATTACATCACATCCCTAAAACGCGTGTTGAACCAGTGAGATAATCAAGCCTGCTAATTACTTTCTACAACACCCAGAAGATACAGGATTGATGGCCTTGGCTCCAGTCTGACTCTCCTCCAGCAGCCCCACTCAGCCTCTCGGTTTTAGAGGGAAGGAGGGCTGTGTGCTTCTCAAAAGGTGACTGAGGGCACGTCATCGTCAGCGAGCTCTTGCATCCCGGAAAAGGGGAGGTGAGCAATGTTTCAATCCGTACCCTCAGTGTTCCCTGCAACACAGTTCATCAGCGACCCCTTCCAGAGAAGGAGTCCAAAGTCACAGAATGATATCTAACACAATGGTGGACCTAAAGGGACTGGAGGAATAACCCTTGCTTTACCGAGGGTGATCCCGAAACAGAAAGAGGCAAAGTGGCGGCTCAAGGTCAACACAGCTGGCCAACAGCAGTTGGGACTGGAATCCGGCGCTTGTGATAATGGCTTCTGTGCAATTTCCTTAAATAGCTCCCATCATTCCACTTCTGGCTTAGAGACTCTCGGAGCTGAAGTTTAAGTCCACTTGATCTCCTATTAATCCTCATGAGGCAGTGACCCCGAATGGCCTTATCCCAAGAGTTCAGAGTCCTGACCCCAGATCCAATAATATCTGATGAGATGAGCCTTCTCTCTGCATTTATGTGTTCTCAGAAGGCTGAGTATCAACTTACCTCCAGGGGCTATTAAAAACAAGAACAGCTAATAAATCACTGGAAAGCACTTTGCAAATGTAAAGTAATACAAAAATGCTAAGCACCAATAATATGAGTGGCCCAGGCTGAGGCAGTTCCCTGAAGAGCATGATGATTTCAACCAGCTAGGCTGGTCCCACCATCATCCACGAGAAGATCTGAAGGCCACGCCTCTCTCTGAACCTCACTCCCCTTTCACTGACTTCTCCCAAATTCGCAAGCACGCCTCTAGACACTGTGGTAACACGTGGTGTTATCGCAGATGTACAGGAAAGTACTCTCTTGTCAACTCGTGTGGTCAGAGAGTCTTCGCAAAGTGCAGAGGAACTAGCAAGGAGGTCTGAATCCAGCAGGCAGGAAAGCAAATGTCAAGCTGTCCCTTGCTGGTAATAAACCAAGTAAACCATGAAAAACAATGAAGCCGCTAGAAAGTGCTTGTCAGCAAAGTCGGCCTTGAGAGCCAATTTAGAATCTGGTGAGAGGTCAGAAGAGCACAGTGCACACTCAAGGGCTCTGGCTGCAGGTGCCAGTGGGAAAAAGAGGTGGGGGCAGAGCAGCCCTCCCAGCCACCTGCGTGGTCCTTGGCTCTCACACGTGAACTGCGCAAGGCGAGCAGAGAAGGACAGGGGACGAGACGGGCATGAGTGAAGTAATTAAGAAATCAAAAGCTGTATCTGAGAGACTTGGCCTCTAACTCTGACCCTGCCTTCACACGTTATGTGACCGTGGACAAGTTGCTTCAATCTCACTAACCCTCAGTTCCCTCCGCCATCCAATATGGATGATGCTAGAACCTACCACACAGTCCAGCTTTGGGAATTAAATGAAATGAGGGATGGAAAGCAATGTACTCAGCGCCTGCCACGTAGTAGATGCGCAGTAACCATGAGTTATTATGCTAACTGTGCGTGATCTAGGGCTACAATCCAGCACAGAAACAAAAGGCCAGATAAACGGCATAAAGTCAGAGGTCAAGACCACTGGGACGGAAAAAGAAAGATCTATCCCATAGGATACCACTTTGGATCTACTAAGGAGTTATCATGGGCCCCATTTCCAAATACCTAGTTTAGGATGACAATAGCCCAAGGATGGTCAGGCACCTGCAAACCTCAGAACTGAGTAGAAATCCAAGGGCCCTGGAAATCCAAATACTTGACCATTACAGAGGCCAGCTCTCTGCATGTGAGCTAAATTCTAAAATTCTAGGACTGTGGGCATTCAATGTGGCTGCAAGAAGCTCATCTCAAAACAAGGAATTCATTTTCATGGGAGGAAAATGATCTCTCCACCCCCAGTTCATCTAACACACGTTAATACACATGGACCTAGTACATGCTCTTATAGAGGTAATCACTGGGGACAACAATCCAGAAACCAAAGGCCAATGGGCACGCCAGGGTGGCTCAGTGAGTTGAGCACCTGACTTCGGCTCAGGTCATGACCCCACGGTTCATGAGTTAGAGCCCCACGTCGAGCTGTGTTGACAGCTGGGAGCCGGAAGCCTGCTTCAGATTCTGTGTCTCCCTCTCTTTGCCCCTCCCCTACTCAACTCTCTCTCTCCCTCTCTCTCTCTCTCTCTCTCAAAAATAAATAAACATTAAAAAATAATTAAAGAAAAAAAGAAAAAAGAAACCAAAGGCCAAGCCCCGTTTGGTCAAGCCCAGATAAAGAGGCATGGGACTTCAGAGAAGGGAAAGAAGCTAAAATGTACTGAGCTCCTATTTGGAATTATATTATATATTTCATTATAAAAATTAAGAGAGAGGAGGGAATAAGGAAGACTTCCAGAAAGAAACTCCTTTGAGCGGACAACATGCCGGGGCCAGCTCTGGGGCCACAGCCATTTTTGCAGCAGGATCCTGACAATGCAATGCCCAGAAGCCCCAGGACCAATGGCCACTCTCGCCTCCAGGTCCCGGTTCCCAACAGGGTATCTACCCACCTTACTGTGCCTGGGGAGGGAGGTAGGGAAGGAATATGAAGCTGGGATTAAAGCAGCAGGAAGCTTCATCTGCTTCATCTCCACGTGCAAAGACAAAGAAGAGACAAAGAAGGGATTGAGAGGAAAATATGGACGTCCTGGTAAGGCAGGGTGAGAGAATAAAGAGGGTTGACTCAGGTGATGAAGAAGGAGAAAATGGAGGATGAGAGAAAGACACCGCTGTGCTTTTTGCTTATTGTGCTTATTTCTTTAAGCCCACTTCTGTCGAGTCATTTTATGAAGAGCATACTTCTGTTAAGTCCTTCAAATGTTAGTTCTAGAAGACTTTGTTTTGGTCGCTGACCAGCACCAAGAAGAATTCCTGGAATATAGTAGGTGTGCCCAATAAATATTTACTGATGGAATGAATAATGCCCAGCTAGAGTGGGTCACTGTTAGGGAGAAGAGCGAGGCTTTTACAGCCACCAGGAAAAAGAGCAAGACTATTTATATTTCAGTTCACTCACTTAAATAAGGTGGAAGAACTCAGGTGAAAACACAGTTCATGGCTCCTGGTGCAGTCACCATACGGTCACCAAATATAAATCAGACTGACGCACGCTCTAGGATGAAGGAAAGGCAAGCCATTCCCTGGATGCAATCCCAAGGGGAAAAGGAGGGTCACTGTGAAAACAGAGATGGCATCTGGGGAAATGCAGTCTACAGAGGCAAACGATGTTTACTCTGAAGCTGAGGGTCCAACTCCAGGAAAGGCCCTGGCCATTCTACTGACTCCATTGGAGAAGGTACCGATTTCAACCTCTGGAGAATACTGGTGACTACAGACTCTTTAAAAGAAGTAGCAGTTGAGGAAAGGACAGGATACAGAAAAGATTGGATGACAGTCTTGACCAGAAGGTTGCCTACCAATTTTCACAGTGTTCCTTCTGTCCCTCTCCTAAAGATAACTGAAAGGATTAATTTGTAGACAGTTCAGAAAGTAAACCTTGCCCATAATGAGTAATACACAGTGACTTGGAGCTAAAAGTGCTAGTTACAGATGTCTGGAACGGTCAATATCCACCATTTCACTCTTCCACTGTAAGGTCTATCAGACGTTTCTACAGCCTGCAAGGTCAGCACTTCTTTCTGTAGCTGTGCCTCATTCTTGAGAGACCGTTATTATTTATTACACATGAAGCACTTTCCATCTGCGGAGTGCTTTGAAATCGCTTTTTATTAGTTACTCAGCATTCTGAAATCTAAACACAGCTAAAACCCTAGGGGAGAGCAGAAAACCCATGATTTACTCATCCCTCACACTCAATGGGTCCACACACCTTCTCCCAAAGACCGGACAAGTTGAATAAGAGGCAAAGAAAGAAAGCACCAACAATGATGCATCCCATTCAATCGAACATTCATGTATGGAGGCCACCTGGCACTGGGCTAGGTGTCTGATGTTCACAGAAATTAAATTGACACAGCTCTTGACCTCAAGGAATTGACAGTCCAGGGCTATTTGACAGGACCTTTATGGTCCCTTCCCACTTGAAGATTTTGTGGTCCTAAGAAAGTATAAATGGGTTTCAAACACCACATGCAGGGACATGTTCCTACATGGCTCAAAGTTTTAACAATCATATAGGTATAAATCTAGTCCCCAAAATGGAATCAAAAACAAAGAATACAGCATGGGCTTATTTCCCCGATTTTCAATTTCTAGAATCAAGATAGGCAGCCATAAATCACATAAGAAAAAATTTTAGGAGAAATGAGTTAGTAATCTCTCTCAAGACCATGCAGCCAACCGAAGAAACTTACTCTAAGAAGAAAACTTAGTAGATGCATTAATTACCATTGATGGAAGTCACAAATAGCCAGTGTATATCTCTAAACATTAAAAATTATAGCCTTTGGAGCAACTACTCTTGACTACAAAATATCACATAAAATCATCAGGTATCGTTGGACTTAACACCCGACAAGAATATCAGAGGAAGGACTAAAGGATGAGAGGGAAGATGGGGTACCCTACATAAATGTTAAAGCCCTTTCCAACCCTCGCTTTATGATTCACTCTACAGATCAGCATCTAGCACAAAGCATGACACAGATTAAATGTTCAATAACCATTAGTTCTTTGTTGTCTTAAATAAATGAAAGTACGCACACTGGCAAGGATGAACAGTCAGCAACTGGAAATCCTCAATGCTGTTAACCATCATGGTGCCCTAGTTCATAATTTAGCTGTCAATGTGAGCAGACTGATATATCACCCCACTAATCACCAAATATTACAGTTCACACAATTCACTCCTAATTAAATACCATCCCTCTACCATCCTCTGATGGAGAGGGTGAGGACACACATGTTTTATTTGCCAGGCTGAAGCTTCAAAACAAATAGGAAATGTGGTGCCGGCATAAAAGCATGAGACAAGTCTTTGCCATGCCATCTCCTTACCATGTGACACGGGGCAGGCCCTTCTTTGTTTTTGACCACTGCTTTACTCTTAAGTAGAATGAGGGTGACATTCCTTAGCCTGCCACCATCATGGACCAGTTGTGAGGATCTGAGGAGTTAATGGGTGTTGAAAGGGGTTAGTCCACCGTGAAGCCCTGTGTGAACCTATGTCAGGTACCGTATTCCCCAAAGGATTAGTCACAGTCAATAAATTATTACTGCTTTTATGATTGGTCTTCCCTGTGGTTTTCTCATAATAGCACTAAGCATCTATAACTAGTAAAGGGTATGCTTTTTACCAGAACAGAAGACACACTGTGCTTGGTTTCCCAAGCTCTCCCCTAAATTACTGGGGGAGTCTATCACAGAACCCAGAACCCTGATGCGTTCCTTCTCAATTCCACTTCCAACCCAGTGATGCTGCCTCAGCACAGAGTGCAGTTTGCTCTTTTCCTTCCCACAACCACCCACCTCTCTGGCACCAAAGGGCCCACAGCTAGCTCAGTCATGAGGAAGGCCACCCGTGGAAGGAGAGGCCATTGAAGCCCCCGTTCCCAGAACTAAGACCACCAGTTGGAAGATGACCGTGAAGGGAGTTGAATGCTGTACTAAATCGCTTGGTTGTGATATTATAATGACCAGGGGTCCACATCTTGTTTTTTCTGTCTTCAAATTAAGGACACTATGGCACGGTCAGAACTTGGTCCACGTTGATGAGCTCAGTATCACTGGGGTTACCTCATAAGAGAAAAATGATACATGGAGGTCCAATGTGGAAATATATGAAACTCTTGCTTTAAGAGCTATAAAAAGGCTTCAAGACCCAACGCACTTCACTTGTCAGATGGAGAAATGAAGGCCCCGAGACTGGAAACATCTTGACCAGCTCACAGGGCACCGCTGCCATTACAACACCACCTCTTGCCCTCTACCATCTCTGGAGCACGTGTGCCCTATGTTATCAGCTCCCATCCACCTCTTTCTCCTACTCCCAGGACTTGACGGCCATGCTGTGGCCAGCTCCAGCTAAGACGCCACTGCGGCGAGCCAGGGCAGAGCAGTGCCTGGTTCTTCAGCCCCAGAGGCGGGAAGGCTCCTCCACCATGGCTTCCTCGGAGCAGTGCCTCCCCGCCACCGTTCAGTGTGCTGGTGAGGCACAGGATACATCAAGACATCCAAGCCCAAGGGTTCCCATACTTTGTCAAGAAAACCCCCTTTATCTCAGCAGAGAAAACAATGTCTTGCTTCCAGGAAGGAAAACGGGAGAGATCCACTTTGGCTAGAACACATTCCAAAAGGAGTGGAAAATTACAAACTCTTGACCATAGTCTGTGGCACCCATAAAGACAAAGGACATTAGAAATTATTCCTGTCTCATAAAGCAAAGACTAAGATGGTCCACTCTCAGGCTGGAAGTTTGCATTTCTGTGTTTTCCTAACCTTCTGAACATCTGTGACAGGCAGGTGACTCATCCAATTACCAGCTGGAAAGCCAACACCTCTGCTTCACATCCCTTAGTTCCGTTTCCAAAGGTGTGAGGAAGCTGTGAGGGCTGCCCCTCCTGGTCCTGCTCCTCTCACAGAGAAGGCGGAAGTCGTAAGAGAAGCACGCAACTGACAAGGCCACTCAACGGCCAGGTCCGCTAAGGGCACACCTGTCCCCACAACGCAGGGCTGCACACACCTCCCAATTCTTCTATAACAGCAAGAGGGGCAAGCAGAAGGGGACGGTCATGAAGACACAGTCAATGCACTCATCTCAGCCTTCAGGGCAAAGCTATCTGCCAAGTGAAGTCTAATAGTGTGTCCAAGGCATATTGAAGGAAATCACAAAGAAAAATTCAAGACCAGAGCTGTATTTTGTCTTTTTAAGTTCGAGCCACAGTAAGCATTTGGAAGGATCAGAAACTACTTTCCGCAGGGAATTCCACAGAAACTGGAAAATCTCAGGCAAAATTAGAACCAAAGAAAACAGAAATAGCAGAGATCTTGGCGATCACCAAATCCGGCCCTGCCACTTTGACTGAAGAAAACAGGCCAGAGGGAGAGCTTCACAGCTGGATGGCAGTCGAATGGGCTGAGAACCCACATCTGCTGACTCCAAGAATAATTTCGTGGTCCTCATTCCAAGCTAGCATTGACTTGAACGCTGACTCCAAATTAAACCTACATGTGACTGAAAAGAAAAGGGAAAATAAACTGTTCTCTGTGGCAGATGCTTGGAACATTGGCTTCTTTTCTCAAAACTTCACAGTTCACGTTCTGCAGAAGATGGAAACCAGTGGGGTCTTATTTTGTCAGTTGCGAATGCACATTTCTTAGGAATGCAGTGTATGTCTGGTATTCTCTCCCAGCGCCCTCTCCCTGTGCCTCTTTTTCCCATATATGGCACTGAGCTCCGCCGCCTGGGTCACAGAACTCAGGCCTCGGGTATGAATGCAATCCGGTTTCTGAGCTGTTTGTCTTTACTGGAA
This sequence comes from Hyaena hyaena, assembly GCF_003009895.1. Classification (NCBI taxonomy): domain Eukaryota; kingdom Metazoa; phylum Chordata; class Mammalia; order Carnivora; family Hyaenidae; genus Hyaena; species Hyaena hyaena. Next base: position 1,170,479 of record NW_024080716.1, on the reverse strand, counting down.
ATCTGAAGAATCCATCTAGGAAACATTTACTAAAATGCAAAAGGCAAGGAGAATTGATTCACACCCTGAACTTGGCACAGAGAAAAAGATTTTTTTTTCTTTTGCTCACCCAAAAGTTTGCTAACCAGACTCTGTGGAGAAAGTGACATGTTGAACAAAGGTAGGAAGGTTTCTTTCTCACGAGCTGTGTGTGCACGTGTGTGCATGCACACACTCACACGGGTGCTGGGGGGAGGAGAGAAGAACTGTTTGGAGGGGAGAACTGTTCTAACATAAGAGTTAGAAAGACAAAGTGACACCGAAAAAGCAAGACACAACCAGCTAGCCCATCAGAACATGTCCTCGACATTCATCTTTCTTGATATGACTTAGATAATCTCTTCATGTGGCGTCTGACTTTCAAACGCTTGCAAACTACGACGTTCCAGAGGCAGAAAATCTCTTTGAAAACAGGGATAATCTGTAATTAACATTCCAATTAAAAAAAAAAAAACAGCATTAGGTATCTGTAATTCCAAAGGATACTTTTGAAAGGAATTGTGCAAAGAGAATTCAATAAATGCATCTCCTAGAAATATAAAACTTAAAAGAATAGCATGATCAGAGCAGAAAAGGAGAGCTTTGAGTGGGGCGAAACCGAGGCCTCAAGAATAGAAATGACTTGTCCAGTATCACATAGTCAGTAGGATAAAAGACTCATCGTGTCAATGCGGAGTTCATAAAATCTACAAAGAAAGTAGAAAGGACTGTGTAAGGGCTTTCTGCCCTCCAAGAGCAAAGAGAGAAACCAGCCATCTGTTAACCCTTAACAGTACGCAAGCATCGCTGTAGCATGTGGCCACCCACAAACTAGCTTCGTGACTTTGGGGAGTGCGGTTCTCATCCCCTCAGGGAGGAGGAAGGAAGGACAGACAGGGAGCGCATCCTATATTGGCAGCCAGACAGTCCTGGTTAGAATCCGAGATCCCTCAGTTCTCCGAAGCGGAACTTGAGCAAGTCATTTACTCTGTCGATACCTCCGGCGGTTCACCTGCAAACTGGACAGAACCGTTTCTACCCGATGGGGTACTTGAAAAGACGAAATGGGCTTTTTACCAAATGTCGACCTAGCTGTGTTTGACATATAAGTAAGCATTTTAATAAACAGTACCTGTAAACAGTGTATCCGTTCACAATTCCCACTACGAGAACAATGAGTGGTTTGCAGTGATGGTGAGACTCAACCAGCCTCTGGTTCAACCCCCCCACATTTCGGCTCATCCTGTGATCTGTGAGCCTAACTCTGGAGTCTCCCCTTGCCCCTACATGGTTGAGATCTTAGCTGGGAAAAGCTCTTTGGAAACTGCCTTGCGATGTGAAAATGGAAAGTACAGTCATAAAGGTCAGTACCTTCTTTGGGGGATAACAGAGTCTCCTGTGAGTGAAGGTGCCACATAAACATCAGTGCTAGAAAGAGAGACAGCCCGTGCTTTACTTTCCTCACCAAAAACAAATTCAGCACTAGAAAAAAAAAATTACATTAAAAATAGCTTGATGACCATGCTACTCCTTTCATAGAATGTTCCCGAGACGAGTCCCACAAGGCGTGCAAGGATTCCTACAGATGACGACTGAGCCCAGAGGAATGAGTAATAATGAAGTGCTAGCCAGGGGGTGCCCTGACTCACAAGCCAGGCATGGCCCGGGCGAGGAGGCCTGGGGAAGAGTCACCTGAAGCAGCCAAGCTAAAAGGCTTTCATCGTGTCGAATTTCATGACAAGGGTCGTGTCTCCCACCGGGCCCAGCTTCCTCATCTACAAAGCTGCCACTTTCTCCTTTCTGTCCAGGGAGGCAGAAAGCGGGAGAAGGCAGTACTGTGGTCACAGGGGCTGCCAGTGGTCTTATAGTACCTCCAGCACAGCGGTTTCCAAAGTGGGTTCCACAGAGGCACAGAGTTCTGGAAAGATAACTTGGCCCAGGGCGGAGGCCTATTGGATCCTCCACATGTTAAGATCGGCACCACCATACAACTACGCTTTGGTTATTTTATGTATTGGGATTTCACATCACATTTCCCGAGGGGTTTGCGAAGGGCTTCCACAAAGGCAAAAGGTCTGAAAACACGGAGGCGCAGAGAGCCTACTGTCAAGAGTCACAGAACCAGTAAATCCCTGAACAACAGGAGATTTCCTGGAGGAAGGCCTGGGAATGAAAGGCTAATGGGAAGCAATCAGAGATGGTTATGAAAGCTCCAGAGAGCATGCACTGCTGTTAGAGAGGTCAGCCTGCCCCCCAGAAGACGGAAATTTCTAGAAGCGCTTGAGAAGCAAGAAGTGAAGGGTCATAGGGGTGAGACAGAGCTTCTTTACTTCTCTCCTCTGTGCTCATCTCTGGGACTTCACACCCAGGTGAAGGGCCCTGGGAGAAAGGCCTTCCTGCCTGGTGGTGGGGCTCCCGAAGGAGAAGGGCAAAGCTGGACAGAGGCCGGCACGGCACACTTAGTCTTCCTCTGACTCTGCATGTGGTGCTCTGGCACCGCGGCGGGGGGAAAAAGCCCTCTGAGATGACAATGGACTTGAGCTTTTCATTTCTCCATCTTTGTACAGGCCAAATAGGGATAAGGGATCCACATCAACCCAAGAGCTGTCTGGCAAAAGCACAGGGAGGGCCCTCCAATCTGCTTAGTAACAGCAATAGAAAGTGCTAAATAAGTGAGTCAAGAAATATTTCTGGAAGAGCTATTCAACTGGAATGCTTGGAGAGCCACCCGCATCGCAATAACTCGATCTGTCCTCATCCTTTAGAAGGCGCGACGGGCCCGGCTTGAAAAAGGGACTTCACCGCTCCAGCGGCGGCCGAATAAATAAATAAACAACGTAGGCATCTCCCGGTGGCTCACTTGAAGGTACCAGGGAGAAAGTTATGTTCGCAGGAGGGATGTGATTTCATTCTTCCCTCGCTCTCTCCTTTCACATCTTCTCCCCAACCGCTTTGGGTAGTGAGCAGTTTGTCACGCATCCAAGGGAAGCGACGCAGCCTCCTGCGTGGCCGATCCATCTAAAAAACATATCATCTGTCTGTGCGGCAGAGAGCCCAGTTGGAATAAGCAAGTTCTGTGCGTTCAACTAGAAAACACTTCTTGTTCTCGCTGTCAAAATAATTCTGTATTCAACTTCTGGGCTATATGACTAATGTGCCTGGAACCTTTTGGAGCGACTGGTTTATTTATTTTAGGGAGGGGAGCGCGGCTGCTGGCGGCGGGGGTGGTGAGAGAGAAAGAGGAGGAGGAGGAAGAGAAGGGGAGGGGAGGGAGGGGAAACAAGAACAGACAGAGGGGCTGCCCGGGGGACAGCTCGCAGCAGCAGCCCCTGGGAGCCGGCCCCGCCACGCTTCACCCTACGGAAGCCTGAGAAGGAGAAGGGCCCGGGGGGGAGGAGAGAGGAGAAGACCGATGAAGACGGGCGGTGGACACTTCCCAGAGTCAAGGTTGCCCAACAGTTCCTCAAAAGACTCAGGAAATGAAAAAGTAAAAAGCAAAACAAAACACACACACACACACACACACGCACACACGCACACACGCACACACACACTCACCAGAGCTATTCTATCACAGCTCCTTCCAAAATCCATCACGGTTCCGGCTTGCACAAAAAGCCCCAAACGCAATAGCAGGGCATGTCTAGCATGCATGATTTCACAGAGATGCCTCACCTCCGTGCACCTTCTAGACTCGGCCTGCTGGCCCCTGTTCCCGTAGGTAGTCTCCTGACCACTCATCCCTCCCTCCTTATTTACCGCAGCCGAGCTCGCTTGCAAGGCCCACGACCTTGCCACCCACAACGAGCCTTCCCCAGGGACAGCCAACAAGCACCTTAGCCTCCCACCCGCTCCTGACTCCGGCGTAGGTCAAGGCCAGGAATTTGCTTCTCTCCTGCTGTGAGCCAGAAAGTGGATGGAAGGGTGAGACACTAAGTGAGGAGGGTTGGTAACAGGAGGGGCGGCTCCCAGGGGAAGCAGATGAGGGGATGAAGTAAATGGATCTAAAACCCATCAAATAGGTGGACATCATCAGCTTGCTTTGCGTTTTGTGGTGATTTTTCCCCCATTTTCTTACTTGTAATAGTTATAAGTTAAGAAGGGAAGGAAGGAAGGAAGGAAGGAAGGAAGGAAGGAAGGAAGGAAGGAAGGAAGGAAGGAAGGAAGGAAGGAAGGAAGGAGGTGTTTGGAAGTGGAGAGTAAGGACAGGGCAGCGACAGGGACAATGATGTAAGACGTAAGTCAGCTGGCTGGGGCGCCTGGGTGGCTTAGTCGGTTAAGCGTCCGACTTTCGCTTAGGTCATGATCTCGCGGTTCGTGGGTTCGAGCCCTGCGTCGGGCTCTGTGCTGGCTGCCAGCTCGGAGCCTGGAGCCTGTTTCAGTCTGTGCCTCCCTCTCTCCCTGACCCTCCCCTGCTCACGCTGCCTCTCTCTCAGAAATAAATAAAAACATTAAAAAAAAGAAAGAAAGAAAGAAAGAAAGACGTAAGTCAGCTGGCTGCGTGCTGCCAGGCAGCCCTGGCAGGCCCACCTCCTGAACTTTCTCTCCCCTGTTACTTGGCAAAGGGAGCTTCAGAAAACAGTTTTCACTTTCCTTCTCCAAACACTACCTCCCTCCTCCACCTCATTTAAAAAAATGAGTTCCAGCCTCCTATAGAAGGAAAGGAAAAATGAGACCCAATTCACTTCACATTTTCTACCACTTAAGGAAAACCGTTTCTTAGGGTGGATGCTTTATGATTCGGACAACAACCTCCTCTCTCATCCTGCTCCTCTCTCCATTTACACCCTCCTCTCACCCCTGTCTTCACGCCTTTCTTCAGCTTGGAAGTAGTGCTCTGCCTTCAGACCAGCCTCGGCCCTCGTCTCATTCAAAATCTCCCTGTCTCTGTCAATCTCTGTCAACCTCTGGCGCGTGCCCTCTCTCTCTCTCTCTCCCTCTCTCTCTCTCCCTCTCTCTCTCTCACACATTAAGTTTTGTTTCTATTTTCTTACTTTTATTAGAAAACAATAAATACCACAAAGGGAAATTCACTCGTTTATTCATTGTAAATAAAGCCAATACCACAAAGGGAAATTCACTCATTTATTCATTGTAAATAAAGCCTGATAAGCACCCTACGCAGAAAGAGCTAATATCCTAACAGGGCCCATCAGAAACTATAAAGAGATGCCAATGGTCACGGCGTAGGACAGGCCCCCAGGACAGGCCTCCCCTAGCTGGAGGAACTGTGGAAGCCATCTAGATAAGACACCTGCGACACAGCAAACCCTCTGTAAAAACCTGTCAAAGGAGTAAGTGACTCTGTTGAATGAATAAAGACGAAAATGGATGAAGACACATTTGAGTTCAGCTGGAAGAGAATGAGCAAGATTCGGATGGGCAGAAAAGAGAGAGCCAACAGACCACTGGGGAGGGGCACAGCGGCACAGAGCGGGGAAATGAGGAGCCCATGTCAGGAATGACCAGAAGTCTAGTGCAGAAGGGAAGCCCATCAGTAGAGGCCCTGGAAAGGCTTCCACCTTAACAAACTAACACCGTGGAGCACTTTTTGTGTGATGGATGATCTAATCACCTGGGAGCCCCTACAAACACTAACTCATTTAATCCTTCCGCTTCACCTAGGAGGAAACTGAGGCCCAGGGAGGTTCAATAACCTCCCCAGAGAAGAGTGCTAGTGGGTAGGGGCGCCTGGGTGGCTCAGTCGGTTGAGCGTCCGACTTCGGCTCAGGTCATGATCTCGCGGTTCGTGGGTTCGAGCCCCACGTCGGGCTCTGTGCTGACAGCTCAGAGCCTGGAACCGGCTTTGGATGCTGCGTCTCCCTCTCTCTCCGCCCCTTCCCCATTCGCGCTCTGTCTCTCTCTCAAAAATAAATAAACTATAGGGGCGCCCGCTCTGTCTCTCTCTCAAAAATAAATAAACTATAGGGGCGCCTGGGTGGCTTAGTCGGTTAAGCGTCCGACTTTCGCTTAGGTCATGATCTCGCGGTTCGTGGGTTCGAGCCCCGCGTCGGGCTCTGTGCTGACTGCCAGCTCAGAGCCTGGAGCCTGTTTCAGTCTGTGACTCCCTCTCTCTCTGACCCTCCCCTGCTCACGCTGTCTCTCTCTCTCTCCTAGAAATAAATAAAAATATTAAAATAAATAAATAAATAAATAAACAAACTATAAAAAACATTGTTTTTTAAAAGAGTGCCAGCGGGTGGTGGAGCCGCCTGTCTGCAAAGTCTGGCTCTTGCATCAGCCCATCTCCATATTTCATCAGTGTCTTCTGGACAGGTCACAGAGGGCCAGACCGAGAAGCCCACACCTTGTTCTAAATGCAAAAGACACCAACTCAAGGTGTGGGGAACCACAATAATAGGGCCACATTTAGGGAGAACACTCTGCATTTGTGGAACAAGATTTATCGGAGCTCATGAATGGACGAGACACTAAGAGAGGAATCAGCCCCAGCATCCGCCCCGCCCCTCCCCCCACCAGACACACACTCCTAAATCACTGTCTCACTGTCATGTACGTAGTCCAGTAGGATACACAGTAATTTTTCTCTGTACGCACAGACCCTGAAATTCGATTTTTATCCTGGAATAGTCTGTTCCCATCTGGTTTCCAGGCCAAGGATTCCAGGGAGCCTAACAGGGAGGGACGGCATGGCTGCAGTCGGCGGCGAATGGCCTCTTAGTCTGGCCGAGTGCTCCAAGAGGCAGCACTGTCCGCGTCCTGAAGAGTCACAAAAATAGCCCGGCTAAAGGACACAGGAAAAAAACCTGCACTTTAGAGCTGACATGTTTTTCCTTTTCTCTCTCTACCACTGCTTCTGTGACCCAGTAAGGAGACATCACTGTAGAGAAAGCACTGGATCAGAACTCAGGAGACCTGGGTTTGAGGGTTCATTGCCATTTTTTTCAAAACATGATCTCGGACACGTTCCAGGCCTCAACTTTTCTCTCTGTAAAATAAGAGGGTGGTTCTCAACTATGGGGATTGTTCCCGTGTGTTTGAATGTGTGCATGTGTGCGTGGGGGGGGGGGGGGGGGGGGGGGGGGGGGGGGGGGGGGGGACTGTCAAACAGACACAGGTGTATTTTGGTTGAGATAAGATTTGTTTTTTAATCTTAGGTCCCTCCAAATTGCTATATAAAGTAGGGCTGAGAACGAGGGTGTGGAGGCTGAGTTTGCTACGTGGGGTCACGGAGCAAAACCAACTTCCACAAATAAAATGTCATAGTGGTTACCAGTAAAGGGTGAGACGACAGTTTTTTTTCCTTTTTTTATACTCTTCCTGGATACTGTAAATTTGTTAACTTGAGGTGTTTTCCAAAACGTTAACAATGACTATCACTGAAGAACGGATTTGGCGAGACTTTTATTGTGTTCCTTCCACTCTTCTGCGTTGTTCAAATTCTCTTCAGTGCTTGGCAAACATTTTTTTTAAAGATAATAAAACTACACTATTTAAAACTAAAAGAGAACAAGATAAAACCTAAAAAGGAAAAAATAAACAAAAATAAACAAAAATACAAACTCACCCACCAGCCCTGAACACTTGCCAAAACAGATTTTCTAAACACTAATCTTCATGCCCTCACAGCCATAGCTCGTAAACCCATGATACACTGTGGGAGAAGGTCCTCTTTCTTTTTTTTTTTTTAATGTTTATTTATTTTTGAGAGAGAGACAGAGAGACAGAGCATGAGTGCGGGAGGGTCAGAGAAAGAGAAAGAGAAAGTCACAGAATCCAAAGAAAGCTCCAGACTCTGAGCTCTAAGCACAGAGCCCAACATGGGGATTGAACTCACGAGCTGTGAGATCATGACCTGAGCTGAAGTCAGATGCTCAACTGAATTAGCCACTCAGGTGCCTCAAGGGACCCTCGATCTTTCAACTCACCGCTTCCCCTTTTTTCCCTATTAGCTGAAATCCATTACTATGTGGTGACAAGTGCTGTGAGGCCAGTGGCTTCCCTCACACAGCTGTTATTGAGGCATAGCTGCTAAAAAAGACTGCAAGCATTTTGTCAAGAGAAGGTGTGAAATCACAGAGCAGTCCCTGAGATCCTCCTGGCGGCTATGATGATGCGGTCACTGTTTATAAGTTTCGATGATGATGATGATGGTAACAACAACAACAATAATCATAATAAGCGGTTCACACACCAGACACACTGGCCTCACCACCAGTTATTAAAAATACAAAGAAGCACAAGGAAGCAGACGCCTCTCTCCAGGACAGGACACTCTCTCTGTCTAGCATGGGACACTCGACATCGTCACATCCTGTGAAAATGGGGCAGGTTTTATCAATAATAGCTGGAGGCATTAGAAGTAATTTTTATTTTATTTGCCTCTTTCGCCCTCATCTCTGTTGTCTCCATCTTCTGCACGAGAATACATTGCTTGTCTACTTTTAAAAAAATAAAGAGGATCATTTTTAAGGACTTGTAAACAACCACCACCACAAATAAGCCAGGCTCTCCTTTCACAGAGTTTAAACATGAGCCTTCCTCACCAGCCAGCCTGCAGGGGCCAGCCTGTAACTAGGTCACCGGATTTCACTCCATCCCGGTGTCCCTCTCCAAATGTTCACCAAAGCCACCAATATCTCCTGAGGTTAATTTTGGACAACAGCTAAGCTGAACTAAAAGGGACGCATTTAGTCCAAAAGCATTTAGGGAATGCCTCTAATATTCCTGGCACAGCGGGAGACGCCAGAACGAAGGGGCCGCCCCACCCTCCAGGAACCTACAGAAGGGTAGGAATTAATACACACGCATAAATAACAAGCGCTCAAGGTACAATGTGATCAGTTCTAAAAGCGTTCTCGCTCAAAGCAAATGGGGAAGGGGGGGTTCTAGGAGAGGCAAGGTTATTTCTAGCTGCCGGGATGAGGGATGGCTTCGGGACGGAGTTAATGTCTCAGCAGGATGAGAAAGGGCGACAAAGCAGGGGCGGGTCAGAGCCTGGTCCAGGGCACGGATCAGCTGGCTGGAGCCCAGGGACAGTAAAGAGCGGCCTGCATTCTGCAGAGAAAGACGGTGTCAGCTGGTAGCGAGAACACAGGCCACCAGGCTGGGGAGTTGTGGTGACTTCTGCCAGGGACAAGGTGCACCGTCTCCGTGTGCGTCCAGGGTGCAGAGGGACCACTTCCCTGAAAGCCATTCTTTCCCATGGTAGTAGGGAAGTAAACCAGTACACAGAAAGTCAAGAGATGGCAAATACCTAAGCTAGTATGAAGAAGCCCCATTATGTTCCGGAGTAAAAGCACTGGCATGAATTGTGAATATCCCACAAACTCGGCAACACCCCCTGTCAATGCTGAAAATCTGGTGGGTGTCTGGAGAACAAACTAGGAGGGAAGATGGCAAAATCCAAGGCTCTGTCTTTTGGATGTTCTGGGTGATCCAGTACAGAGAGAGGGACTCAGTCCCCTTCTCCGGAGTCACTAATTCGGCATCTGGGCCCATGCCTGTAACACCCTCTCCACAGCCAGAGCCACTTCAAAAAGGCCCAAATGCTTTTGGTGAGTCCATTCTCCCTCTCAGGGGCACCTAGGTGGCTCAGTCAATTGAGCATCCAAATCTTGATTTTGGCTCAGGTCATGATCCCAGGGTCGTGGGATCGAGCCCCGTAACAGACTCTGTACTGAGTGTGGCTCCTGCTTGAAATTCTCTCTCTCTCTCCTTCTGCCCCTCTCTTGCTCACTCTCTCTCAATAAATAAATAAATAAATAAATAAATAAATAAATAAATTTTAAAAAATTCTCCTTCTCAATGGAATGGTAACACCATACGATTGAGGGTTCACTAGGGTCAGAAAAAAACATACCATGTTAACCAAAGAGTGAAGAGAGCTTTTCTGCCCCTACAGCATTGGTTCTCATCCCTGGCTGAACATGACTATCTCTTGGTGTACTTTTTTTTTTTTTTAATGCAGATACTCAGGGCTTCACCATGGCCTATTCCAATCAGGATGTCTAGAGGGAGGACTCAGGCACGGCTATTATCACACAGGTCCCCAGGTGATTTTACCATGCAGCCAGGGATGAGAGTCACCCCTGGCTGGTTGGGTTAAAATGCTCAGGAGAGGGGCGCCTGGGTGGCTTAGTTGGCTAAGCGTCCGACTTTCGCTTAGGTCATGATCTCACGGTTTGTGGGTTCGAGCCCCGCGTCGGGCTCTGTGAGGACTGCCAGCTCAGAGCCTGGAGCCTGTTTCAGAGTCTGTATCTCCCTCTCTCTGACCCTCCCCTGTTCACGCTGCCTCTCTCTATCCTAGAAATAAATAAAAATTAAAAAAATAAAATAAAATGCTCAGGAGAAAGTGAAAAGGCAAATAAATGAGAAGGACTGACTGACTGTTCAGTTCAAGCTCAGAGTAACCCCTCATCACACATGGGTTCCTTTTCAAGGCCCCTTTCCCCCTGGTTGGGGCATCCAGAGTGAGCTCTTCATAGGAGGGTGTCAGGTTCCCTTGAGCCCATCAGCAGAGGCCATGGGAGGGTCACCAGCATCATGTAATCAATGACAGTGGGTGCCTACATCAAAACACAAGTCAAGGCCACCAGGGCTGTAAGAGCCAGCCTTCGCCCAAGCCAAGTTCAGTTCACCACTGGTAGAGGATGGGGGAAACGAAGAGCCTGTAGATCTCAATTTCCAGCCTTCAATACCTTAGCAGTGTCAGAGTGCAAGAAGGGCATAGGCTTTGAAATCAGACAAATGTTGGTTCTGGCACTTTCTAAGTAGACTTACGCAAGTCCTTGAATCTCTCTGAGCTGAAATTTCCTTATTTGCTAAGTAGGAATTAGAATATTCGCCTTCCATATTGTTTTTCTTTCAGGACTAGGAATGACCATATAGCCAGCCTGGCACATACTAGGTGTTCAATCAGTAAGTGTCACTGAATACATTACTATTATTGTTACTGTAATTACTAAGCAAATAAACCAACCTGAAATTGTCTCCAAAACTGCATTTCATCATCAAACCATGAATTGAAGTTGAAAATAAGAAATACCTATGGGAGACAACCAATTCCGTATCTCATAGGAAGGAGTATTATTTATACCTCCAGTGTCAACCTGTTTAGCCATAGATACCAGTTTATTGCCCTCGGTCATGCCTCTCAGCAATTTCAAACCGGCTTGGACTTCAGTAGTCATTAGGTTTGGCCTTTCCTCTATCCAAATCTTATCACTCAACAGAACAGCTAGGCTGAAAGGTCTCTGGAGGGGACATGACCATTGTGCTCACTGTGCAGGTAAGAGAGGAAACCAAGGCTAGCTGGAGCCGCAGGGCACATCAGGAGCATGTTTATCCTCAGGAAGTTGATCGATTTCAATGGCACTTGGAAGCCAGTGGTCAGAATAAAACTACAAACACAACACTAATTAATGAGCTGGCCGACACTTCTCATTAGACAGGCAGTATGGAAATGACGTGCCTCACTCTAAATGTGCCAGGATCAGCCCCAGAACTGAACTAAGAGCCAGGCTTGGGCGCCTTCCATGCACCGGATGGAGGAGTGATCAGACACTCAGGCTCCACCACAACCGGGTACCCTTGGACACTAGAGCTCTTCCCTTCTCTAAGCCACGGGTTCCCTTTCTCTAATGAGATGATACTCCTTGACTTCCTTAAGGATTACTGGAGAATTAGTGGGTGGTGACCATGGAAACCATTTGTAAACAAATTAATCGTAGATAAATGTGAAGGATTTATTCTAGTGTGACCTTGAGACACCCTACATGTTGCCTTCCAGTACAAAAGCTTCCAAATCCACTGACAGAAGATGTGTACCATTACCCCCATTTGGGTCAAATGCCAAGGAACTGGGTGTTAAAGTCAATATTAAGCCAAAGTTGAGGCTGAAATATATTAGCATCATGGTCTGAATGCTGTTGATACAAGAATAAATAGGAAGTATCTCAGTGTTGAAGATAACTGGTAGTTGATGTTCTTGTACATCATTTTGAAGGGTTTCTTGATCATGAGATACTGAGGACACAAATTTGGCATTCTACTTTCAACAGGTCTTCAGAAACGTGTGAAAAATTCGTAAACAGGCCTTTTGTGTGGCTTTAAGTAAAATCAAACAATTGAAACTAAAAAGAGGTCTTAATGAGCATTCTTTTTAAGGTTACAAATGCAACTATCATGTGTTCACGGAGGTCTGGTCACAGGCGTGTGTGCTGTGGGGAGCAGGGTGGCAGGAAAGGCTTCGGAGAGTAGAACATGAGAGCCCTCCATGCAGATCGCATGCCCCAAATCTGCACAAGACCAGAGAAAGAGTGATGCTTGGAATGGCATGCCAGGTGGCAGCATGGACAGGAAAAGCCACACAGTTCACGGCTTTTCAGACCCGGATTTGAGTCTCAGTACAGGGACTACTACCTCTGTGACATGGGAGAGTAACATAAATTCTCTGAACCTCAGTATCCTCATCTGTAAAAGGGGGTAGCATCTATGCTCTGAGTGCATGTTGGAAAGGTTGTGCAAGGTGTCCAGTGGAAGTGCCCAGCATACGTCCCAGCTGTGGGTAATGGCATTCCATGTCTCCTCTGCTTGTCTCCAGTTATGAACCCACACACTCGGCAGATGAGCTCAGTCTACCAGAAAAGCACCCTGCCCTACAAGATGGTTCATAACCCTGTTGCTGAAGCAACCAAGATACTTTCCACACCTCCATCGAGGCAAAGTGTAGTTTCCCAAGAAACCGTGATAGGAATAATACTTAAGTAAGCCACTCAAACATTTTATAACTTCCCTGGCATGAGGTAGGAGTGAGCCAGGATATGAGGGCTTATCTGTGTTTATCCAGCATGACACAGAGGAGAGGGACACTGGGCCATGACTCGCGAGTATGACTGAGAAAGACAAGGCCTCCGGGGGGCTAAAGAGTTAGGTATCCATTTCTGCTACAAGTCCTGTGCGGAGGCCACACAGGGAATTTCTGACCATTCAGCTACAGAAACCTCATCTCTTACCCGAGGAAAGGTACTGGAGGAATTCCCCCCAGTGTGTCTGGTGGGCATGAACTTGTTGGTACCCCAAAAAGGAAGATGCCTGTGGAGGAAGGAATATTCTCCTCGACATCCTTCAAACCCCTGGCTCTGATTCTTCCTGAATGTGATTGCCCTGACAACCGATCCCACTTCCACAGCATCCGACACTGAGCACAGACATAGGCAAGCCTGTTAGCGCAAAGCTCTTGCTCCCAGGCACGTATGAAAATGGCGCTGAGTTGGGGTGCCTGGGTGGCTTAGTCGGTTAAGCATCTGACTTTCGCTTAGGTCATGATCTCGCAGTTCGTGGTTTCAAGCCCCGCGTCGGGCTCTGTGCTGACTGCCAGCTCAGAGCCTGGAGCCTGTTTCAGAGTCTGTGACTCCCTCTCTCTCTGACCCTCCCCTGCTCACACTGTCTCTCTCTCTCCTAGAAATAAATAAAAATATTTAAAAAAAAGAAAAAAAGAAAAAGAAAATGGCGCTGAGTTGACCCCGGACTGCCTTACGCATCTGACTAATGCAAGCCAATTTCCTCCCCATCCCGCCATGGAAAGCTTGATTTGCCATTTTAAAAATGGGGGAGGGGAGTTCCAGGCCTAAATTGATGAGGAACAGATACAAACTGTACCGACTATGCTGCTCACACAGTAAAGTGAGCCCCCAGCCCCAACCTGGCCTCATGACTGGCAGAAACTTCCAAAGCCCCCGGGGCAATACCTCCTGAACCTGGAGAGTCTTACGAAACTCTTACAGATTCGTCTGCCTTTGCTGTCACCTTCTTTGGTAGTTTTGGTATACATCATTTGTAGAGTTGAACTTCTTAAAAATAGGAGGGCAGATCCAATTCCAGTTTACGGGGCGCCTGGGTGGCTCAGTCAGTTAAGGGTCTGACTTCATCTCAGGTCATGATCTCACCATTTGTGAGTTCAAGCCCCGCGTCGGGCTCTGTGCTGACAGCTCAGAGCCTGGAGCCTGCTTCCGATTCTGTCTCCCTCTCTTTCTGCCCCTCCCCCCTCTCGCACTTGCTCTCTCTCTTTCTCTCTCAAAAATAAACAGAACACTAAAAAATTTTTTTAAAAAACATAATTCCAGTTTACTGTCTAGTCACTTATGTTTGTTCATCAAGCATCTACTGAGCAAAACACGTGCACAGATGGCCCTGAGCAAGACCGTGGAAATACAAAGGTGAATTAAGATACAATTACTGACTCGTGTCGCACAATCATTTGGCTTATGGGCACCAAGTGAAGGTTAACTATTGAGTGCTGCAATACATAAATATAAATATTAATTGTGATGTTAAAAGTACAGACATAATTAACAATCGAGAACTGGTTTAAAAAGCAAGCCCCAAAGCAGCAGGCTGCAGTGTGTACACACAGACACACACACACACACACACACACACACAAAACACAACACACTTCACTATAATGTACTTCAGGGCAATAGGATTACAGGTAATCTATATTTTGTTCCTAATACTTACTTTGTTTTCCCAATTTTCTACACTGAAAACTAGCTACTTGTATATTCAAAAAGAGCACCAATAAAATGTTGAAAATAACTAACGCACACTAACGATCTCGGAATTCTGAGTTCCCAAAGAGCTCTTCTATTAAACCTAGATATTTGACCCCTTCGTCCCTCACTTGAAAGATCCATGAGTGTGTCTGTGTGTGTGTGTACGTGTGTGCCTTAAACACACGTGTATGGTTGATTCTAACGAAGCTCAACTGTGGGATCATTCCGGGAGTCCTGGTTAGGAGGAGGAGGAGGAAGACTGGACAAGCTCTGGGAGGTCGGTGGTCATCTTTCAGAGAAGCTGAAGCTGGAGTACACCAGAGTCGCTGCTGATCAGAAGAGTTACTCCAACACAGGAGATACATGGGACATAGAAACCCAACAGCCATTTGGTCAGACTCCTAAACGGGAAAAGCAGAAGGACAGACCTCCCAACCACAGGCATTGGCTTGTAAACCAGCTGTGCTTCTCCAAGGGGCAATTCTATGTGCCTATTCCTGGGGATGAGCAGCAATAGCTAAATCGTCTCTTTAATAATGATCCATGACTAAGCCTTATACCGCTACAAGGACCAGAAGCATTACACACATAATTCTTGGCAAATATGTTCATCTGCTTTGTTTAGAAACTGTGGTTAAGAACATGCATTTGGAAGCAGAAACCAGAGCAGAAACACTGCAACCAGCTAAGGGAGAGCTGACACCTTCAAGTTCAGAAATATGTACTGAGCACCTACTGTATGCCAGGCACCATAGTCGGTGTTTGTACTACAATAAGGAATCAAACAGGAGCAGTCCCTGTCTTCACACAGCTTGACTTTGGAAGAACTGAGGAGGCAAACAATAAAAACAAAAAGTAGATGTGGAATCCTGGCATTTATGGGATGTAATATCGCAGTCACAGTCCTAATAAACTTGACTGTGCAGGTCAAGCTATCAAAGCTGCTAATGGGTGTAGGGGTGGGGGCAGATTTTGGTTCATGATCAAATGTATTTGACAAATTCACACTATGAGCTCGGAAAAAGTCTACAGCAAAGAAACATGTCTAAATTTGCATAAGCTGACATTTCTCAAATGTGTTCGACCCACAAGCATTCCCCTTCTCATGGAATACCTATCAAAAGATCACGGAAAACTAACATTTAGCAAAACTCAGCTTGCAAAATGCACAATAATGGCTGTGCCAACAATATTAAATCATCATCAAGTGAGTTCTTTTAAAAAAGACAGGAAGGTTCATTATGCTTTCTATAAAAATCCACAAACTTTTAAGTTTGGACTCTTGAAGGTAGGAAAATATATTTGGAATTGTTCATTCCCCAAAATCTAGGAGAAAGAGACTCTGGTGTATGTCCCCACTTGGCAGAGAATTGTGGACATGTAAATCCAGCCTCCTCCCAAACCCCAAAACCTCCAGAGTCTACTGCCTACCCCATGTGGCTCTGAGTTACAAGCAGAGGCACCACAGAAACAGGCAGGTGGCAGAAAAGGGCACAGTGAGTAATCAGCATGTGACCAGGTGCTAGAGACAGAAGACACAGGGTCACAGGTGCTTACAAAAAAGTATGCAGCCAAGTTGTCTCATAGTCTATTTCAGGGAAGGAGAGTGGTTATAGATACTGCTGACAGGAGGGAAAGCATGGACCATCCCTTAACCCCTCCCTTTTGTTTCAAATACCTTTCCTACCAAATATATTAATTCATATGTCAATAAGAGAAATGGATGGGAGAGGCTGACTTGTAAAAGAGAAAGAGTTCTGAGTTGAAAGTCAAAAGATTTAGGTTCAACACAGTCATTATTGAGCCAAGATCCCATTTCCCTCTGATGACCTTCTCACGCTGTTCACTCCCCTTCACTTCTAGTTATGGTGTGGATTAAAGAGTAACCACCAATCTCAAATCACAGAGACAAAGAGTTTTCTCACTAAATGGTGTTGGGACACTTAGATAGCCATTTGGATAAGGACAAAATTAGATCCATTCATCACATCATACACGAGAATAAACTGCACATGAATCAGAGATCTAAATGTGAAAAATGAAATTATACAGGCACTGGAAACTAACACGAGTGAACATGGCTGCTGAGAAATGCTTTCTCACCATGATCAAAAAACAGAGCAATGAAAGGGAAAGTTGATAAGTGTGCCTATATAAAAAGTTTCACATGACAAAAAAAACACTGTAAAAAAAGTTCAGACAACAAGTTGGGAGAAAATATTTATATTTCATAGATTAAGGGCTTATTTACAAAGACATTTAAAATATTTTTTTAATGTTTATTTATTTTTGACAGAGACAGAGTGTATGCGGGGGGGGGGGGGGGGGGGGGCGTGCAGCCGAAAGAGAGGGAAATACAGAATCCGAAGCAGGCTCCAAGCTCTGAGCTGTCCACACAAAGCCTGATGCGAGGCTTGAACTCAGAACTGTGAGATCATAACCTGAGCCAAACTCAGAAGCTCAACTGACTGAGTCACCCAGGCACCCTTTTACAAAGATATTTTGAGGGGGAAAAAAAGACCATAATTCAATGAAAAAAATGGGCAAAATGTATGAACAGACAATTCACAAAAATGGAATTTATAAAATTAACAAATATGATCTTTAAACACATGAAAAAATGTTCAACCTCATTTATAATAGGATATATGCAAATTAAAACTACATGGAAATAGTATTTCTCACCCATCACACTGGCAACAATTCAAAAGCCTGACGCTATGCTGTGAGGATTCTAGTGAGAAACTCCCACAGTGAGGAATCTTGCATTGCCTATCTAACACAAAAGTCGCCTTTGACCCACCATTCCCACTTCTAAGAATATAGCCTGAAGATACACCTCCACTACTATGAAAATAAATATGAATAATATTACCCATTGCAGGAAACCACTCAACTGTCCAACTATAGAAATAAAGAAAGGGAAAGAAAGAAAAAAAGAAAGAGGAAGGAAGGAAGGAAGGAAGGAAGGAAGGAAGGAAGGAAGGAAGGAAGAGAAAAAAGAGAAAAAGGCTGGGAGAGAAGGATGGAAGGGAGGGAGGGAGGAAGGAGACAGAAAAAAAAGAAGAAAATAATTTTTATTATTTTTTAAAAATTCTTTTTATTTTAGAGAGAAAGCATGCAGTGCAGAGGAGGGACAGAGGGAGGGAGAGAGAATCCCAAGAATCCGTACTGAGTATGGAGCCTAAAGCAGGGCTCAATCCCACCATCATTACCTGAGCCAAAATCAAGAATCAAATGCTCAACCAACAGAGCCACCCAAGTGCCCCTATTTTTTTAAGTTTATTTATTTATTTTGGAAGATACAGAGAGAGCATAAGTGAGGGACAGGGGGCAGAAAGAGAAAATCCCAAGCAGGCTCTGCATGGCCAGCACAGAGCCCTATACAGGGCTCAATCTCAGGAACTGTGAGATCATGACTTGAGCTGAAATCAAGAGTCAGATGCTTAACTGATTGAGTCACCCAGGGACCCCAAGAAAAGAACTTTTTTAAAATTTTTTTTATGTTTATTTATTTTTGAGAGATAGAGAGGGAAAAAGAGAGAGAATACAAGTGGGGAGGGGCAGAGAGAGAGGGAGACAGAATCAGAAGCAGGCTCTAGGCTCTGAGCTGTCAGCACAGAGCCTGACTCTGGACCCAAAGTCATGAACTGTGAGATCATGACCTGAGCTGAAGTCTGACACTCAACCAACTGAGCCACCCAGGCGCCTCAAGAAAAGAATTTTTAAAAAGCAAATTTCAAAGGCTTGTTTTTTTTTTTAAATAGTTTATTGTCAAGTTGGTTTCCATATAATAGCCAGTGCTCATCCCCACAAGTGCCCTCCTCCATGCCCATCACTCCCCTTCCCCTCCCCCCCACCCCCAGTAGCATATTTGTTTTTGAGACAGAAAGACAGTGCAAGAGCAGGGGAGGGGCAGAGAGAGAGGCAGACACAGAATCCAAAGCAGGTTCCAGACTCTGAGGCATCAGCACAGAGCCTGATGCAGGCCTCGAATCCGTAAGCCATTGGATGTCTAAGCAACTAAGCCACCCAGGCACCCCCAAACGGCTTATTTTTATCTTAGTTACCTTTTGCATAAAAAAGAAAAAGAGGTATGAAAACACACAGGCTTAAAATAAATATAGGAAAGATAACAAAGAAAACAAAGAGGTTCGTTCCCCACTAGAGACAGAGGGAGTACCACAGTGGAGGAATTATGGAGGGAGTAGTAGCACTTCTCCAGGCATACATTTTTGTTTAGTGTTGACATATGGAAGCATGTGATTGTTTTACAAATTCAAAAGGCAAAATTAAATCAACAGAGCAAGGGTGGGAAGGATGAAAAATAAAACTAAAAGCAAACTAAAAGAATTAAACCCAACTTGATTTATTTATTTATTTTATTTTATTTTATTTAGTGTTTGTTTATTTTTGAGAGAGAGAGAGAGAGTCAGCACAAGTGGGGAGGGGCAGAGAGAGAGGGAGCCACAGAATCCGAAGCAAGCTCCAGGCTCTGAGCTGTCAGCACAGAGCCCAAAGCAGGGCTCGAACTCATGAACAGTGAGATCGTGACCTGAGCCAAAGTCAGACGCTCAACCTACTGAGCCACTCGGGTGCCCCAAACCCGAGTATATATACTCACATCCATATAGCTGCAGGTATGTATATATGATACAGATACATACAGATGCATGTTTATGCCTGTATACTTTTATTTGTATAATTTTCTAGTTTGGCCAACAAGAGGACCTATGACCAAAGGCACCACAGTAACCATGAGCACAGCCAGAGTTCAATTATTGGTTTCTAATCTCTAATTCTCCACTAAAACAAACCCGAAAATATTGAAGAAATGGTTGAATTCAGAGCACAGGCAGACACGATGCAAGAGGAAACTAGAATAACTTTTTATTCTAGCATGTAAATAAGTGCTAACAACAAAAACAAAGATGGGAACCTGCGACAAGGACACAGGAGCTAGATTGAAGGGGCTCTCATGGGACAAATCTGGAGCAATCTAAGCATCAAAATACTTACATAGCGCTAATAAATTATACAGGATTGAAACAAAAGTCGGGAAGTCCATTCCTATATTAGAAACAGAGAGAGAGGAGGGCGGGACTCTTGCTAAGTGCAGAATGCAGAATGCTGATGATGGCAGTGAAGGCTGTGATGAAGATAGGACAGCGCAACATTGCAACCGTCCCAAAAAACATGGGTTCAGCCAAGAATTTAGGGGAAATGTTTGATGAGGAGCAAGAATAAAGTATCTCATGGATTGCTTCATAATTGCAAGGGAGGGGCGCCTGAGTGGTGGCTCACTAGGTTGAGCATCTGACTCTTGATTTCGGTTTAGGTCATGATCTCATAGGTCATGGGATCGAGCCCCACGTGGTGCTCTGCACTGATGGTGTGGAGCCTGCTTCAGATCCTCTCTTCTCTCTCTCTCTGCGTCGTCCCCAGCTTGCTCTCTCTTTCTCTTTCTATCCTTCTCTCCCTCTCTCTCTCAAAATAAATAAATAAACTTTAAGAAAAATCATTGCCAGGGAAGAATAACTATGAAGTAGAGAAGTTGGACAACACCTTGACCAGGTGACCATAATTATCATGAGCCTCCCTGTATAATTAATCCTGGAGGAAGACATAACATCATTCATGCAAGATTCTAGCAGGGACGACATGACTGGATCTAAACATGAAGAAATAATGATCTAACCCAAACGAGGAATACTGTGTTTCTTAAAAGGAGGGGCACTGTATTCTTCAAAAATGTCAACGCCATGAAAGACAAAGAAAGGCTGTGGAAATGTTCAGAGTAAAAGAGGCAATAGAGTCATGACAACTAAATGCACTGCCTGATCCCAGGCTGGACTCTGTCCCAGAGGGGGAAAAATGCTGTCAAGAACATAACTGTTGGTCACAAAACAGAAGTATAGACAGATTAAAGTACCCAATCGGTGTTAGAGTCCTGAAGAAGATAACTACTGTGTGAATATGAAGATACCCTTATTATAAGGAAATACACACTGTACTTAGGGGTAGAAGACCATGATGTATCATGATGCATGCAGTGTCTCTCAAATACTGTAGAAAATAATTACATATACATTTATATGTATTACATATATACAATACATAAAATATGTAATATATAATAAAGAGAGAGAAGGAAGAGGGAGAATGCAAATAAAATAAAATGTTAAGAGATGAATCTAACAAAAGCACGTGAGTATTATTTGGACTATTCCTATTCTTGTAACGTTTTCATGTGTGAAATCATTTACAATAAAAAAATCAAAGAAAAAGTAAGCACTGAGAAAGTGAAGGAAAAAATGTAGCCATTAAAAATTAGCTCGGGGCACCTGAGTGGCTCAGTCAGTTAAGGGTCCGACTTCGGCTCAAGTCATGATCTCACAGCTCATGAGTTGGAGCCCTGCGTCAGGCTCTGTGCTGACAGCTCAGAGCCTGGAGCCTCCTTCAGATTCTGTGTCTCCCCCTCTCTCTGCCCCACCCATCCTCATGCTCTGTCTCTGTCTCTCAGTAATAAAATAAATGTCAAAAAATTTTTTACTTAAAAGTAGCTCTATTTTCCGACAGGACTTGAAAATAATAAATTAATTAATCCCAGAGTACATCATTCCATATAACACTTACACGCACGTGTATTTCATAGCTACTCAAAGAATTTTGTAGATTTTACTTTCTTAACACAGGAGAGGATTCTAGAGTTTCTTTTTCTGAAACTCCTGGAGATGAACAACTCCTAACAACCTAAGGCCACAGTGGCTATGTAGCCAGGGCTACAGTTACAAGATTTGTAGGTCAATGCAAGCCTCTGAAATTCCAGTTCCCCACATTTGCAATCCGAGTACTATTTCCCTTCTAGAAAGAGCAAGTTTATAGTTAGAAGATGAGCTGTAGCTAACAAGTTAATTGCTAGCATCAATTTTTAAAAATCTATCAGCCTTGGCCTTTGAGGTTAAGTATCACCAAAGGAATAAGGCGAGGAGGAGCAGGGAGCCCTCTTTTTGTCAAAATAGGGATCAGGTCACATGTGCTGTCTTACACTACACATCGGAACTTCCCAGCAGAAGGAAAAATCAGTGAGTCGGGCCTTGAAGTTTCCTTCCTGGATAAGTTTCGAGAGGAAAAATAAAATGATATGAAGGTTAGACATTATGAGGTCAAGAACCATCAACCAAATGGAACGTGATGTTTAAACAGAAATAGGTAAAATATCTGGGAACAGGCAGCAAAACTGTCAGCCCTCTGATTCCAAAACAGGCTCTGCTGACTGAAATACACACACACACACACACACACACACACACACACACACACACGCTGCAGCTGAATACTAGGTATTGTTCCCTTTCAAAAAGCATTAAAATATAAAGGTCAGTTAGCTTAAATGGTATTTTATTGCACATACTTTAAAAAGACCTTGGACAATTAAAGCGGTGAAATATATTCCTTGCTATCATTTCTCAGTGTTCTTAGAAGCATAAAAGAAGGTACGTCCCCATGGAAAAAGTGTTAACTCCTTCTTTTCTCTACACATTTAGCTCAGGACCTCCCAAAACTTATGAGCCCTTTCCAGTAGCCTTCAATGCCTCTGTCGCCCAGCAGTTTTCACATGGGTGGCAAGGGACTGAGGACCCTGCAGTGCCGCCCACGGAGTAAGATATTAATCAAAACACCAGCAAAGGCACGGGTCAGAGATCAAGACCAGATCAGTGGTTGTCACCTGAACTTATTTAAAGTAAGACTGAAGCTCAAGGCCCCTCCCGCAGACACTGTGACATCAGGTGAGAACCGGAGGGATCGAGCTTTTTGTTAAGTTCCTCTGGAGATGCTAGTAGGTGGCAGGCTCGCAAACTACTGACCTAGAAGATTCTCACCTCCTCGGCAGCTCCTGAGCTCTAGGAAAAGCTTCAGCCATCTGCGGCTTTACCGTGTCCTCAGACTGACGCTGCCAGCATCATTTTGTTTCTCACCCTGGCTCAGCGTCCACAAAGATAAAATGGTACAAATAAGAAGCCAATTTTGCTAGGCTATAACAAAAAGTTAATACATTTTAAAGTACTTGCCATATGTGAATATCAATTTTTATCACCTTCCTTAGATAATACATAAAACCATTCTTTAAGTTTTCAAAAGTATTGCACTCCTAACAAACAGTCTATGAACAGTTTTAAGGCTCTAAAACACAGCCTTAAGTACTTGGCAGCTAGTATGTTGGTTGCGGGTGGTATCTGCTCACAGGATCACAGATCCCAGGGTAGGAAAAGTTCTCCAGAGGTCAGCTGGATAACCCTCTGATTTCAAGCAGAAAAGAGACCGTCACCCCATTTCACAGATGGGTAAGTGAAGCACACTGAGGGCTTCACACTCCACAGCTGACATGCCTCTCTGATTTCTGAAGACCAGAGACTTTCCGGTCGTGCTTTTACAGCTGAATACAGTGCTTGTTCTGGTTCATCTGGGTGATCTGAGCCAACCAGAGCTCCGTCTCTGGCCTTGGTTCACTGCTCTCTAGCAGAGCAGGCTGGGGCTCCGTAACCTCTCACGTGAGGAGGTGAAATGAAAGAAAAGCCCTCAATGTCAGTAAGTTGTTAACTCGCTAAATGGATTACTGACTTTGAACAAGACATTCTGTGCAAGAGGGAAAGAATCCCCTATGGTTAAAATCAGAACCGGAGCCTGGGGATAGGAGAAGGGGCAGAGGATGTTCATCTCAAAGTAAGGCACTGAATTATGGGGTGTCTGCTTCCCAAGGAGCTTCTGAAAGTTACTGAAGCTGATGGTTAAAGGGGCCTAGGGGGTCACCTTCCCACTTAAAGGGCAGAAAAATAAATAAACTCCTAGAAATATATGTCTGCTCCCAAAGCTCTCAAGTACCATGGAGTTAATGTTCACGGAGAAAAACAAGTCCTGGAAATCGTCTGTTTCAATAATCTCATTTTTAGAGATAAAGAAATAATAAGGAATAAAGAAACGGACTCAAGAGAACAAAACAATTAAGAAGTAGATAGAATACCAAGAATATCCTCAGTCGTGTCTGCATTAGAAAAATCCTCACATCGCATCACATCGCATTATTTTATGGTATCAGTCAAGAAACAAAACAGAAACCTTTGACTATATAGTTCAAAAACTACAGTCAAGAAACAGAAGTCTTTTCTCCCTTCCAACAAATTAAGAAGATTTCATAAACAAAGGGGAACAGTAAAGGTAGCAGATT
Organism: Hyaena hyaena; assembly: GCF_003009895.1. Lineage (NCBI taxonomy): Eukaryota > Metazoa > Chordata > Mammalia > Carnivora > Hyaenidae > Hyaena > Hyaena hyaena. The sequence continues at coordinate 1,146,716 of NW_024080716.1, read as the reverse complement.
ATATTTGCCATTATTTTATTTTTTTAAAGCAGGGCACACCCAAAAGTAAAGTTATTCTGATCCACCAAAAATGTGGGGAAGGAAACATGGCTTGTTATTTGATTATTAGGTTTACCCTGCAGTCTCCATTGAATGGCTGGTATTATCATATAAGCTGGCTTCTAGGAGGAGGTGAAAGGCAGTAGAAAAGCAAAGCCAGTGGGATGAAGTTCAAGTCTGCAAACATTTACTGAGCATTTTCTCTGTGGACGGCTCTGTGCCAGAAGCCGTGGGGAGCACAATTATGAGAAAACACCAGCCCTGCCCACAAACTGTTGAAAATCAAACGAGGCAGATTTATGCAAACAATTTACCCTAATTCAAGCCTTGAAGGATGAATGCAAAGAAGAAGAAAAAATAAAATAAAACTGACACCAGACCAAGGATGAGACCAATGGTCTCTAATACAGCCCAGGGGAGGCGGTATGATAATGAAGACATCAGGACGGGGAGTCACCCACCGCAGCCTCCATGCTGCAGGTCTCTCCATCAAAGACCCACAAATGCTGTACAACCTCTGTCAGCCCCTCACCAAGCTACACGATTTGTGTCTAAATGTGCCTTCCCTGCTCCGGACCCATCTACTCCTCTCTCTCTCTCTTCCTGCAATTCAACAAACAGCCAATGATTATACACTGCATTCGAAGCCCAGGGCTGGGCATCCTGTAGGAGCAAAGAAACTCATTAGACACAGTCCATGTCCTCAGGAAACTGACAACCTGGTGAGGAAACACATGATCATCATCCACCACTCACTCATTTAACTGACATTTATTGAAAATGTACTATATACCAGGTACCGAGGGACATGCTGAGGCTTCAGAAATGCACAGGACACGGCTGATTTCACAGTCCAGGGGGGAAGACAAACACACATAACACTGAATAAGCACCATGCGGTGATGTCAGGCTTAAGAAGAGGTGTGCACCTGAAGCTGTAAGACGGGACGTTACTCAGAGGAGAAGGGTGGGTTATCAGGAAGGCACGGCAAAGAGCACCTCTACAACTAAAAAGTGTACTTCTGACTCGGATACAAGGTAGAAGGAAATAGGCGTCCGATAAAGACGCAGATGGCACGGCGTGAAAGGGTCCCCGGGGTTCTTGTGAGCAAAGCCTGAGCGGGAGGGCAGGGTAGAATGTCTTCTCATTGCTTTGATGACTCACAGATCAACCAGCGAATCTGATCTGGAGAAACTTCCAGAAGGTCACCCATGCGTAGCAGCAGGAGTAGGCTGGCACCCAGAGCTCCACACAGCTGGACAGCGCTTCTCCCCAGGCCCACCCTGGTCATCTGGTCTGGCAGTGAGCTGGCCACCCCCACCTCTGCCACCTGCCATCCGCGGCAGTGGACTGAGGAACCACCTTAGCAGGCGGCTCAGAGAATAGATAAGAGGGCCCTACCTCAGCAAACTGGACTTTTTTTTCAGTGTTGACTTGAGGAAGCATGTTTTTCTTTAAACACTCCCAAATGAGGGGCGCCCGGGGGCTCGGTCAGTTCAGCATCTGACTCTTGGTTTCGGCTCAGGTCATGATCTCATGGTTCCTGAGTTCGAGCCCTGTGCTGGGCTCTGAACTGGGGGTGTAGAGCCTACTTGGGTTTCTCTCTCTTTCTCCCGTTCTCTCTGCCCCTCCCCCACTTGCACACCCTCTCTCACTTGCTCTTTCTCTCAAAATAAATAAACTGAAAAAAATAAAAGAAATAAACCCTCGCAAAGGAACAGCCACCACAGGGTCCTATCACCGTATATGACAGGATGTGGACCTGAATTCAGAGGAGCGTCAGAACGAACATTCCAGGAACCTCCTTCTTCCACAGTGGGGCAACGGGCCCACTCACACCGCAGGCCAGACAGCACCCGGATAAAGGTCTAGCACGTTTTACTAAACACCCCCCGCTTGGCGGCCCATGACCTCATTCTCACAGCCCACGTTTTCGGTCGCCTCCAGAATGATGGGCAATACAGGAGGGCAGGCCTGCTGCTGAAAGGGTCTGTTAATTAACTGGGTGCTGCACAGGCAGAGCCTAGGAAGGAAGGAAGGAAGGAAGGAGGGAGGGAGGGAGGAAAGGAAGGAAGGAAGGAAAGAAGGAAGGAAGGAAGGAAGGAAGGTAGGAAGGAAGGAAGAAAGGAAAGGAAAGGAAAGGAAAGGAAAGGAAGGAAGGAAGAAAAGAAAGAAAGAAAGAAAGAAAGAAAGAAAGAAAGAAAGAAAGAACGAACGAACGAAAAGAAAGAAAGAAAGAAAAGAAAGAAAGCAAGAAAGCAAAGAAAAGAAAGAAAGAAAGAAAGAAAGAAAAGCAAGCAAACAAGAAAGAAAGAAAGCAAGAAAGAAAAGCAAGAAAGCAAGAAAGGAAGGAAGGAAGGAAGGAAGGAAGGAAGGAAGGAAGGAAGGAAGGAAAGAAGGAAAGAAAGAAAGAAAGAAAGAAAGAAAGAAAGAAAGAAAGAAAGAAAGAAAGAAAGAAAGAAAGAAAGGGAAAGAAACCCTTCAAAGTCTTCTCTGAAGCTTCTCAAAGGTCCTTCCCAGCCCCCCCGCCCGGCAGTGTCGCCCAAGTCCTTTGAGGTCTGCTCTCTCATCCAACTGCCCCAGCTCCCACCGCTCTTCTGTCAGCGCCCACAGCAAAGGTGGGAGAGGACTGCCAAATTCTTGTGAATCCTGAAGATTTCTTTTCTGAGTCACGGAAAACCGAAATAACTCGGCGGGGGGTGGGGAGGGACTTGATAACGAACGAAACACGGTTTTAAATCCGTTCCCACTAATTTGTTCCTCTGTGGGGCAGAACTCCTGAGCACGAGAGAAATGAAGTTTCCAGAGCTGACGCAAACACGGGAGTTTTTTGTTAGGTTATGTCAACTGTCACCGTGGCCTTTCTCATTAGGATTTTTCTTACTGTCATTTTTTTGTTAAATTAATTATAGTTTGATCAGTGTGGGAGCTATTTTGAATCCATGGGACTTTCCTAACCAGATTGTTTTGGCATTTTAAAGTCACTCACATTCAAGGCCTAAACAATATGGCAAGTATCTCTTTTTCTCTTTCCTTTATGCTCAAATTCTAAACAAAAGAACCATCTGTTCTCACTCTAAAAACATCAGCCCTTGTTTTCATTTTCCCACTAATAATAATGCCTCAAACCTATACCATGTCTTTCTGCAACTTGCTTATTAAAGCACTTTGTAGATACTGTCTCATTCAACTTCCACATCACCCCCTATCAACTGGGGAGGAAGGGGAAATGTGTGTCAATTTTTTCATCAGATAAGTGATTTTTGGATACTTGATGAATCTTGCACAGACGATGGTGTGTTGTTTGCCTCGGAAGGGACTTTGGGGCCATCATCTGAGCCAGTGCTGGCTCTTCAGTATGTAAAAGGGAGACCCAGAAAGGAGAAGTCACTTCATGTTCTATTTGTGTACTTAGCTCTCTACCCCTGACTGAAAGCCGTGAAGGTAAGAACCATGTCTTACACGTTTTTGTATCTCTGTCACTTGATGCGTAAAAAGTGCTCATTTAAATATTTGTTGAGTAAATGGAAATGTTTGTGAATAGTTCCACAGGTGGTTGTGGCAGAGCTGGGGTCAGAGTTCAATAATCCCATCCTCTTAATAAGGGTGTTGCCCTTAATAGTACCCTATAGAGCTGAATGCAAGAAGAATCAAATTAGAGACACCACCCAACTCGGGGCTGGGGGAGGAGTGGCATAAGAAACGGGCCTGTGTCTATAGGTAAGAAATCTGTTGAACAAGTCCAGTAGGATCGCCAAGTTTGGCCACTGGCCACGCTAAAATTTAACCCACGTTGAGGCTGATGTTCTACCAATTCTGCACTCTATACGTGCTCCACAGACTTGGGGATTTGGTGGAGCTATTCCTTAAACCTTACCCGACTGGAAGAACTGATGTGTCTTCATGCCAAAGTACAGCGTGTCTTCATATACCCACGAGCCCAGTAAGAGCACCTTCTCCCCTGAGATTTGCCCTCATCACCTGCTGTAACTCGAGAGCTCCTAGACTCTCAGGATCATGGAATCCACCAGCCCAGTTTTCCAATGAGCAGAGAGGTCACTGAAACAAAAGCCATTTTTCCATGAGCCTCGCTGGAAATCAGCAACTCATTTGGCATGTTTTGCTCAGTTTCTGAATGGCCTATTCCCCACTGCTACTCCTCGAAACTAAAGTAGAAATAAATTATTTCCAGAAAAGCAAGTTAAATGTGGGATTCTGTCATTGGAATTGCTTCTATGGTAGTAGTTCTAACAAAGTCAATAACTCCCTAAAGATTCTTCAAAAGTAGTTTGTCCACGCAGACAAGAAAGCTGAAGGTCCGAGGAGAGACGGATAACACATTTTTTAAGGAAAAGAAAAAGGGAATCGGAGCCAAAGAGAATTCAAGTATATTATAATGTGGTCTCACTAAAGGGAATTAGTTTCAGATAGGAACAAGTTACTTACAAAATATAAAGAACTCAACATAAATAAACCTTTGAATAATTCTGATAATTTTTTAAAGGGAGAGGTGAGGAGGGGATGCTAGGGGAGAAGAGAAAAACACGGGGATAAGACACAAACCCTAACACGCTGTGTCGGACACCGACCCAGAGGATGCTGCTCCTGTCGGGGATTGTCCAGCACACGGTGGGGGAAAACGGACCGCATGTACTTCAGGGCAAACAGCTGCGGAGAGGTCCCCTGCACAGACAGCGGACCCAGCAGGCTGAATCATGCTATGTCAATAGTCTTTTCCTTGCTCACCACCCTCTGCTCCTAGGGCCCTTCAGCGCCAGGGCCGTCCCGTAAGCCATTTATCATTCGTGTAGCCAATACACAGAATGAGAACTCTCTCTCCATATGTTCCTGACAAAAGTTTGCCCTTTTCTTTTTCTTAATGTTTTTTTTAATTTTTATTTATTTTTGAGAGCACGGGCGCGCGAGCAAGTGGGGGAGGGGCAGGAAGAGGGGGGCTGAGGATCAGAAGCAGGCTCTGCCCTAACAGCAGGGAGTCCAAAGGGGGGCTCAAAACCATAAACTTCGAGATCATGACCTGAGCCGCAGTCGGACGTTCAACCCACTGAGCCGCCACCCAGGCGCCCCCAAAGTTTGCCCTTTTCATACCTACGGACCTTCCTGCTCTCGGGGCCACCACCGAAAGTATCACCTTGGACCTTGCAAATATATCACACAAATCCAGCATCCTAATGTTTTAACATTTAAAAGTGAAAGGGTCCTACATTTAAGAATATATAAAAGAGCCACAAGATGTTACTTAACTGGTCTTGATCTCCAACCTTAACTTTGTCAGAGGATTATTTGTAAGCTTGCCATTGGGAAGGTCAGTTAACTAAATGTCCATCTGATGTCCAATTAGGGATCAGACCTGCACGTAGAAGCTTGCGGCCCTTGACATTCTCCTCCTGCCAAAACCGTATCTGAGGAGAGAACCCCGAACCACGCAGGCATGCCATCTCACGGGAGCTAACGAGTAAATACAATTTGATAGTGATGACTGGCACTTCTCCAAATAAGTACTTCTCCAAATAAAAATTTCTATCAAAAGATGTTGCTGCTTTGACATTCTAAGTAGTCAATTAAAGATGGATGATTTGGGGCAAGGCCCTCAACCACTCTGGACATCAGTCTCCTTTTCTACAAAATAAAGCAGTCAGGCTCAGTGGGCATTAGACTTCCTTCTGGCTCAGAAATTCTGTGCCTACTGCCAAGTGGTCTCTCCCTCCTGGTATGCCAGCCTGCACCCCAGCTTCTCACGCACAAACACACACAAGTATACACATACTCACATACTCACTCGTAGCCAGTCTACAGCCTCGTCAGACAAGCTATAAGCAGTTCCCAGCCGCATGACCCACCACTGCTTCTCTCCATAACACTTGGTACAAAAAGGATTTTTAAGGTAGGTCATGAGAGAGAAAAGAGACACGTACACACCGTTTACACACAGACCTCACCTTGAGATGACATCTTCTGTGGGTCCCAGCAGGGTCTTCATCACCCCGACCCCAGAGGCAGACATCTGCCAGTGTCAGCTCCTCAAGTCCAACGTCTACGTCTTACTCTCTGAGGACTTGGACAAGTCATTTAATCTCTCCGGGCCTCAGTTTCCCTGAGTTTGCCAAAATATCCAAGAATCCGAACATCCTACTCTAGAGATCTGAAATTTCATTAGAAATCAAGCCAACACCCACCAAAGCCCTCTATCTGGTATTGCCGTTGACCTACGGGCTCTCCGATAAATGGAGTGACTTTTTGCATGATCTTGTACAACAATAATAATAGTGCATCGATAGGGGCAAATACTTCTAATTTGTGCTTGTTTATTTGTTTATTTCCAGGCTAAAGAAGTTACAGGCACCACCTGCCAATGGCCTTTGGAGATTCCACAATGCCCTTTTTTGTTAACAATGGTCCAGAAGTTTGGAGACTAAAAAGGCGAAACTAGAAACCACACAGTAAAAATGTGGAGCCCTAAATACTGAGAAAATGATTTAGGAAAACGATTACCACTTCCTTCTTTAAAACCTTTTTTTATTTAACAATAATGACCGTCCTAAATGACCGTATATAAGGTAATCATACAATTGAGCACAGAAAACACTGATTTGCCTAGGATCCCTTTCAGCCGTGTAATCAGCACGAACAGCAAGACCATAATACTCATGTTTCTATTTGTTGCCCTCAACTGACATGGTTGGTCGTTTGTTTTGTTTTAAATAAAATGAGGAAGCAACAAATATATTAAATCCATCTGCAAAAAACCCATATTTGCATGTGGAAAACAAATAAGTGGGTGCCTGAATGGGTGATTAGGCGTGCAATTGCCCATCTGCCCCAGCCTCCCTGCAGGTGCGCCTGTCGCAGGGGCAGAGAATCAAAAAGGAGAGTCCTCGGCCAGGAGGGCGACAGATAGGAGGGAAACCAGTACCCTTCACACCTGGACTTGTTCTGAGCTATGCTCTGCTCCGGTCCCAGCGCCCACCGACCGCCCCTGTACCTTAAAGCCGAAAAGCAGAAATCCCTTTAGTCAACCTTTCATTATCCTTCTATGGATTCTCTAAATCACAAAGGCAATCCTCTAAGTACTTCAATAGGTGCAAGAATGTTTGTTGTTGCAGAGATTTTTACGAGCCTGGGTGACCTCCTCTGCTGTATTCTTCCTCTCAATCACTCCACCCCAGCCACGCTGGTCTCCTCACTTTTCCAGAATGTACCAAACAGGCTTCATCCTCAGGGCCTTTGCAATGACTTTCTCTTATCCCAAAACATTCTTCTCCCTCTTCGCTCCAGCTTTAAGTCCTTGTTCATGTAGATGCTTATCAGGAAGAACTTCTCCCCAACTCTTGTGCCCTTAACCAGTCTTATTTTTGTCCTGAATATAGACTACAATGAAAATATGACATATTTACTCATTAATTTGTATATGGTCTGTCTCCATCAAATAGAAGGTTTGTCTGATTTTCTTCACAGAACCTGGAATAGTGTCTAACACATAGCAGGTGCTCAATAAATAGTTGGTAAGTTAATGAGCCATCATTGTTACTTGCAAACCACTTCCCTAACACCATAGGTCCTCTTCTGGAATAAGACAGGATTTATGCTCTTCAGAAAATTCTATAACCTAGTAAGGAAGGAAGACTGAAAGTGTACTTATATAGCAGAGCAAAGTGATACAAGTGTTATACTGGATGTATAACCAAAGCACTCTAATACTACAGAAAAAGCCAATTGTTGACCGTGGGGTAGGAAGGGCAGAGAGAGGCCAACAGAACAGAATTCTCTGGAATTACCTTGAAAAGCACAGAAATCATCCTGAAAAATACACTCGGTACAAAGAAAGTACTAAGACATCCTCAGTTAGCCTGCTTTCCTTCATCAATAATGCTAAGTGAAACAAAAGACTGCCCAAGATAAGTCAGCATTTATGTGTGCCAAGACCATGGAGAAAGGAAAAATCACTTTGCTCCATAAAGCTTTCATTTTAAAATGGAATTATTTAAATGCACATCGAATGTGCCTTCAGAAAATTCCAGACTCTCTGGACAGGGAAAACCTTAAAGGGCATCCAGTCCAACCTCTTATTCCCTCTACGAAGGACCCATCAATATCAGCCTCTACCTGCAGCGGTGAAATCATAAGCCCTCACAGTGGCACAATCCATTGGTGGTATGAGCATAACATTAAATCCTTCTTCATATGTCTTTGTGTTGCTTTCACCCACTGCTTCTAGAACTCCTTCTGAGATCACAGAGTGAGTTTGTGTCCCCTCCCATGAAGGGTCCTGCTCTATTCCCTTCTCCTCCATCCCTTTTCTCTCTTCTCCACACTACTGTCAATTCCTTCTCTCTGCCCTCAATGGCTCTGATCTCCTGTGCCATTCACCATCCTAAGCTTCCCTCTTCCTTTTCCTCCTCTACTTCTCTCACTGTTCCAGGACCTAGAGCTCAAGCAATGTAGCATTCTGCTGAGAGGTAAGCATTTTGTCTGGGATCAGAAAGAGGGGCACCTAGGATCCAAAGGTTCCATCAGTTAACTCTGTGAGCCCTGACCCAATAAGACCCCGGAAAAGTCACCTAACATTCTGGCTTTGACCTTGACATGCCATATTTGACATAAATTAGAATAGCATGGGCACAGTAACTCTTTGTAAGCAAAGAAGACAAACAGGTGAAAGGCATCTCCTGGCCCTACTCTACCTCAAGGACGTACAGAATCTGGGGAGTCTCAGGCCTCCAATAAACCAAGGCCCTTCTAGTCTTAGATACATTCCACCTTCTCAACTCCCACATCCAGCCTTCATGGATAAATGTGAGATTAAATATACATTTTTAACCATCTCTAAACCTATAGCAGATATGGCTACATAATCATGGACTCTTTCCTACTCAGTCAGGATACAGCTTCAGAATCCTTCTCAACACATTATCCCAAGAATCCACTACCAATACCCCATGTGGCCACATGACATGAAATCCAAACCACTCATTCTTCAAAGGAAGAAAACTGACACTCAGAGATGGGTCATGACCTACCCATGAATGAGTCAAGAGCAGAACCAGAACCACAAAGGCCCCTTCCTCCATTCCCCTAGGTCACCTCTCCTCTTCTAACTCTGATATGCTGTGAATATGCCTTGACGTGGGGAACGAAAGCTCGCCACTGCAGGGCGTTCTATGAGAAATACAGATAAAGGGTTTCTAAGTAAGGGACAGAAGCTTCAGAGAAGGCTTGGAGGAAGAGGTGCATCTGAGCCGGCCTGAAGAAGTCTCCTTTCTGTAGGAACCAGGGCATTGTATTGGACTTTAGCAGGAGAAAATTCAAGATTGCGGTGGCATTAGCAATAACAGGAACAGCGTCAGCAAAGGAAGGGTGAGGACTCCGTGCTCTGAGAGGAGGCTGCAGGCAGGTGGGCAGAGCAGTAGCCATACCGGAGGCTGCGGAGGCCATGGGGAGAGGAACAAACCAGAACAAGACAAGATTCAAAGAGCAAACCAGAGTCTGTGTGGTGTTTCCAGTGCTGGTGTTTTGATTTGTTTTGTTTTGTTTTTTTAATTGACTTAAAAACCCTAAGGTGCATAAATGGGAAAAGAAGATAAGGAAAGAGTGGGAGGAAAGAAAAGAATCTCTCTCCATTCTCAATGGGGGAAAAAAAAAGCCTTGCGATAAAATGTATTACAGGAACACTTTCATTATGTAAAAGCCTATTTTGTTTTCATGTCATTCTTAGATTACATCATAGAGTGGCTGCAGCCGTCTCGTACCATATTATAAATAAATCACTAGCTTAATCATAGAACGAGCCAGGGCTCTAGATTTGAAAGGGAAATATTAGATCATTTTTAATAACTGATATAACTCAAGCCAGTCGCCATTGAAGCAGGGTGAGGTGATGTCATCGTAAAGAAGTCCAAAGAGGAACCAAAGAGGGTCAGGTCTGGGCAGGCCCAGAGAAGCTGCCATTTACAAAGGAAGAGGTAGCCAAGGGGAGCTCATCCCCTGGATGAGACAATCTTGTCATGGAAAGCAATGCGTACTCCCCAAGTACTGATGTCCACAAGGCTTTCCTGGTGAAACACAGTGTGCGAATACTATATTTTGTTCTCAGAACTCCTATATTCCCAAATGCCAGAAAATATGAGCATATTATGATGTCTGTATTTATGTCTCGGGAGCCACTGAGCAAAATTATAGATGCGAAGGTTTTTACTTATTCAGGAATACATGAAATCCGGGGCGACACACGCAAATGCTATAGGTCTGATGCAAGCCAAGGGGACAGTGCGAGGCAGGAACATTGAGAAAATGGCCTGACACAGTAAACAACGGAGCGTAATTTCCAGCACTTACTGACTATTAAGGAGAGCACAAGCTTATGTTTCATGAGCACCAACTATGTGCTAAGTACCACCCTTGGCAGGCACTTTGTATACATTTGTGAACACAAAAGAATAAGAATCCAAGGCAGCTGCTATTTGCACCAGTTTTTCAAATATGGAAACCAGTTAAGAAACAATTAAGTAGGGGCACCCGGGTGGCTCATTCAGTTAAGCATCCAACTTCGGTTCAGGTCATGATCTCGCGGTTCATGAGTTCAAGCCCTGCATCGGGCTCTGTGTTGACAGCTCGGAGCCTGGCGCCTGCTTCGGATTCTGCGTCTCCCCTTCTCTGTCTGCCCCTCCCCCTGCTCACTCTCTGACTCTCCTTCAAAAATAAATAAACATTAAAAATGTTTGTTTTAAATAAAGAAACGATTAAGTGACTTAAGATCAGGCAGCTAATACCAGTAACGATAGTCTTCCCGTTCTGAATTCTGTTCTATCTTGTTGCCTACACCCAACCAAAACTATTTCCTATTATGCACTTTCAGCAAAAATTAATAATAGACGAGCCACACTTTGAAAGCACTAACAGTATAAAAAAAATCTTGAGAGTCAAAGGGGCCATGGAGCGGAGTAGTCATATTACCATTCTGGCCAGCGACAGTCTTACTGACCCACGCAGGCTTTCCTTAGTTTGGCTTCAGGGCTGCTAATGAGCTTGACCATAATTTTAAGGCTTCCATTGCCATTAATTTTTTAGGAATGTTAAGGAAGGCTCTAAGGGAACCTGCCATCTTCTATAAAATGGACTGCCGGGTTTGGTTTTATAAAAGACAGTTTGGTTGGGGGTGGGGTGTGGGGGACGGGTGCTCTAGAAAAGAACTTTCTGCCAGACAGAAGGTATTGGCTGATGTTTTATGTCTGATCCTATCAGTCCCACAGCAATACCATGTATCAGCTCACTGTTCTTAATACAAATGCTATTCATACTGCAGAGACACACTGAGCCAAGTAACACTGATTTATGCAACTTTTCAGGACACAGCATGACCCAACAGGAGATGGAGACCCTGACATTTAACTAAAGGGACAACATGAAGGCGCAAGACTCCAAATTTGAAGCTATTTTCCCCTAATCTGTTTCTGGGACAGGATAGAAGTAGCAAAAAGCAGAGAAAACATGCCTAAAATTTGTATGGACTTATTCCGAAAGAGAGACAGTGAAGAATGGTGGATGAGAAGCACCCGGCCAGAGACAAGGGAGCCTCCCAGGGTCCCTCCAATGGCTGCCGATGGCTCCAAGGCCCCGGAAGAGTCTGTCCCCTCTCCAGGTCTTGGTATCTCACCTGTATGGCAAAGAGCTCGAGCAAGAACATTCAACACTTCTACCAAAGCAGCTAAAGAGGGTGAAAATGTAGAGGTACAGGAGCACAGCATTAACTGAAAACTTGTGATCTTCCTCTGAAAAGCCATGTCGAGCTTCATTCTGTGTGATTCTAGCTCAATGTCTATATTGAGATTTTAACTGGAGTGCTCGCCCAGAATCTTCAAGGAAAGCTGGCCCACAGAGGTGTGCTGAGTTTCTCCGGTGGTCCCATTGTGGCTCCTGCTCTCACCTTAGCACATGTCTTATAAACTAGAGTATCTGTGCAGACAGCCCCTAAGAGAGGGCCTCCTAGAACTCCATCTCTGGGTCTTGATGCCCTTGTGCAATCCCTCCCTTTGAGTGTGGGCTGGATCTAGTGCTTGTTTCGAGCAAACAGAATGAGGCAGAGGGAATGTGTGTCACTTGCAGAAGGAGGCTGCAGAAAGGCTGTGGCTGCCTGCATCCAGGGGATTCTCTCTCACTCACTTGCTCGAAGGGAAGGCAGCTGCCACGCTGTGAGCTACCCTATGGTGAGTCTCTCATGGCAAACAACTGAAGGCACCCTCCAGCCAACAGTCAGCAAGGAACTGAGGCCCTCAGTCCAACAACCCGCAAGGACCTGAAGCCTGCCAGTGATCATGTGAGCGAGCTTGGGAGCCAATCCTCCCCAGCTGAGCCTTCAGATGAAACTGCAAGCCAGCAGACACCCAGACTGAAGCCTCAGGAGAGGCCTTGAACCGCCCATCTAAGCTGCTCCCAATTTCCAAATCAAAGCGAGTACAAGATAATAAATGTCCTTCGTTTTAAGCACTAAGTGTGGGGTCTTTATGCACCAATAGATAATAAATAGAGCAGCCACATATGAGAGGCCCAGTCCTGATCCCTAGCAACTCCACCATTTTTCATGAGACCCAAGGAGGAGACCAGAAGAGATTATTTCTCAGGAACTCTCTGGAGAAACCCTTGGCCCTCCCCCTGGATGTAGAGATGCGTTCCCACTTGGTGACACATACTCAGGCATGCTCTGGCCACACAGAGAGGACCACGGAAATAATGTCAGTGCAACTCAAAGTCGGCATGACACTTTTGGCTGTGGCATGTGAAAGGGAAATAAACTGGAGATTGAACCACACAAGGGATATGACAGACACCTTACCTGTCCAGCCACATTCTGCTGTCACTTACATCTACCCTCAGAACCTGCCCAGCCCTAGTGACCAAATGATGTCCACCGGCCCACCCTGCCAGCAGTCTGGCCTTGGTTTTGAGATCAGATCACCTCCTCCTGGGAATTTATCTCAACCTTCCCCCTTCTTTCCACTCTCCCAAACTTTCACATAAGCCCACGAGAACTGAGGCTATAATGGACCTCCACCTTCCAAGCACCTACTTTGTAGCCTTAAACAGATCTGGTGATTAATAAATGCATGCTGTAAATAATACCTTTCTTTCTATGTGTATTTCTTATGTGTCGGCCTTTCTCTTCAACTTGAATATAAGCTTCTCAAGGTCGAGGACTGTGCCTAATTCACTGTGGTGTCCTAAAGATCCAGAGGTTTATGAACTTCCAGACAAACAATGGATTAGGGCAGAGAACAAGCACACACTATGCGAAGTGGGGGGAGATATTCAGCAGCAATCTACAAAGGACTCGTGAGGCTTCCTATCCATGAGGCATCAGTCGTCTTCTACTGCACAGGAATCCATGCAGGAGAACCTGAGAATTCCTCTGACCTCCTAGGGCCCCATCCAACATAGAACAGAGGTATCTCCCGCTGTGCAGAGGTCATGAAGTAGAAGACTATGGAATTAGGAGGAAGGAAACCAAAGAGACAGAGACAGCCCTACCTTTTCTTTTTATGGACAACCAACATCTCCTACACGGCATCCCTGGGTTACAAGAACAGCCACGGAGCCCCAGGTGGCTACATGGGATCCTGCTCAGACCTCGCAAGTCCTTTTGTGTTTCTGAAGCAATAACATAAAAAGCCATGAAAGCTGGCTCAGCAGACGGTCACACATGCCCAGAAACCACCTGACCGAGTAACTGTAGGGGGCCAAGACATTCGCCTCTGGCGGAAGTGACTGTTGCTTTGTTTCCGGCATAGACTAATACCTGATCCTTCTAAGGACCAAAAAGGAAATATTAAAAACGAAAGCCCTTTGGCTACCGTCAACAAGTGTACACTAATATCAACAGAGGAAAATAATTTCCTTCCGGACTCCCACTGGGCCAGTCATGCCTAGAGAGAGGTGTGATCATCTAATCAAACAGAGCAAGAGCTGAACAGCTAGACTGTAGCTTCCAGATTTCTCAAGCATGGAGATGTCTTCAGTCTCTCAAAGTCCACCTCCTTTCACTTCCTGCTACCTAGAGCAAAATCAAATATGAAAAGTAATAACAGGACACAATGGCATTTCAACTTCAACCATTACCATTCAGCAAGTTTCCAAGACTGAGGACAAATTAGCGCCCATCCAATCCTGGGGACGGCGGAGCTGCTGGGTTGGGAGGAAGGACATACACTGAGCATATACTATGTAGTAGTCATGGTGCTGAGAACTGCACATCACACTGTCTGATTTTTCTTTATATTCAAGATGAGTCATTCAATTAAGAAGACAACAACTATAATATTCTACCACGTACGGGCCACACTTCCCAGTCCGCAAAACAGGTTGGCCTCTATCAACCCATCTGCTCTAAGCAAACCTGAGAGGCAGGCAGAGCAATGAGTATCATTCCTCATTCCCAGATCAGGGAAATGAACGCAGGGGCAATGTCATTTTCCTGGGGGTGCACATCTCATAACTGACAGACCTTCCAATACCCCATTCTGCTGCACGTACTGCCTTTTTATGCGCTTACAAACTTCTTAAGCCATACTGGTCCCGAAAGACTCATTCTGCCAGTCCCTTGTTTCGTCTTCATAAAGCCACGTAGCCAGCCTCATCTGCGCTAGATCTCCTAAAACCCTCCAACAGAGAATGGCCCGTGTGTGATGGGACGCCCGTGGAGAAAGGGACACTTACCACCTTTGGATTCATTCTCTCTATCCATGAAAATGCACTGTGCACCTACTATGTGATAGAGTTCTCACCAGACCCAAGACGCACTTGGGAACAAGAGATGCCATCCCTCTTCCCACCGGCTTTTATACTGTTAAAGGCCATCATCATGAGTGCCCTCTGCCCCCTCCAGTGGAGTCTCATTCCTGTAACAGTTCCTGGTTGGACATCATTTCCCGGCCTCACAGTGTTCCTGTGTAGACAGTCCAGCTGGCTAATGTCCCTTTCAGAAGATGAAGCAAGAACTACCATCTGACAACCTAAGGGAGCTCTGATAGGAGGGTAGGAAGAAAGTTCACGGTCACCGAACAGCCCTAGACCTCTCGCCACCCCCAAGCAGCACCCAGATATTCTCTGAGAGACCACTCTTCTCCACTGTGCAGCTCCCATGGGATTTGGGGGCGGGGGGAGGACCATCTCCAGACTCGGTACCAGAGGAGGGCCCAGTGCACATGCCAGTTAGCACAATCTCATCGTCTTGGCCTCCGTGACTGCGTGGGAACACGCAGTAACCCAGGGACGTGGGGACATGGCAAACAAGGCTCTCTCCCCACAACGGGCATAGGAGGCATAGGGCCCGGGATGCAGCACACAGCCATCTCATGGCCACAGGCCGAAACATCCAAGATGGAAGCCAACCCAGAGAAGGCAGAGCAAGGAGCACTCTAGGAAACAGAGCTTAGTCCTTTTCAAACTGGTCCCGAAGCCCATCTTACCTGGGACTTGCCGGTTTCCAGCGAGATCCCCCACCCACCAGGTTCTAGAGGGCGTACTCTATTTAACACGGTCCAAGACTCCACTGGCATTGCAGAACGGACAACACTTGTGAGTGTCTTCCAGCTTCCTCCTGTTTAGGTGCTCTCTCCCATTCTGCCATTACACACTGGGTGCTTTTGTCTGTTTTTAATCTAAGTAAAACTCTGCATATTAATCACAAGTAACTTTAAACACTGAAAAAAACTCGGGAAGTACAGCAGGCAACAAAGATTCACCGTTGATGCGTCGCGTGTATGCCTGGGTCAAAACATTCAAGACCATGTGTGAAATTTTAACAAGCCGAAGTATTTAAGGGGCAAAGGAGCGGATGCCAGCCTTTTATCGCATGCAGATCTATTGGCACAGAGAAGGCCAGTTGTTCTTTTGAGGCGCTGTGGATTAAGAAAAGGTGACAATATGTAACTATAGACTCAGTTACACTTTTAAATGAAGTTAGGTTGTCTCAATCACTATAGCATCTGCTCTGTTTTGGAACACTATACCGTAACCACAGCAAGGCATATTGCTCAGCATAAAGCCAGTGCTCAGGACACACAGGGACTGGTCCCTGAGACGGAGACTACAGATTTCAAGTTCTAAATGGACGCTTTTCCCAGAATTCTCCAGTAGTTTTCCTCAGATCTCTGCCCAGCCCAGGGGAGCCCACACCATTATTCTTTTCACCACTCCTATCTTCTAGAACATGATGTTCCGTCCTGCCCACTGAACTCAGAAGTGTTCCAAAACACAACGGAAAGCTTCTCTTACCTGTTTGCCCTTCCCCTTTCTGAGTGTGGAACAGGATTCCGACTCACATTCCTCTGGAGTTCTAGCGGGCCCTCTAACACAGAGGTTCACACCCTTTGCCTGAGCACATCTAGCGTCCCTTACCTCAAAGGGTTTTTGTGAAAAATAAAATGAGATCACAGAAGAAGCAGCAGCCTGCACAGGGGTAAACAAAAATCACTCACTAATCCGACTTTTCTTTCCCCGCAAATGCCCACAACATCGTCCATTGATATTTTCATTTTGGTCTTTCCATTTCAAGAATGCTTTCCTCCATGCGAAAGGAGGAAGGAAGCAATACAATCATTGGCAATCCGAAATCATCATTACTCCAAACGCTTCTTCCAATTTCTCTTCATGCCTCCATCCAAGAGCTGAGTCCTGCCTCTGCTTTGTCGCACATTTTATTAGCATTGTTCTATTTTGTCCATTGCCAATAAAAGCAACTCAAGATAAAAAGAAAGAACATATTTCTAGTTCTTATTTCATCCCAGCTATCCATGTCTGTGCTTTAAAAGGAAACCCTGGATTTTATAAACTCATTAAAACATGAACATTGATTATAAAAGAAGAATGTCTTCCCTTCTCCATAGGACTCACCAATTGAGGAGAAATGGCTTCCCTCCGATGAGTGTCCAGTAGAACAATGAGCAAAGTCCTCAGATGAGAAGCAGGTGACTGGGTTCTGTCTTCGGTTCTATTTCTGAGCCTCAATGTCCTCACCTGAGGGAAAAGGGAGACTGGGGTTGCTTACAAATCTCTAGGATCTTACCAGCTTTAGAACTTTCCAGTTTTATGAACTCACTGGCTAGCCATACTAGGAATGATGCCAGGCTTGAAGCCCCCAAAATGCGGTGGCTTCCCTCTATATCTGCTAAGCCCCCTAGTCGGCTCCAGGCATCTCTATGGGACTCATTCGCCTCAGTAACACTGAAGAGAGATTGTAGGCAACCCAGCCCTCCTGAGAAAACAGCCTCATCATAATCTCAGAAAGGAAAGAGATCAATAGTTTGATATTCACTTTTTTATTTAAAGTTTATTTTTTTATTTGAGAGAGAGAGGAGCAGAGAGGGAAGGAGGGAAAGAGAATCCAAGCAAGCTCCACATTGTCAGCATGGAGCCTGACGCTGGGCTAGAACCCATGAACCGTGAGATCACAACCTGAGCCGAAACCAAGAGTTGGATGCTTAACTGACTTAGCTGCCCAGGCGCCCCAGATATTCACACTGTAGCTGAGAAAAAAAAATAATAGCAAAATCTGAACAAATAAAAATAGAAGAAAATGTATGAGTTTGGACAAACATCAAACTACAGGACTCTGTGAACCCTCTGAACCTGAATTTCCTTGTCTGAAAAATGACAGCCAGTGAGTGAGCAGCAGAGAGCTGGACAATCTTGACACTCCCAGGTAAGTCCTCATGACAGGTTTTATTTCATGAAGACCTAGCACTATTTTGCTAAGGAGTATATGATACATGTTCCAACAGACAAATATTCCAAGGCAGTTGGCTGTTACAAAATATGTGCTTTGTATACGCAGGAGGAATCCACATACCAGAAAAGCCACTACTTGCGTTTTCATTGTTGACATTTTACACACTATTTAACCATCTATGAAAATGATTTGTGTATATCATCTCCTTCAGGCTTCAAATATTCACAGAAGCTCAAGTTAGGAGGGACCTTAAAAATGACCCACTTCAACTGTTTCAACTGACAGCAGGAGAAGCTGGGGGCAGAGTCGGGAGGTGGCCCCTCTAGGAAGCACAGTTAGAGGCAGACAGTCCAAGGTTCCAGTCCAGAGCTTGTGCCATGGACCCAATTTAAGCCACTTTGACAGAGGAGGATACCAAAACTCACTGGGCAGAGGGACTTGCCCTTTGTCACACAATCAGCATTGGGTCAAAACCAGGACTTCCACATCCAAGTCTCTAGAAGCTTGCTAGAACACCTGCTGCAGACGTTCTCAGTATAGCCCAACGGCAGAAAGAAATTAAGTCCGGAAAATGGCACATAATCTGGATAAGCCCAGCAAGGCAAGGAGTTTCCTGAGACCTAGGGGTCTTCCAAGACATTAGAATTATCGATGCCATTCCACTGAAATGAGAAAGGCATCATTTCAGACTTGCTGAGGAATGGAGCGCGCAGAGGCAAACTTCACCCATGGCCAGTGCAGACTCAGAGAAAACACGAGACAGATATCACCCCCACCCCCACCCCACCCAAGCCCCAGGAAACCGAAGCTTCTCCTTGCAGAGGGAGATATAAATCAGAACGGTTTCTACAACAGCAGCGGAGGGCACCAGACTTCCCAGATCTCCAAACTGAAAGGTGAGGCTCTCCACCCTGGCCCCCGGGGCAATCTCCCCCACTCTTGACAGCTTCCCCCTCCACACAAACGACAGTGGTCTCCTTTTCCATAGCCAACTTCTCTTTCAATAATTTTTTTCCTTCTTTTCCATAAAGAGAACTAGCAGCTCTGCTAAAGAACCACTGTGAAATGATTGAAGTTCCCATGCAAACAAACCATTAGCAGAGTTCAAATGCAATTTAAATTACCAGTTGTTAAAGTGCTCCTCAATTTCGTGGTAAGTTTCCAAGGAGAATTACATGCTATATACTATTTAATTGGTTGTTTTCTATTTTTTAACATCCATTTATCGCCCCCCCAACCCTGATATTTCAGAAGTGTCTATAAAAGCTTCTCTTTAAAAAATTATACATTGTTGAATAGATTAAATCTAAAGATTGAAAAGCATCAGAGAAACAGCTGCAGGATCTTGCAGCTCAGCAGAAATGGATGGTTCTGACACCACGAAACATGCAGGATTTTAAAATCTTCGCAGTCACCACGTAATGCCCTCAGCTCTTTACAGGTGAAGATGCTGAGGGCCCGACAGGGAGAGGAGGGCTTGGTACAGAGTCCCCTGCATGGTCAGTGACAGACTCAGGATGACAGCCATGACTCCTGATTCCTTGTGCTGCCTCTTCTCACCACCTCACATATGTAGGACGTGATGGGCAATACTCAATGAATTGTACTTTCCACCTGTTAATTTTTTAAAAGGAAAGATGAAGTCCCTTCAAACACACCCCTGACCTCCAAACTGGAGATGGGCAATGGCAGATCCCCTCTCCAAAAGGGAGAACAGGGAAAGGCTGATGAATGAGTGGTCAAAGGAGCTCGAAATGAGCAGACTCTTGGCAGGAAAAGGAAAGACACTCTTCCAGATTAATTAAACAAGTTATGGGACATCAACACGACCGATCTGCACTGCCGTACCTGGCCTGGGAAGGGGGGCTGCTCCTGCCATGAGAGGGTAAAGGATCCACCAAACAAAGGCAGGTCCCACCACGTCTGCAAAGGGAAAGGATTTTTAGAAGCCACCATGAGTACAAGATGAAGCAGAATGCTTTGATAGAGGATTTGTGTCAATTACCTAACCTCCCTGAGCTCAAGTTTCCCTGTCTGCAAAACAGGGCTAATACCACCTATTCATCAGGGTCTATGCAATCATGCCCTGGGATTCCAATCCCAGCATGGACGGCACAGAGCCCACATGCATCATGCATTAATGGTCAGCCCCCTGTCTTCTAAGGTTTCTATAATTTCTCAAAGCTTAAGATTCTGTGGTTCTAATTTCTTTTGGACTATAATGGGGTCTTACAAGCTATGTATGTTCCCTAAGAGTGTTAGATGCTCTATGTAAATTCATTTGTCATTCAAAAAAATAAAATAAGAGGGGCGCCTGGGTGGCTCAGTTAGTTAAGGGTCCGACTTCGGCTTAGGTCATGATCTCACGATTCATGGGTTCGAGCCCCGCATCGGGCTCTGTGCTAACAGCTAGCTCAGAGCCTGGAGCCTGTTTCAGATTCCATGTCTCCCTCTCTCTCTGACCCTCCCCTGCTCATGCTGTCTCTCTCTCAAAAATAAATAAAACATTGAAAAAAATAAGGTAAAATAAAATAAAACAAGTGTGTATGAAAACATACATACCCAAGTAATTTCCTTCAAAAGCAAACTTTTTGGAAGTGCTATTTTAAAATGGCCTCTGACACGGGTGGCTCAGTCGGTTAAGCGCCCAACTCTTGATTTTGGCTCAGGTCATGAGCTCACAAACACGAGATGGAGCCCACATCGGGCCCCATGCTGAGTGTGAGGCTTGCTTAGGATTCTCTCCCCCCTTCCCTCTGCCCTTCCCCGGCTCACCGTGCGCACATGTGTTCTCTGCTCTCTCTCAAAATAAACAAACATGTAATAAATAAATATCCTCCAATAAAACCTAAAATACAGAGAACAAACTTGATAGTTGTCAGAGGGGAGGGGGTGCGGCAATGGGCAAAATGGGTAAAAGAGGGTAGGAATGCAGGCTTCCAGTGATGGAATGAATAAGGCACAGAATAAAAGGCAGAGCATAGGGAATATAGTTAATGATACTATAACAGCGACGTAAGATGGCTGATGGCAGCTACACTTACGGTGAGCACAGTACAACATATAAAGATGCTGAACCACTACAATGCATACCTGAATCTAATGTAACATTGTGTGTCGACTATAACCAAATAAGAAAAATTTTAATTTCACAAAAGCCCTTCAAGTCCAATTTACGAATCAAAAACTAATAAAAGTCCCCATTTAATGTCCAAAACCTCATTTAAGCTTCCCACCAACCTATAAGGAGAATTTTCCAATCGCCCACTGAGGAAAGTGAGGGTCAGAGAGGTCAGGCAATGGCCCAAAGTTCTGGGGCTGATAATGGTAAAGCCAAGACTTGAACCCAAGTCTTCCAAATCAAGCCCCACAACCCTGGTCTTCCTACTTAGCAGTTACAACTGTACCACGGACCGCTATTCGGCTAGAGGCAGAAATATCCTTAAAAAAATCCCTCCAGTATTTTCACCATTTAAGGAACTCGGGAACACAAAACAAAGCTTGAACTTTCAGAATCAAATATGTTCACGTTAGAAGCAGAATCCTCCCTATGTGCTTAAGTGAAGGAAGCAGCTCAGAGCCCTGGCACGAAGCAGACCTCGCTGGGTATGTGGGAAGCAGGCCCTGAGAAAGGTTAGCAGTGAGCTGATAGCAGGCCAGTTCACAAAGAGAACTCCGACGGCTGGGCACATGATCAAACGAGCCGTGGGTAACGCAAGCATGAGCTTCTGAACACCCCTCTGGCGCAACTGTTAGCTGACACGGTGTCCTGCGCCCTGCATTCGCAGGTGCTCAACACAGACATTTGCACACCTCCTGTGTGCAGCCCCCACAGTTGTAGGTGCTGAGTCGGGCCGGCCCGGTGCTCTCCAAGAGCTCACAGGCTCTGCGGGGACAATGAAAAGTGTGCAGAGCACACGGGCACGCAACGCTGCTCTGAGGGCCTAGAAGGGCTCTGCGGATGACTTCTGAACCGAGCCTGAACACCCAAGAGGATGTCCATGTATGAGGAGGAAGAAAATAGGCCCTGGGAACACGATGTACTGAGCGCCTTAAGGAGGAGTTCAGGCTGTTCTTCGGGAAAGTGACTAATCTGCTGAGGCCAGGGGCAGGGCACATGGAGAGATGCGGTGGGAGACGAGGCTGGAAAGGAATGTTGCGGCCACGACATGAAGGACCTTGTGTGCCAGGCTAAAGCACTTGGATCTTGACACACATAGGTACTGCATTCTGGGAAATGATGCAGGAGAAAGTTAACTAGCAGAGCTACCCCTTTAAGAACTAAATGCCCTTCCACTTGGCCTCCAAGCACAGGGAGGGCAGGAGGTTCTGAAGGACAGCTTCACCCTCTGATTAGACCCCTTCTCCACGGCCCCACCCACAGAGCAGTCAGAGGAGTGGATGGCTCTCAGAGGTGCCCCAAACCCACCCCTCTGTGCACCTTTTCCTCCAGTCTGGTACTCCCCACCGTGAAAGACCCAGAAAAGAAACCAAGTCTCATGTTCCAAGCAGGATTTCCACTCTGCCTTCAGCGAAATGCCAGCACTACCCAACTTGATGAATCAGAACACAGGCCGAACACAGGCTCCAGCCTCCTTCCTGTTACTAGGCAGAAGCTAGAGGCCTGTCCACACACACACAGTGTGTGCCCAAAGCTCCCTTTCACGGAGCTCTTCCTTCCAGGCCTGGTACCATGTGACCGGGGCCTCCAACTAGTAATGAGCCTGCACTGACGTCACCAGTTAGGTCACATGGAACCTTTCCCTTAAAGGAGCCTTTACGGCAGGTCCCATTTGTTAAAGGCACAGGCAAGCGGTTTTCCCTTCCTGGCCTAAAAGGAGCTCCCAGTCTAGAAGGAGAGACCAGACGTACACAAAGAAGGAGATGCTGAGTACCACAGAAGCAGCACGGGTAGCAATACAAACCCTCACAAACAACCTTGTGATCCGATGCGATTCTTTATACCCATTTGGCGGATATGGAAACTCAGGCTCAAGCAGGCTAACCGACCTGGCGGATCCCACAGCTAGAAGCGTCACAGCCACGATCTGAATGCTCAGAGCCACCACAGAGCCGCACACTCTGTTGCCCCACAGCCCGTTGTGAGGCGAGTAGGCAGAAGAGAGAACAGAGAGGTGCTTTCTAGTGTGGGGCAGTGTGAACAGGGGAGAGGAGAGGGTGATCACAGGTCGCCCCAGTCAGAAGGTGGCCATCTGTGCAGATGCGTGTAAGAAGACCAGGAGGTCCCTGGATGAAGACGGAGGAGGGCCCCTCTGGCTAAGGGAATGGCATGAGCTAAAGCATGGAGGCGAGGAAAGACAGGCTATGTTTGGAAAATAGCAGGGAGCAGGCTGTCTCAGGGATGAGCGAGCCAAAGCCTCACGGTGTACAGGCACTGCTGTCTGACGATGATGGGCCGGGGACCAGGGGAAGGAGTTCTTGGATGGTTCCGGCTCTGCTTGGGGTTCTGTGCTTTGGTGCTAAGGCCACGACGCATTCGCCTTCCAGGATCTGGGCCGGGGTCAAGAATAACGGGCCTTCGGGTCCCTTCTGATCAATACACAGAGGAACACCGGTCCCTCTGGAGGTCAGAACTTCTCCACCACATCTAGTAGACGTTGCCCTTCTTGAGAAGAATCCCTACAGCTCAGTAAATGACTCCCAGGCCCTAACCGGGGCACAAGCACCCCATCTGGTGAACGGAGTGCGGGGATAAGCACCCCCCCTTGGAGAACAACTTACACTTGATTCTTGGGATTCTCCAAGATTTAACAATGGAACCCTAATCAAGCCCCTTCCTTTTAGAGAAGTTTAAGTTTCTTCATTTGTAAAATGGAAGCCATCCTACTCATAGACTAGGTTCTTGTGAGAATTAACAACTAATGTGTGAGATTAAATAGAAGGATATGTGTTTCTACATGCAGGCTGACGTGTTTAGAATAGGTACTCCCCCTGAAAGCCACCATGATGACAGAGGTGGTATAAAAACGGCACAATCCTCCCGGTAAAGTATCTAAATCGGGAGCCATCAACAATTCCCCCACTCCCCGCCCCCCGTTGAAAATTGATCTGTATTCCCCCAGGCAAGTCATTACATCCTTTTGTGCCAAATTGTTTTCATTTTTTAAATGACCCAGTAATCCCACTTTGGGCAATATACATAAGGGAATAATCCAAAAGGAAAAAAGAAGGCAATTTGTTCAGAGATGTTATTCATAGTGCTATTTCTAGCTCTTTACATATCCCTCTATTATACCACTTCTCTCACTGTGCTGTAATTATCTACTCCCCTTCCATACGCCTCCAAATTATCTTTGAATCAGTCCCCGGCACCTAGCATAATGCCTGGCATACAGTAAGAACTCAATAAATGTTTGTGGACTAAATGAATGGATAATATGAAAGAGATTTTAAAAGAAATTCAAATGAGCAAAAACAAAACATTGCTTTTAAGAGATAATGTTAGCGTTTAAGAAAAAAAAAACGGTAATACAGACTGCAAACTATTTGAAGAGGAGCATGCCCAAAAGTGAACTTCAGGTGATTTAGAATGTGGTCTCCAAGCATCTTGAGGCTCATGTCCAGCACAGTATAGGACTGCCATGAGACACCCAGGGCTGTGATGTCCCATGTGGAGTCACTGTGGCCTGGTGCAGAAAACGGGCTCGGTCAGGAATCTTAGCTTCCCAGCCTTACTCAGACACCACCTCACACTGACCAAATCATCTCACTTCTCTGAGGCCAGTTCCTCCATGCCACTCAAGAATGGGGGATTTACAGAAAAGCCCATCCCATGTCAAGGAATTACAGAGGGGGAAAGCAAGGGTCAGCAAGCGTGAAATCAAATGGAGACGAAAGAAGTCTGGGAGGTGCACTTGGACCAGGGTCCTAAAGCCAAGGTGAGGCCTTGAAGCCCCAGCTCTTCGGGTTTCCCCCTCAGCCTTTCCATCCCTATCTTACGGGTGGTTGAAGGCTCCCAGCAGGGATCTGCACGAGACAAGAATCTCTCCAAAAGCAGACGACGCATCAAGGAAAAACAATATGTTAAAAATGGCCCACAAAGTCAACATCACTCTGAATGTTCCGTATTCTCGGTGGGAAAGAATGCTTTATACAAATACCCAGGGAGAGCAAAGGAAGCGGCATGTTCTGCAGGGCTTATTTTGGGGCCTTCCAACAGCTCTCAGCCAGGAAGTCAGAGGCAGGAAGCCACTGCCCTCTGTTCCTTGGCCAGAAGTTCAAGGTTAGAAACCAAAGTAGGGAGTACACAGCCTCCTTAGTCTGAATCAGCTGCAAGTCTATGCACCGCCCCCCCACCCCCACTGCACATTTTCACCTCCATCAGGGTCTCCCAGATTCCTGCCCATTGACCCGGACACTACTCCGAAGGAAACTGCACTTGACATCCCATAGACGATCCTTCCAAAATGTATCGTGAACCAAGTCGCTTCTCTCTGGCCCCACTTCCACCATCCTAATCAAAGTTACCACCACCTCTCACCTACTGACAGCAAGAGCCTCCTGCCCTTCCCCACTCCTTGCAATCCACTCCCCTGACAGCAGGCAGAATGATGCTTGCCAAACACTCAGATGCTTCCCATCAACCCTAGACTCGGGACGAGCCCTTCTCTAGCTTACTTACACTCAGCAGCCCTTTCCCTGCCCCCCTGGCATGCTGCTTCCTCGGCCGCCCACTATCTCCTAGCATCCTGGGCTCCTTCTATTCCTCAAACACCAACTCATTCCTGTTCCATGGCCTTGGCATTGACAGCGCCCTCTGCACGGCTCTCTCCCTCCTGACTTTTGCATGGCTGGCTCCTTGTCATTCAGATCTCAGCTGAAACATTGCCTCCCAGATCCCTTCCTCCATTCACTCACCGTCTCAGTGCCCTGTGTGAATCCTCCTAAGTGTTACTTATCATTCCCTCTGTTTACAAGTTCATTTATTATCTGCCTCCTCCACACACCCCGAACTAGAATGTAAGCTCGAAGGAATCATTGTTCCGTGTGTCTTTTCCTTCACTCTAAACCCAGGGCTGGATCAGAGCCCAGAACGGTATGAAGCACATAAGTGGGAATCCAATAAACATTTAATAAAATTAGATGAACACATACCACCAGTGAAAGAAACCTTAGAGACTGCTAAGGGCAAGTCGCCTAGCACTGTGGCTGATGTCCGGGGCCCTCGAGTCAGCTGAGGATCACTAATGCTTGCCACGCAGGGGCGGTAGGAGTTTAACCAAGTCTTCCCACTTCTCTAGACCTCACTTTCCCCAGCACTTGCCTATAGGAGTGCTGGGAGACTAGAAAGAGATCAGTCACTTGGAACACCTCGTATGGGCTCAGCACAGACCGAATGCTCCCTGTTGTCAATGGTGGTCCCATCTTACAGGTGGGAAAACTGAGGTCAGAAAGAAGCATCATCACCCAGGTTAAACATTGACTTAGCAACAGAGAGCCAGGTTCAGAAAACCACAGCTGCAGTCTCTGTCCACTACTCTGCAGACAAGCTATTCCTTAGCTATCTTAATAACAAAAATACCTGATAGCACGTCACTGATTTATGTACGCTGCCTTGTTTCCATAACAGATCTGATCTGAAGCACCTAACAAAGACGCACGTAGTTTGTGATATTTTTACGGTGAGAAAACTGGGGAGGGAGATGGAAAATAAAGTGAAGGAAAGGGACCAGGATTACAAAAACAAAGAGGCTTGGGGCACCTGGGTGGCTCAGTTGGTTAAGCATCTGACCTCGGCTCAGGTCATAATTTCACGGTTCATGGGTTCAAGCCCCACATCGGGCTGTATGATGGCAGCTCAGAGCCTGGAGCCTGCTTCAGATTCAGCATCTCCCTCTCTCTCCACTCCTCCCCTGATCACACTCTGTCTGTCTGTCTCTCTCTCTCTCTCAAAAATAAACATTTAAGAGTTTTTTTTTTAAAAAAGAAGTCATATGTCTCCTATCGTTTGCCAAAGGTGGGCTTCCCATTTGGTTCTAAGCTTCCCAGAGATCGATAGAAAATGGAAGGAAGTACCCACATACAGCCCATTGGGACACTTGGTTACCAAAATGGCATAGCAAGGTGTGACGAGGTATCACTACCCAGTTGAGAATCATCCTCGTTTGTCACACTCTTGGCAACTAAAATAAAATATCCCCTTACTCCTGACCACATGCACCCTGAGGTCCCATGACCTGGGTTCAGATCCCAGTTCCACTGCTGATGGCCTTTGGACAACTTGACCCCTCAAAGCCTCGGGTTCTTCCTCTGTAAAAAGAAGGTAAAAACAGTACCTAAGTGGGTCAACAAAATGCGGTGCGTATGTATGCAATTGTGACATGTGCCACAACACGGATGAACCTTGCAAGACATCACGCTAGGTGACACAGGGCAGTCACAACAGAATCGATGCTGTAGGATCCCACTTACTTGTGAGGTGCCTGGAAAGTCATGGAGACAGAAGGCAGAAATTGTCAGGGCCAAGCGGAAGGGGGATGGGAAGTTAGTGTCTAATAGGTCCAGAGGCCCAGTTTTGCAGAATGAAAGGAGCTCTGAAGAAGGGTTGCAGGACAGGTGACTGCACTTAACACCACGGAGCTAGACGCTTAAAATGGTTCGACGGTAAATGTGCGCTTTACCAAAATTAAAAATAAAGTTAAAAAAAAAAATAGCACCTACTCCCAGGTGGGAACAGTAGTGACTCAATGATTTAGGGCAAGTGCTTAGCCCAGTGCCTGGCATTCGGAAAGCAATCAATTTGCGTCAGTTCTCCTTGTGAACAGTAACAGCACGGACACCTGCATCACCAGCCGTAACCTCTTAGTGCCCCTGTCTGTCACCACCACAGCGGGTTGGGGGGAGGGGTATCCCAGGCCTTCCCTCAAGGCATCCTCTTCCCACCTGGTGAGCAGGGCTATAAGCAGGCCGGTCACCATCACGGAGCAGGAGACAGGCTGTGTGCAGGGTCCTGGGATCCTCGCTGGCAACCCAGAGCAGCCTAGGGAACTGCCTGGCCTCCCTTCCACACGGGACAGTCTTGGGTCTCAGAGCACTTTCCTGTGCTATTAGGATCGACCGCCTAATGCCACTGGCACCTAAGTGCTTCCCTGAGTCACATCTCCAGCGTCTTCCCTGAGTTGGACAAAAGTGCCCCCAGGTTCACCAGAAACCAAACTGACTACAAAGAACTACATTCATGGCCATGTAACATCTGGCGGGCTGTTAAGAGAGGGTGGTGCCTCCTAAGTCTCTCTTTAAAGCTGTACCAAAGAAGGCAAGGAAGTGTGTGTGTTTGCGTGTGTCTGTGTGTCTATGAGTGTATGTCTTTGTGTCTCTGTGTGCACTGTGCATATGTCTGTGTGCATGTCTAAGAGTATGTGTCTGTGTGTGTGTGTCTCTGAGTGTGTGTCTATGTGTATGTGTAACTGTGTGCATGCCTCTGTGTGTGTCGGTATGTATGTGCATCTATGTATATGCCTATGAGTGTGTGTGTGTGTGTGTGTGTGTGTACATGTGTCTGTGTGTAACATCCATTCAGAGTCAGGCTCACCTTTCAGTGCAAACTGCACTGCAGAATCTGACAGCTAAGCGAGAGAGCACTGCTCAGCCTCTTTCGAGGCCCGTGCGTAATCTCCACCTCTTGGGATAAACTGAGGTAAGGGTCTGTTACCTGGTTCTGCATTTTGGACAAGCTCCCACCCCCTTTCAAGAAATCAGGAAAGAAACAGATCTAGCCAGCCAAGCAGATCAGAAGGCGGCAGCCCACGTTCAGATAACACTCACATGACCGAAAGCAGAGTAAGTGGATAGCAGAAAAGGGGTGGGGGAGGAAAAATTTTACAAACAACAAAATCAGGCCTCTGAGGCCCTGTAACATGATAGAAAGAGGTCTGACCTGGAGCAATCAGGTGCTAGTTCTCAGTCTCACCCATCAGATCAGTAAGCGTGGGCAACTCTGGCATCCAGAGTCCCTATTTCCTCATCTGTGAAATGGGCATGTTCTTCTCGGCCTCTGCCTGCAGGAGCAGCTCAAGTGTAGTGGAAGGAAGAATGATCGATTGATCAAGAGCCAGAAGACCGGGATTCTAATCCCACCTAATCAGCCATGTACCCGCAGGGCGAGTTAGCTTTGCCCCTGGGCCTCCCCTCCCCCGCATCCTGCTGCAAAAGGAGGCAGGCCGGCCAAATCGTCTCTCAGACTCCTTCCAACGCACACAATGTCCTGCACACCGGGTATTTACTCCAGACCGTGGATGCCCTGCAAATGCTGCATATATGGGCAACATTTCATGCTCCGAAGGCCAACCGTAACTCTGCTTTTCAAACTAAGACTACCCATCCCTCCCCAAGTGTCCACGACCATCCTTCTGGCTTGTTGCTCTAACCCTAGCAGACAGACAGACGACCATGGCACTCCCAGATTACCTTCCTACCCAACTCTGGCTAGGCCTCAGGTGGGAGGAAATAGCTCTCATTTTTTTCACACACAAATAGAATCTTCCCTCAGGCCGAGTCCGCTTCCCAATCCCACTGAAAGCAGAGCTCCCCTGGGAAAGGCGCTGTCCACACCCCCAACCAAAGTGGCCAGCGCTCCCAGCGATACGTCCCGGTCACTCTGCAAGCCCCAGGTCTGTGAGCAGAAATGCCATTCGCTCTGTCAATAATGTGTACTCACGTGAGTCGGGCCCCACAGACAGCTGGCCCTCCGCCGGCCGGCACTCCTTGTCACACGCACTGAGCCCCACTGCAAGGAGGTGGCCCCAAGGCCCAAGGGGAACAGCACTGAGACCTTCTCTCCTCAGCTTCCAGAACAAGGGGCAAAGGAATGGAGGCGACGGCAGGGGGAGGGGCGGACAGGGGCGACTTTGTTTCTGGAAACAAGAATTCAAATCCTGCTTCTTCTAAACCCTGAGTCACCTCCTTCTCTTCCAGTAGATCAGTGTGGTGGGTAAACATTTCCATATATGGAGAAGCAGGCTAGAGGATGTCAGAAAACTCACCCTTCTCTCCTCTGGCACTTGAAGAACATGCCCCCAGTTATGACAGAATTCCTTACTCGGAGTAGATGATTAACCCCAAAAGAAGGAGAGCCTCAATCTGCTCCATAGGCTGCCTGTTACAGGAAAAAGCCTCCCCAGTCCAAACAAGGAAGTGACTGGCTTGAAAGGCTTTACGTTCACCTGA
Organism: Hyaena hyaena; assembly: GCF_003009895.1. NCBI lineage: Eukaryota > Metazoa > Chordata > Mammalia > Carnivora > Hyaenidae > Hyaena > Hyaena hyaena. The sequence continues at coordinate 1,116,756 of NW_024080716.1, read as the reverse complement.
GGAATGGGACATCTAGGAGGCAATGACATTTATGGAGTCAATCTATTCATTCAGAGGAGGATGGTATCTGGGAGAGATGTACCCAAAGGGGTCACCAAGAATCCAATCCACAGGGCACCTGATGTAAGATGAGCCCTAAAGTCATCCCCACCCTTGACCCAAATTCCCAGACTCCCTTGGGATAAGAATCCTCCTGGGAACTTAGTTTTGTGTGGTTTCTTCCTAGGACAGACATCAGGCATGAAAACCCAGAATAAAACCAGACTTTCAAAAGAAACATCGTTGAGGGGAAAGGAGGGCTGAGTGTCCAGTTTATTTGCACGATTACTTCCGATCAGAAGGTCCTGAGAAGTGTGCTGATAACTACATTGGACCAGTAAAGTCGGTCAGGAACAACTCTGGTCTAAAAATGACTGCAGAGAGAATGAGCAGAAGGGAAAGGAGAGAGAGATGGGGTGCCGGGGAAAATGGCGGTGCAGGGGAAGGGGGGTCCGCTCAGGGAAGGGAATCTACACACCGGCTTCCCAGCGGTTCTATTTCTTACAGGGGTCCCCTTCTACTGTTGGCTGCAAAGGCTTTCCGTACGCCACATGAGATTCTCAGAATCTCCAGCCACCTCCTGTTCTGGCACCAGGAGGCTGCTAGCTCTCATCCCCGGGCAATCTTCAAGAAATACACGGTGCTACTTAGGGAGCCCAGGAACCCAAGCCTTAAGCTCAGGTCCTCTTTAAGATTCTGGAAAAATCAGTTCTCTTGTGGTTTATATCCTTTCATCTACAAAATGGGTAAGAATCACAAAACTGTCCAACTATGTGCTCTAAAAGCAGCTTCTACTTGGGCTATCCAAATAGTGATGACACACTTACTCGGATTACCTATTTTATATGTTTGCAGGCATGCCATAAATACCTGAAAAGCAGCAAGCATTTCTTACTTACTGTGTGTTTAATAAATGAACACAAATATAAGTGATTGTCAAATGAGGAAGGGAAACAGGCTCAGAGAACCTTCCGGCACATGCCAGAACCAGAACTCGGCACAGAACTCCGGCCACTGCGGTGCTCCCCAGATGTCCCACAGGTAGTGTGAAGAGGATAAAGGGATGATCCTCCTTTGTAACTGAGAAGACCAGACACGGAGCCCTGTGGCTTGTGGTTCTGTGGAAAGACAGTCATGTTGTCAGGGGGCAGAGAGTCCATTCCAATATTGCAACAGGAACATGCCAGCAGAGGGAAAAGACATTCCATGGAAAATAGCTGCCCACAGATGGCCTGGGAACTCTGGAAACCAGGGAGTAAGCAGACTACAGACATAGGTACAAAGAGTCTGTGTCTACCCTCCATTTTGCAAAGTAGCACTTGGAGATCAGTTTCCATATCCACAAAAGGGCCCTTCATTCCTTAATGTATGCGTGCTTCTCTTCCTCTTGACCATTGAGAGCCACCAGCTCTGGGATCTTGAGAGGAGAGAAGACCACTAAACCCGATGTCCCACCTGATTATACCTCACACCACCCCCCATGGTGTCCAGGACGTCTCCAGTGAAGTGATGACCATGATCTTTTACAGCTGCAAATTCCATCCTTTCAACAGAAAGTTCTTCTTTATACGGAAACAAAATCCAACTCCTGGCTTTCCTGTTCCTCATTCTGCCTCTTCGAACCACACCAACAACCTGTCTATTCCACTGGCTTGGAATTTTTGTAGGTGAATCTGGATATAGAAACGAAGCTACCCAAGATCGCAACCCTCTATCACTCTGGCCATTTCCTGACCATATCACCCTGCTAGCTCCTAACGCATCTGCTGCCACCCTGAAATCCACCCTTTTCAGGTTTTTCCAGGAAACGATACTGCTAAGCCCATTCTGCACATGGGCCGCTGGCCTTGGGGACTCACAAGACGTGTGCCCTATGAAATCCCAGTCCCTGAGAAACACGAGGAGAGGCACTTTCGAGACCATTCCTTCGGCCACCTCTACCCCATCACCCACGCCGCATTCCTACCCTTTGTGGATAGAGCTCAGGGATGCAGATCCCATTCCCAGCTCCGCATTCCCACTCTCCTGCCCTGTCAGACCCAGAACTGTCTCCAGGATACAAGGCTGTTCCAAGGAACATTAAAAGTGAGCTCTGCGGGGAAAGAGGGCCGTGCCAACTCAAACGCTCTCAGAATAATAACCAAGCAGCCTACAGGCAGGACGGCGGCACCGGCTTGCTGATCACAGGGCTGGGAGCTCGTGATCCCCGACTATCTACCCCAGCACCATCCTGGACTTCACTGTCTTTGCAAAACGGGGGGAAAAATGTTCCTTTGAGCCACAGTTCTGATTGTACGGCTTGGAGTCAGGACACAGGCAGCAATGATGCCTCACATTAGTGGCATCCCTTACCAGTTGATAAATGCTTTCGCAGTCTCATTTAATCCCTACTGGCCACGCCGCTGGGAGTATTCTACCCCATTTCGTGATGGGAAAACTGAGGCTCAGAGAGATGAAGTATATTCCCAAGGTCACAGCAACAGTAAGTAATAAAAGGAATGCTGGCTTAGAAGTTGGACGACCAACAGTTCCAACTCTGCTACGTTCTAACTGTATGACCTCTGGCCAACTTTAACTTTTCTAAGCCTCAGTTTCTACACCTGAAAATTAAAGATTAAACTAGCCCTTCTGCCTCCTCCCAGAGCGGTTAGGAGGATCAAATGAGATAATGAGAGTTAAAACCCTCAGGAAAACGGGAAGGCGTTCCAAAAGCGTAAGGGATTATTGTGTGATTACTTGTAAATGACTGTGCATTCCATTACAAATACAAAAAAGCAGTGAGGTCATCCTCAAGACAAAGAAACATTAAGAGTCCAGAATGAAAGGGAAATGATTTGATGCTCTACAGGTTTCTGTCTGTATTCTTCTCGCTGGTAGTGGAACCTTAGCATCAACTGTCAGATTTGCAGCCGCCAAGTCTCACGTGTCTGCAGGACTTTCGAGACAACCGTCCTTTTTCAGTGACAAGCGAATGGCACCCCAAAAACAGAGAGGGATTATTGGAAGACCTCCCGGGAGTCTCAGTTCCGGAAACACGACCTACGATGTTCTCCTTGGAGAAGTTGTTAGAAACACAGGCTCCAGTTTCTCTGCAATAAACCCACGGGGAAATAAACGTACAGGAACAAGCTATTTACCAGAGAGCACTGAGGAAGCTCCCAAGCATGAATGAATCAAGGACACAGGATATTTCAAGCTGCAGATACCAAAATGATAGAAATCGGCAAGCCGTTAAACATCCGAACCATCTCACGGAGGCTCAACCTGGAATGCACGCACCCCAGGCAACAGAGAGGTGCACCTGCATACCTGCGCTTCTGCCGCATATGGCCCGGGGGCGAGGGGGTGGGGGTGGAGGAGACCCAGGAAGCTTGGAGAGCACAGTCCCTGGTCTGGCTTCCTTCAGGCCTCTCCTGACACGCTAGTCACCAGGATTCTCTTCAGTTTCTGTAACGATCCTGTCATTTATGGAGAGGGCCAGGTCTTCCCCAGAAATCCATTATTTCCTGGTTTGCACTGTATCATCTCCTTCCTTGTGCTGCACGTTGGAGAAAGGCATTAAGTAAACTTATCACAAAGGTGTGTGCATACCTATTACAGTGTGTGCCTGAATCCCCAGGGATGATGCAGCAAAGGGTTATGAGATGCAATGTGGGATGAGGGGTGGCCTACTCTATAAGTTCACACTTCAGTAGGGTGTCCTCAATGGGAGGGACAGACTTCCAGGCTAGGTGTGAAAAGAGGGTGAGACTGAGACAGTGACAAAGGACATTCCAGACCAAAGGAAGGATTGGAGACCAAGCAATGAAGAGCTATGCACAGTAACCAGCAATGTGTAGGCCACTAGCAGGAGAGGCGGGCAGATAGGCAGAGACAAAAAGAGGTAACTCAGCAAGGTAAACCAAAACCAAATAATTATCGTAGCCTAAAGTGATCAGGTTGGAGTCTATTTCTGAATGCAGACTGTTTTGATGAGAAGCAAAGCTCTGATCAAAACATCGATCAGGTTTTTAAAAACGGTCTCTTTGGGGGCACCTGGGTGGCTCAGCCGGTTAAGCATCTGACTCATGGTTTCAGCTCAGGTCATGATCTCAGTTTCATGAGTTTGGGCCCCGTGTCTGGATCTGTGCTGACACTGAGGAACTTGCTTGGGATTCTCTCTTCTCCACTCATTCTGCCTCTGTCTCTCTCAAATAAATAAATACACTTAAAAATTTAAAAAATAAAAATAAAATGGTCTCCTTGACTCCTCACTGGCAAATAATAATAATCACGAAAACAACTATAATATAATGAGTGTTTACTCTGCACTGAGCATTGTACTAAGCAGGCTACATATATTACACCATTTGATCCTATCAACTGTTCTGTGAGCCAGGTAGTCTCACCCATTATACGGATGAGAAAATGAAGGCTTAAAGAAAAAGGAAATTAGGCAGGTCCCAAAGATAGTAAGTGCAAGAGGCCAGGATTCACTAATTCCCAGTACAAACTCAACGCCTTGCAATTCGAGAATGCACTCTTCAATTTCTAACGTTCTTTCCTATTGTCCAGGCTCTCCCTATCCCATTTCTAGGGGACGAAATCATCCTCACATAATTATCAGAGAACAGTCACATCGATAACAAACAAAACGCTCTGCAAAAACAGCTGACAATGTCCCTTATTCACTTCTGTCTCCCTGGAAGGTCCTTGGAGTCAGGAATCTTCCCTGTGTTCTCAGCACTGTGCCCTCAAAGAACACTCCATACTTCAGTTAGACAATGTCTTTGAAGGCTGGGCCAGGGAAGTCACATAATCCTGGCTGTCACTTCCACTCTATTCTTCACAGAAATGGAACTAATCTCACGGAGGTTCCCAAGGTCTGAGGAGGAGACACGGCCAAGTTGAAGGACACAGGTCAAAGATTGTGTGCACGGGGCAGCCTGAAGCTTACGCATCTCCTCAGGGCCTGCGCGACCGTGAACCTGAAGCCAGGTGCCCAGAGGCCTCGGGAGAGATAGACAGAACGCTACCTTGAAAAAAGGGGGGAAACCTCAGAACCCCTCATAGTGTGGCCTGTGCTAAGCCACTCTGTCTCTCAGCTTTGGTGAACGGAAGCGCTGGGCTAGCACAGCGGCTTTTCAAACTTCTTTTTCCCAGCAGCAGGCATTTTTCCTTTAAACAAAATGCTTTGCAGATGCTGACTTGCACAGTAGGTAATAACAGAGCCGGTGAGGCTGGGCTCCAGAGCCCCCCTGACCCCTGTTCTTCCCCCGTCTTTGTGACACACCCACCAAGCACCCCAACTCCAGCCCCACTCCTGGAGTCCGGAAGTACCGTGTGACACAGGAAAGCACGGCTTGACCACCGGCAGCCTCCTGAGCTCTTCGGAGCACCTTCCAGCTCCAACATGAGCTCTACGTCCTTAATTAGGCAGCTCTGTATTTTTACCAGTGAGACAGGTAATATACAGGGTAGCAGGAAAGAAAGAGTTCTCACATCAGAAAACCTGGGTGATAGCGGCGCCTAGGTGGCTCAGCCAGTTAAGCATCAACCTTGGCTCAGGTCATGATCTCATGGTTTGTGGGTCTGAGCCCCGCGTCAGGCTCTGAGCTGTCAGCACAGTCTGGAGTCTGCTTTGGACTCTGTGTCTCCCTCTCTCGCTCTGCTCCTCCCCTGCTCACGTTCTCTCTCTCTCAAAAATTAATTAATTAAATAAAATAAACATTAACAAAAAAGTTTTTTAAAAAAAGGAAACTTGGATTAAAATCTATTTAAGACATTTGTTCTCAGCAAGCAACTTATTCATCTCTCACTAAGCCTCAGTTTTCTCATCTGTAAAATGGGAAACAATAGCATTGTCTACCTAGTAAGACTTTTATTAGAACTAACTAATGTGCATAAGTTGCTTGCTAGAATGTTACAATAAATACTGTGCTGTGATTGTCCCATCTATAAATTTATCTAAGTTCACAGATGGAAAAGAGGGAGTGCTGTGTCCAGAGCAAAGAAGATACTCCAGAAGTGACCAGGGCTCAATGCCCTCACGGACATTTTCAAACTGAACAAACAATATGACAGTGATAAAGTGCCCGAGGGAGGAAAACACTTGTGTTCCAAATTCCCCACAGCTCATCTTTGAAAATTCTTACAGCTTGTCTCAGCAAACTCTGAAACCCACGGCCATTCTAGGCTTCCAAGAAAGGCAACCCAGACAGTCGAGGGGGGGGTGGCGGGGAGAAAACAAGCTTGGGAAAAACGCTGACCCAGGTCACTGGCACAGGACAAAGTGTTAGAATTGGCATCCCGGCTCCTGGCTTCCACACTGACCACTGAAGTGGCATGAGAAATCCCATCTGTACTCTGAGCCTCAATTTCCTTATCTGTAAAATGGGGATGAGGCCATCCCCTTTTCTACTTGCCCTTAATATAGAGCCAAGGAGTTAATGAGTATGAAATGCTGTCAACATTCTCAGCTGTGTACCTCTATAAAACCATACCATTTTTATTATAACTTCAAGTAAAAACGTGAACCACTGCACAAAATAACTTCAATGTGTCCACAACTTGGGAATCATCCCATCCCATGCTCCAAAGGCCTGATTCCTGGTCTGTGGCCTGAGTTTTTCTGGGCTCCCTGCACATCCTGAAGCTGCTACCAGCCTAACCCCGACGTCATCCTGGCATTCCCGGCTGACGCCAATCAGTAATCTGAGTTTCACAAAAAATAGCATCCAACTGCCCTGAGGCCATCATTCGCGATCTCCAGGATGGGCCCCAACCCATCTTTCCAGCCACATCTTCCGTTACATTGCTACATGAGGCCCTGGCTCCCATCAAAATGGACCCTCAACTCCTTCCAACCCCAAGATTTGGCCATGCCCCCCCCCCCCCCCCCCCCCCCCCAGTTCTGTGTCTCCATATCAGAGTGCAAAATCTCTTTACTGGGCGATAGGGAAGTGGATCACTTGGGAGTATGCTGTGACTGGAGTGTGGTCAACAGAATCTTCACTGCCCCATTCTTTGCCCCTACAGCGGGTCCCACCGATTTCTAGTGCATAAACACCCTTACCATAAGAAGAAACACTACCATATTTCTTTGTAGTCAATAAATCTTTTCAAGGGCCCCATCTTTTTTTTAATTTTTTAACTTGTATTTATTTTTGATAGAGAGAGAGACAGAGCACGAGTGGGGAAAGGGCAAAGAGAGAGGGAGACACAGAATCTGAAGCAGCTCCAGGCTCTGAGCTGTCAGCAGAGCCTGACGCAGGGCTCGAACCCACAAACCTTGAGATCATGACCTGAGACAAAATCGGACGCTTAACCAACAGAGTCACCCCTCACGTGCCCTATCTTTTTAAATGCTTACTGTCAAGATATGACCATGACACCCATTATACAAATAAGGAAGCTGAGGGTCCAAAATATAGTAAGTGGCTGAGCCTGTAGCCAAGTGCGTACCCTTGGGTCCTGAGCCTGTGTCACTATACTCTCCCTCCAGCAACAGAGTGTAATCAAACAAAACCTTTCTATAAAGGTGCTGAGCTATCCTGTGGCTAGCTCGCTGGGTGACCCTGGGCAAATACTCTCCCTCTTTGGACCATAAAATGAGGGCCCCAGGGCCATCCCACACATCTATAGCCCGTTTCTCTCCTCTAAAGGGTTTCAGAAATGAAACCTTGGAGGGGCACCATCAAGGTAACGTTTCACAGAAGTGTTTTGGTCAGTTCCGTCCCAAGCTTTCCTTCCCAACCCCCAAAGCTCATCCTGAAAGAAGGAAGGACTGATCCGAATGTCAGAAGGCCCCCAGAACTCTCCACGGTGGCACCGGGAACAGCACATGGCAGCATCACCACACAGACCAGCACATGGCTTCCCACGAGCAGCTGCGGTCATGGTCACTGCACAGGAAGCTTGTCAGCAAACGGCTGGCATGATGGGAGATTTTGAATAAGTTTGAAATGCAAGAGCATGAACGTGGAAGGCAGTTGAAGGATCCCTCTCTCCTTCAAGACGCTTAAGACGTCAGCTGCCCTCTGCAGCGTAGGCAGTACCCCTGCTGCCTGAGCACAACCCTCATGTGATGTGGAGACAGGATGTGTGCACCAGGCTGCCGTGTACTCTCCCCAAGTCCACGTGCTGACTGCGTGGCTCTCCCGGGACCACAGGAGCCTACGTGTGGCCCAACCCCTGTGAACGACTTGCCTGGGGCATTCATGCACTCGAGTCCCTCACCCATATCTATTTGAGACCCGGTGGTAAGAGGAGGCGAGGCTTTTGCTTGAGTACTTTGCACGAATATCGTCAGTGGCTTCCCGAGAACAAGGGAGTAAGTCCAAGTGCCTCACCTAGTATCTCAAGTTTCTCAGTAACTCGACTCACCCTTCGAGTCTCACCCCGAACTCCCTCCCACTGCCACGCAGCACACATCCGTTGCTTTATTCAGACTGAACTCTTAGCTTGCACTGTTCCCTTTGTTTGACCTCCTACCCTCCCCAGCCCAAGATCAAATACAGATAGTCTATACATCTTTCAAGGCCTACTGGTCATCCACGGTGCTTCACGTATTACAGGTCATCTAGCATCTCAGGCCCTGACTGCAGAATGACAATAGTGGTCTGGCCTCCAGCTCCAAGACAACAAAAACAACACTCCACCACATTTGTAACTGTCCCCAGCTGAGAACCACCTAACCGCCATCACCCCATGTGAAACCTCCCTTACCTCCCAGTCCATTGGGAACCATCTCTCTTCTCTGAATTAGCTCAGCCTGCTGTCGAGTATGTCAATCATGAGCTTCCTGTAGTCTTATCATAGACCTGACTTAGCCATTCTCTTCCTGGCAAGGGCTCTCAATGGAAGACTCCATGACTTCTCTGCCCACAGTGCCAAATCTAGCGTAGCGTCAGGCTCCTAGTAAGTGTCTAATAAACGCTGGTGAACAAACTGTATAAACAAAACAACTGCCCAGGGCATGACTCCCAAGGGGAGATACAGGAAAATTACAAATCAATCACAGTTGTCAAAACTAAGGAAAACCCACCACGATGAGCACTGAGTAATGTACTGAATTGCTGAATCACTATATTGTGCACTCTTCACTATTGTAACACTGTACATTACCGATGCTGAAATTTAAAAAAAAAAAAAAAAAAAAACTAAGGAGAACACAGTACAGAAACCGAAATTGGGCAAATGGCCTGCAGTTTGGGAGTAAGAAGTGTGTTAATGTTGTGTATTTCATGTAAATAAGCAAATATTAAGTAGAACATTAGACCGAATTATATTGCGGCATGATAACTGACAGTCCATGCTAAGTGTTTGGGGATGGATGATGACGGGATACTAATCGTGGGCACTTGTGAAGATGTGTGTAGGCGGCAGATATATTCCCTCAATGGGCCCATCAGAACGCCTCTCTGCCTCTAAAGCACCTTCCCGCACTGCAGGAGCAGACTGCTAAAAACTACATTTCCCACACTCCCTGGAAGCTAGTGAATTCACATCCAGCAAGAAGATATACTTGTGTGAGACCCAGAAGGTGGAAGTGAAGCTAAAACTTCCTGCCTCTATTTCTACTGGCAAGCACCTTCTGCAGCGCTAAGAGCCAAAACACGGCCCTGTGCGGCAACCCAGCATCTTACCGCCAGCTGGGAGGACACTGAGAAAAGTCCAAAGGCCCAGCAGCGGCTTCCTAATCCCCTCTCCTCCATCCCTGGATTGTGGTTATGGAATAAATCCTGGAATAAACTCAATAGTTGCTGATGCAGCCTCCTGTTTCCACTGTTCCAGCCTTTCTAACAATTAGCATCTGTTCCCTCGAGTTAATCCCTTTCCACTTAAATGACGCAGAACTTCTTCCCTTCCCTTTAAGCCCGAAGATGCGGGGGGGGGGGGGGGGGGGGGGGCGGCAGACAGCAGACCAATTAGCTGATGATCCATGCCTCTACTTCTTGATCTGCTCACGTTAAGACCTATGTCTGTCCGGCCCTAATATCTTCCCTATTGCCTCTGTGAAGGGAGGAAATGTATCTCACTCCACCGCAAGGAGCCTAACAGACAGAAGGAACATAAATAGCAAGTCATAAGCTAATCAGAACCACACAAGGTCTAGCTCATATAAAACTAAGCATGTTTACAGCATAATTGCTGACTCCCTTCTGAGAATTCTTGGCTTGACCTCTTTGTTTTCCACAATTGCCACTGACTATGTCGGTGCCTCAGAGGCATGCCGGCTGCAGACCTACAGCCCATCTGCTGTGTGCAGCCCCACAGAGTAGGCCTCCAGAAATGTCTGTTCCCGTCCTTGTCTCCTCATTTCTAAAACAGAGGCGACAATCATACCTTCCTCATAGGCCGGCTTAGAGGACTCGATGACTCACGAGGAATAAAGCAGCCAGAACAGCAACCGACACACAGTGACCGCTTGCTAAGTACCGCCCGGTGTGGGGAACCCAAGAGCAATCTTAGGACATAGGTGTAAGTCCTACTTTGCAAATGCGGAAACTGAGACTCAGAGACATTATGTAACTTGCCCAAGGTCGGGCAGCTAGTAAGCAAGGGGTGGAGGCAGGATCCAAGTGCAGCTCCGTGGCCTTCCACCAAATCTGAAGCTCCCTGCGCCTCTCCAGCCTGCTGGCCGGTATGCACACCTCATGGAAAAACGTATTCATCTAGAGGAGGAAAGTCAGCCCACACATAACAGGGCTGTACCTTGCGAGCTCTCCGGGCATCACAGAATGATAAGGCCAATGTCATAAGCCCTGCCCTTCAGCACAGTCAGCAACTGTGGGTAAAATTAGCTCAGCTCTGCTCCGGTGCCGCCTAGAGCCCCAAGGCAAAATGCACCCCGGGCGCAGCACGGCCTCACCTGACCCTCCCGGGAAGGGTCCCTCATGCGCCTCATTAGGGCCTGAGATGACTCATTTTGCTCTTTCCTGTCTCTGGCTGCTGAGGTCACCTCTCTACTATCCAGAAAGACAGCTCCAAAGGAGAAGCAAAGAAGAAAATACAAGCAACCGTTCTGTTTTCCCTTCCCCAGGGCAGTTCACGAGCAAGGATGGGGTGCCTGTCGGCCACGCCAACCATGTGCTGGGGAAGGAGGCTGTGCTGAGTTATATAACCACGTTCAGGACCAAAGGCACACTCTAGCCCAGATAGACTCCTGAGACTGCCCTCCTTATTTTACCCCAGTGATGACACTGTGGATCGGGAGAGGGGCCTATTCTGTATTCTTGTGTCCTGTAGAACACAGCACCTAGATGATGGCCACCAAGATCTCTTCTGTACCCTCCCAACCCAATGCCACCAAACTTGAAGGCAGAGCTCAAAGCCACCTCTCCTGGGCCTTCCCTGCTCCCATGCCTACCTAGCTAGAATTTCCACCACACCGTCTATAACAACTCATCTCTATCCTTTATTATTTGGCATTCATTCATTCATTCAACAACTATCTCTTGCACCCTACTATGGACGTGAGGCTACAGAAATAAAACAAATGAGCCCTGCTCTCGAGGAAATGCAACCCACTTCAATAAATGGCTAAAAATGAGGGAAGTGGAGTTCTCAAGGGTCAGAGGTGTATTCCAAGCAGAGGCGATATCAGAGCAAAATCTGGAAAGGCACATGGAGCTACTGTGATAATCTGGGGAAAGGAGCGATGTCCTCACCAGGAACAGTACGTGTTAAAGTCATGGAAGCTACAGAGAATCCCATGGATATTCCTGGAATGCAGGATCTGTCTCAGAGGCTCACAAGATGGTCATGGAAAGAGGCAGGGGCCATATTACAAAAAGTCTTCTAGCTTATGCAAAGGATTGTGGATTTTACCCAGAATGAAGAAACCATCCAAGGATTTTAAAAACAGAGATATGGCATGAATGGATTTGCATTTTTGGAAAGTCGCTAGGGAAGAAGGACAGAGAATGGGATGGAAGAAGGTGAGAACAATTAAATCACTAGAGGCAAAAGATGCTTAGGATCAGAACTGAGGCAAGACAGCAAAGGTGGAGGAAGGGCGGGTAGGGGTGTACCACGGTGGACTCAGGAAGATCAGAGGATGACAAGGCAGAAAGGTGAGGGGAAGGGAGCGGGCACCCAGAGTGAGCCCCAGTTTCCAAGGTTGGGTGATTGCGTAGATAGATGGTGACGTCATTCGCCAGGGTGACAGTGCTGAGACAGGTCGAGTCAGAGGTAACTAACATTTCAACTGGGGTATCCAAAAGGCCCTGACATATATGGGTCTGAAGCTCAGGAGTTCTAAACTGAATGTAACCCCTGGGACTCATGAGCACAAAAACAATGAACATGGCAGAAGACAAAGCAGCAATAGTAACATTTATGAGACGTAAGGAGGACAAGAGTCACCAAAGCAACCGTGAGGAGAGGCCAGAGAGGCAGGGGAAGAATAAAGGAAGCAAGAGTGGTCAACAGTAACAATACCCCAGAGGCCGGATCAGAGCAGTGGTAAAAAGAAATGAATTTGGCCCCCACAGACCTGGGTGAGAGCTTCTATCAGACTGAAATGGGCTAAGAAGCCCAAAGAAGGCAAGGCAAGGCAGAGAAGGAAGCAAGGGAAATGGCATGTCATCAGAGAAGGACACGTGGGTGTGTATCTCACTTCCTCTACTAGGCAACCAGCTTCCAGAACGGTCCTGCCCAGCAGAAATACAATGCAAGCCATAAATGTAACCGGTCATTCGCTAGCCCATGTCATCTTTTTAAAAAGCAAGAGAAACTAATTTTAAGGATGCGTTTCATTTAACCCATGTAACCAAAATATTACTTCATAAGTAGCAAACAAAATTTATTAATGAGGGATTTTACGTTTTCTTTTCTATAAAGCCTTTGAAACCAGATGAATATTTCACACTTACAGCCTATCTCAATTTGAACTGACCGCCCTTTATATCCTCGACAGCCGCATGTCACTCTGATTTAACTTTGATGAATCAAGGCTCAGCATAAAAGCTGGCACACTGGACATTTGCTGTAAAATAAAAATGATGAAATGAATAGGTAGGTGATGGATGAAAGGATGAATGCATGGATAGATGGATGGATGGATGGACTGTCCTCCACTGAGAGTACTTTAAATTTCCAGTCTTGAGTCATGTTGGACTACAGCCTCAGTATAGCTTAATATTAATATAAACAGCATCATTTCCATTCCTTCTAAACTACTACTCCTTCAAAAATCACAAACAGTGTCAGTCTCTCTCATTTTCTTAGAACAAAAGAATTCTGTCAAACACTAATCAGAAGACCTACCGCTTAGGGGGCACCTGGGTGGCTCAGTCGGCTGAGAGTCTAACTCTTGATTTCAGTTTTGGTCATGATCCCAGGGTCTTGGGATTGAGCCCTGCATTGGGCTCCACACTGAATATGGAGCCTGTTTGGGATTCTCTCTTTCCCTCTGCTGCTTCCCCCATTCCTTTTCTCTCTCTTGCTCTCTCTCTCTCAAAAATTAAAAAAAAAAAATTAATTTAAAAAAAAAGACCTACCACTCACATCTATCTATCTCAAGCAGGCCACTTTAGCTCTCTGAGCCTCCATTTCCCCCACCATAAGACTATAACCTCAAGTCTGCATATCTCGTACACTCACTGTACAACTCAAACTAGTGAAGACACTAAAATATTATTCAGAAGTAAGGTGTCCCCCAGAAATCTCCCTGTATTATAAATATATCCCACACCGGCTTGTAACATTACATTCATAAACAAGAAAAACCCCACATGGCTACATTAATATCACCATTTTAATTTGCAACATCGCTGTCCTATCCCTTCTACCTTCAAAAACCACAGGAGGTGTGGTCACTCTGATGTTCCTAGACACACACAACTACGCTTTCCGAGAGTGATCACACAAGTCTTGCAAAGGCTGGTCAGGGTGTGACCGAGCCTGGGAGATGGTGTGGTTGAAGCCGTAATCCCCCATCTACAGAGGGCGCATGTCTGTTGTACAGAACTCGACATGAAGTGGAGTACCATAGTGAAGTCGAATCTTCTCCACCCCACCCAACCCCCAAGAGCTACATAGTAACAACCACCTGGCTTCATTCTGCTTTCTGAATCTGAAACACAGATGTGCTGTAGGGATTACAAAAGGTAAGAAGCTGCAATGAGGTGAAATGAGGACTTCTTTAGAGACACAGCTGCCACGTTAGAGGGGAAAAAAAAAAGGAAGATGATCAATATGCTTCTCTTGTTGATCAGGGTCACCATCCCCAGACCTGATTTAAAAAAAAAAAAAAAAAAAAAAACCCTCCTTCAGGGACACCGGGGGTAAAGCACTGACTTCGGCTCAGGTCGTGATCTCAGGGTTCAAGAGTTCAAGCCGCGTGTGGTCAAGCTCTTTGCTAACAGCTTCTGCGTCAGCCCCAGATTCTGTGTCCCTCTCTCTGCCCCTCCTCTGCTCGTTCTCTGTCTCTGTCTCTCTCTCTCTCTCTCAAAAATAAACATTAAAACACACATACACACACACACACACACACGCACGCACACACCTCCTCCAAAACTTTGTACCTAATTGACCAAGAAGGAGGGCCACTCACAGACCCCTAAGATGAAGGCGTTCATCTGAAAAATGAGCACCATAATTTTGCAGGAAAGAAACAATAAGAACAAGAAAGATGTGTGGAGGCCCTGAGACGGGGGAGGGGGCTCGAGGGCCAGAGATCATGGGGACACAGTATATGAGGGGCAAAGGAGAGCCTTAAATCCTGTTAGTCAAAATCCCAATCTTTTGCTGTTTCTCTTTATGTGACCCCCCCTTTTTAAAATATTTATTTGTTTATTATTATCTGGGAGGGGTGTCGCAGAGAGAGAAGAAGTGAGAGAATCCCAAACAGGTTCCCTCGGTCAGAACACAGCCCAATGTGGGGCTTGAACTCAGGAAAACGTGAGATCATGACAAGCTGAAACCAAGAGTCAGACACTCAACCGACTGAGCCACCCAGGCGTTCCAAACCCCATTTTGAAAGCCAAATCAAAAAATTACCCACTGACTGACCCAGCTAGACGAAACTATTGATATACAGGTTGCAAATCACACCAAGGAAAAATTTAAAAAACAGTTAAACTCTTGTTGCAAACGTCATTTAATCCAAACTCTGACCTACTAGCAAAAGATAAATTATTGTTCCACTTAGTATGTCTCAGCCACACATTCTCCGTGGCCAGTAAAACTCTAGTGGCAAAGCAACCATCACAACTAGTTTCCACCAGACCATGCACAAAACCCTTCTGTGTCACCCTTCTGTGCCCGACCATGCACAGATTTGTGCCCTCAACTGTCATGTATAAAAAAAAAAAAAAAAAAAAACAGAAAACACTAACATATGAAATACCTCACGTGGCAGCAAAAGGCAGGAACCAGTTTATACAATTTTGCTGTTGCTGTTTGACAAACCCTTATAGGGTAGAACACTTGTCCTCTGTCAGGCAATTTTCTAAGCGCTTTACAAATATTAATTCATTTACCTTCCCAACAATCCCTGGGAAGGAGTTACCATTACCATTATTCCCATTTTACAGATGATGAAACTGAGGTACTGTTAACACAGAACGAGACAATGGCAGAGCTGACAAGTGAATCTAAGCAATCTGGCTCAAGATCAATGTTCTTGACCATCATGCTACGCCACCTCTCAGTTGATTTTGTTAGTCTTCCCTGTTTTTATTGTTGGGGGAGGGGTGCCAGAACCCAAAGAATACACTGTCATCAGCACCACTGACACACTCTCTCCCTACAGTTACAGGATAGGCCTCATCCTAACCAGGAACAATATTACCGATTGATTCTGGGGAAAGCCCTGTCACAAGACCAGAAACAGGCAGCATCCATGTGATCACCATATTATCTCTGTCACCATCAGGAAGTGGCCACACAGGAGTGAAAGTCAAGTGGAAGGCTCAGGGACAGCAGGAGATAGACTGCAGCACCCGTCTCCCCCCTCAGTGGTCTTGCCGAGGGGGCCAGAAGGCACCTGAACCGAGGCTTCCTCTTCCCCGAGCTCTGCCAATGCCTGGGGCAAGGACTCTGGTCCTCATTTTGCAGATGAAAATAGCAATGGCTCCATTTCTTGTCACACTTTTCACTTCCATGCAAGAAAAGCACCAGTTTCTCACAGATGTCACTGCAAATCCACAGGACACAGAGGCTACATGGTGTAAGAGTGGAGGGTTCAGGCTTTGCAATCAGACAAATTCGAGTTCAAAGCCTGTGCACGCCACTGTGTGACACTGTGCAAGTCCCATACTGGCTCTGATTTAACCTGTAAGAGGAAGGAATGTGAGAACCCCTATCTCAGGGGCCGCTGGCAGATCCGGGGCCGTGCCGGCAAGCTGCCTAACACCTAGCACATGGCGGCTAGTATTCGAAATAAAAACGAAGATAAAATATGCCTGCTCCTTCCTCATCCAAATCTTTGCCCTTCCCCTGTGAAGGATCAAATGGACATGCTGCCCCTCCCCCTTCCTCCCTGCTCAATGGTACCACTGTGCTTGCTCACAGTCACCTGCGCACAAAATCCTTTAGGCCCGGATCCCTCAGCCAGTCAAGTTCTTTGTTGTTTCACACACCAGTGCTCTTGCTCACGTTCTCCCTTTATCCTAGAAAGTTCTTTACCGTACTCCTAGTCATCTCACAAAACCCAGCTCCACGTCACTGACTCCATGAAGCCTTTCCAGTCGTTCTCTCCTGTGTGCTTTGTGTGCACATCAGTTACACTGAACACCCTATACAAGGCTGCCAGTTCCCAGTACACAGAGATATGGTCACACGCGTTGCTAAAATGTTTGAGTATTTCCTTGCCTCTTGTTAAAAAGCTTGTTTCAAGGCCCCTAGCGTCCGCATACAACCCCAACTTTCCCCATCCCTCCCTTAAGATCCCAGAACCTCTCTACGATCTGGAAACAAAATGCTTCCCCTTGGAAGAGCTGGTGCCCCTTCAGTCCAAGGTGTTAGATACATTTAAATATCATTATCTACAGGGGCGTCTGGGCGGCTCAGTCAGTTAAACATCTGACTTCGGCTCAGGTCATGATCTCGTGGTTTGTGGGTTTGAGCCCCACATCAGGCTCTGTGCTGACAGCTCAGAGCCTGGAACCTGCTTCAGATTCTGTCTCTGTATCTCTCTGACCCTCCCCTGCTCACGCTCCATCTCGGTCTCTCTCAAAAATAAATACACATTAAAAAATAATAACAATAAATAAATTGATATCACCATCTACATGGATAACTAACCTACTAAAATAAATGCTGACCTGCATATTTGTGGACCAGGACAGATATTAATTACTGGGTAGGATGCTCTTTAAGGGCTAGAAGCACATGACTCCTCAGCAACCAGAACACTGGGCACACAACAAGCTTAGAGCAAACACCAAATGGAGTCAGTGTCTCTCCCTCCTCAGCCACGGCCGGCACATGGTAAGCCTTCATCGATACGTCCCTGCTGTCTACCTGACCGACTGCCCTACTGTGTGCAAATCTGGACCCAATCTGTCTTCTGCCTCCCCCAGACACGCAGTCCCCCTCGCTGCCCTCGGCTGTTGTGTTCCAGGCCCTCCTTCTCTCCTCCAGTGGCCCAATCTCGTGGCCGCTGCTCTGGCACATGCTTCCAGAGGTCCCGATGCCGACAAACCCAACCCAGACGCGCCCAAGACTGGCCTAGGGGTCCTCATTCTTGGACTAAGGGAGTGACCAAAAGAAAGATGTTCCCTCAAGGCACACATAAGATCTCCATTTAAAAGTTAACCAAATCTGGGGCGCCTGAGTGGCTCAGTCAGTTACGCGTCTGACGTCGGCTCAGGTCATGATCTCACGGTTTGTGGGTTCGAGCCCCGCGTCGGGCTCTGTGCTGACAGCTCAAAGCCTGGAGCCTGTTTTGAATTCTATGTCTCCCTCTCTCTCTGCCCTTCCCCCACCCATGCCTTGTTTCTTTCTGTCTCTCAAAAATAAACAGACATTAAATACATATACATACATACATATATATAAGTTAACCAAAACTGTTAAAAACATTCCTTGTATTTTTATAACCTACTGACCTTTTAAAAATGGTTGCTCGTTACATCAGATCACTTTCTCTTCCCTCATCGTCCAGTGCGGTAGGAAGAACAGAGTCTCCTATCCTTGATAATAATGACGCGGAGGTGACTTCTCCAAGAAATACAGTTGGTTCAGACCATGACAGGGGCTGAAGCCTAACCTCAAGCATCTTACTTCAGAGCTGTTTGGTTTCCCAGGCCAGCCGGGCTCAGTGATGCACAATCGTATTGTGCTAGGATGTGTCGGGACTAGATGTAAACATACCACGGGGAGCTCTGTCCCCCACTGTCCCCTAATACTGCTTTGCTCTCCTGTGTAGCACCTTTCACTTTCCAAAAGCAGGGTGTGTTTACTTGTTTGCTGTCCGTCACACTTCCCAGACTGCAGGTGGGACGAGGCTTCGGACTGTGCCTGTCCCCTTCACTGGGACACACTTGGACCATGCAAAGAACAGGGAATTTGGAAGCAGACCCAACAGTGACTCCCCGAACCATCAGTCACCAGCAGCCTGACCATGGACAAATAACTCAATCTCTCCAAGCCTCGACCTTTTCATTCTTAACATCCAAATAATGACACCTATTGCCTGTGTGTTTGGAAGTAGTTTAAAAAAAGAATATTGGCCAGGGCTCCATACACAATAAGCATTCAATGGATGCCTGCTTCTCCCTTTCTGTAGCCGTCATCAGCAGTGCCTCCTTTCACCCCCTACCTACCCTCTTATAGCTCCTTCTATCAATCACTGCAACGTTAGGGCCACAAACTGCCCTTCTCCACCGCAAGGTGTCAGCTCCCCCCATAGACCCTTTCCAAGGCAGTTGTCAACAAGGGGGACAGAGGCAGAGCTCACAGTTGAAGCCAACCACATTTTCATATCTGCCAAGCTCTGACCTACTTCCCAGCCGAACTAAAGCAGGTGATGCTAGTAATGATTCAGCAAGAGCTTTCTTATTTTCTTCAAGTCATCTTGGACATGGGACATAACCCAGAATCATAAACTCATGGTGCTCAGAGCTGCAGGGTCTACAAAGCCAAGCCCACCAAGTCCAACTCTGTTACTTTATACATATAGACTCTCTATTCTAGAGAATGGAAGTATCTACGCCAAAAGGGAAAGCCCCAAATTCCCCCAAAGTTTAGAAACAAGAGCATGGCTCCAATTCCAATTCTATCCTAACAAAGGGCCCTGGCTTGTCTAGCACATTTTCTCATCTCAGAAATGATCCCTTATGTCTGAGACCTTACATTCTTCCTGATTCCATTCTGGACAAATGTATCCTCTCCCTTATTAAATAGTCTGCATCTTTCTCTACGATGAGAGAATTACTCTAATTTCCAAGCCCCATGAAGTCCAGTTATTTACACACCTGGAAATAAAATTGCAAATATTTTCAAACATAAGAAAAACCAATAGACTAGAAGCGAGGAGGTATGAAGACAAGACTTGGTTCTGCCACTAATTACTTCTATGACCTTCGGTGAGCCCTTCTCCCCTCTGGATCCCCCTTTTCCTCATATTAAAATGGGACTACTGGACCAGGTCCTCTCCAGGCTGTGATATTCTGAATCTATGCGTCTCATGTCACCTTTAATTCACTGTTATCGTCCACTATCCAAAACAATGAGACTGTGACTCATTAATCTCAGAACTGAATGCAACCGAGAAGGTATTCTTTAACACGCAATTAGTGCTCGTCAATGAACTGAAAAGATTTGCAAAGCCAGGTTCCACTCTTACATAATTATGTCACGAAGACATTGTAAATACCATAAAGCAAATATTGCCAGACTGAGGAAGTTGTAGAATAATGCAAACCTATGGGGTGACAATAAAACAGTAAGGCAGTCTCTTCAATATATCACAATCTAGGCTTCTTATGACTGTGGATTCTTCACAATGGTCCCTTGATTCTAATATCCCTGCCATTGTTCAAGTCCCTTCTTTAGAAACTATGTGTAGAAGCAGATGTACAGCTTGCAGAATATTCTCAATGGGAATACCTCTTTGATTTTTGAGAATAATTCGGATTTTTTCCAACAGTCTTTGAAAGACAATTCCAGTGAATAAAGGAGGGGATCCAGTTGGAGGTAGCCGTGCTGGATAATACTTGGCCAAAAGAAAAAGTACATAAAGCTAGTGGGTGATAACAGCATCATGGGCATAGGTCACACAGCCCCAGGTGAGCCCAGAGGGTGGTGCTCAGTGGATTTCCAGGCAGTACCAGCTTTGCTGTAAGACACATAAGATCTTCCTAAGCTCCCAGGAAAACTCAACATGTTGATTCAGAGGCGGTATTGCTCTCTGCTTCCTACTGCTCCTTTTGCCCCCCAAAGAAGTATCTTAATAAGAAATGTTCAGTGATCCCTACTAGAATCCAACACAAGCATAGTCATGGAACTATGTCCTTAAAGATGATGCCACAGATTTCCCAGTTGTCTTTCCCCATGAAGCACTCCTAAAAGAAATTAATGAAAAAGGACTAATGCATTCCAATGTTCATAGCAGTGTCATTTATAAGAGCAGAAATTGGTAACGATCCATATCCAAAAATATGTAAGTGGCTACATTTAAAAATAGTACATCTAATCAACGGACTATGAGTGGCCATTTAAAAATATGAGAATTAGAAAGTAATCTAGAAATGTTAATGAACATGCAATGGGGGAAAAAAAGAGCAAACTAAACTGCCTAGTAAGAATACATATAAGAAAATACTGGTGGGGCACCTGGGTGGCTCAGTCAGTTAAGCGTCTGACTCTTAATTTTGGTTCAGGTCATGATCTCAGGGTCGTGAGATGGAGCTTCCTGTTGGGCTCCATACCGGGCACAGAACTTGCTTAAGATTCTCCCTCTCTCCCTCTTTCTATGCCCTTCCCTTGCCAAAGTGCTCTCTCTCTCTCTCTCTTTCTCTCAAAAAATAAATAATTAATTAATCTAAAGAAAATATTGGTGGGTAGTATTTTAATAATACATCTAGTTTTGAAAAATAATGATGATTAATAGCTAATAGCATGACTCAGGACTCCTCCAGGAGAGCCTGGAAATACTTGAAACTCCAATAAAGGCTGGAGATTTAAATAGAAGAAGGCAATGAGAAACTCTAGAACCAAACAAAAGACTGCATGAGAAATGATGACCAAATTTAGGAAGCCAGCCCAACATAAAAAAAAGTTAATGAACTTCAGAAACACAGAATAGACTCAAGCAGGCAAGAGAACACCTAGAAAGGCAGAAGATATGTGGGATATGGCAGAAAATACTTAATTTTCTTCTTCCAACCAAAACAATACAACCTCAGACTCCAAGAATATTAAAAAACAACAAGAAGAAAAGGCAAGAAGCTCATTGTACAAACAAAAAAAGAAAACCCTGGGATAATTTTAAAACAGCTAGAGGAGAATGAGAAGAACCTTATTAGATTCTGATGCTAAGGGAAAGTTCTGTCCCCTGTGAGTGGCTTGAAGGTGGTGACCTCAGAACCCTAGAAAAGGAAATGAAACCACAGCACATGACTTAGCCCTGTGTTGAGCAATATTTACCTAGAAATCATAATGTTAATGGTGTTGATTGTTTTCAGCTCTTGAAATCAACCCACAGACACAGCACAGAAGACAGAAGTTGCAAAACCATGTACGGTGCATTTTACATTATCAATTCTAAATGCAGGAGAGGCAAATGTCACATAAAACACAGGTGACACATTAGGAGTAGAAGTGCGACAGGAAAGGTATAGAGACTACCCTGCACCTTCATCGTACAAAATGTTGGGTGAAGAGGGGCACCCGGGTGGCTCAGTCGGTTAAGCTTCCAACTTCGGCTCAGGACATGATCTCACGGTTTTGGAGTTCGAGCCTTGGAGTTCGAGCCCTGCATCAGGCTCTGTGCTGACAACTCAGAGCCCGGGGCCTGCTTTGGATTCTGTGTCTCATTCCCTTTCTGCCCCTCCCCGACTTGTGCTCTGTCTCTCAAAAATTAATAAATGTAAAAATTATTTTTTAAATTTTTAATTAAAAAAATGGTGGGTGAAAAGACACAGTCAAAAGTTGCTATAGCAAGAAACGGAGATTTATGCACATTATATAAACTTAGAAAGGAAGATAACAGAGAGTAAATCAGTGATGTAATTAACAAAAACTGGGAAGGAGGATGAAAAGTACCAGTGGGTGTGAATGAGCTAGCCCTTGAATATCATACAAGTCAGCAAGCGTATATATAAAACTAATACATCAAAAACTAAAGATATAAGCACATTGCTTAAAGATAAGACAATAGCCATGAGAAGAATTAAAAACAAAAACAAAAAAAGAATTAAAAACAAAAACAAAATGGTTACAAGCGGGGAATGGGACCCAAAATAGGACATTGATAAATGCTTTTGTATCATTTCACTTCAGTTTCACTAGAAACGTTTACTTTAAATCTCTTAAAATTAAAAAAATAAAAAAGACTATTTCAAAGGAAAACAAAAGAGCTACAAATAGCGTGACCCAGAGGTCACAGCAGTCAAACGCGAGGCAGCTTTCTTGGGAAAGCCATGACGAAATGACACTCTGGTGGACCTCATGGAGTGTACAACGCCCTCTTTGAAAGCCACTCTGCCTCTCTTCCCCTCCTCCTCAAGATCTTTAACTCTCCCTTAACAGCCACCAAGAAAATTCTGAATCGTTAATGCCCCTCAACTCTCTTTGCTGGCTTCAACCTAACAAGCAGCCCCTAATGAAAACTTAAAGATATAAAGAGTCCCTGAGCGAATCCCAAAATCAACAGGCAGCTCAGGCCCGCGCGGTCCTGCGGCCTAGAAGCGCACCAGGGCCTGGAGGATGGAGCTATAATTAGCAGCTTCTGGGCAGACAACACGGGCTCCTGTTCCCTGGAAAGGAGGTAATTAAAGGAGGCAGATTTAGGCCTGAGGTGGTAAGTCTCAAGGAACTGTGGCTCCGGGCAATCCCAACCTGTACCCTGAATGAGGAAATAGGAACCCGCAGGCCTGACGCTCCAGTCCTAAACCATGTTTTCTTCTCCTCTCAGATTCTAACGCCAGGGGAATGCCAGCCATCAGCCCCCATCATTTCTTTTTCTCAGTCACCTAAGACCCATTCCCTGGGCACCCACTCCCACGTGCCAGGCATTGTGCTGGGCACCACGAGGAGGGCAGAGGCAAATTACACGGAAACCCTGAGCTCAGGGAGCTAACAGGTGGGAAGTGCATCAGTAGAAGTCACAGCACACGGCACTAGAGAACCGAGGAGCCACAGCATAGGAGAATCATAGAAGGAGGCCACTGCCTGCTGGGGTGCCTGGGGAAGGCATCCTAGACACCACGCAGGGACCTGATCTGAACAAATGGAAATAATAAGAACGCGCAAAGAAAAGGTGGCTTTCTAGAAAGTAGAAATTGCATGAGCAAAGGCACAGAGCCGGCAAACTGAGGGGCTTGAGGCAGGAAAGGAGGGTCACCGCTCCCATGAAACAAGAAAAGGTAAAGATTAATGTTCATGGCTCCTTCACGGGGTGCCTCCCACGTGCCAGCATGGATGCCTGACGGCCATTCTCCCCATTCCCTGCAACACCCTACGAGGTAAGCCCCCTACTGCACAGATGAAGAATCTGGAGCTCACGGAGGAGAACCTATTTGCCCAAGGTCCCAGAGTTATAAACTAACAGAGCACAAATTCAAAACCAGGTCTCCTTGGCTCTAAAACCCTGTGCTACCAAAAGGAGTAGGGAAAAAAAGGCGTCTCTGCCAACAGGGCCAAGGGGACAGGCAAGTGACCATCTGCAAACATTTCTCCGAGCTCAGAGCACCACTGTCGTGGGCTTCTGTCTTCAGGGATTTCTGCCATTTCGTGCCACACCTGTGCATGTGCTCAGTGACTCCTTCCCATAATGTCCAACACCTTAGCGGCCACCACGGCAGCATTTAGAGCCTCTCCTAACCTGGGCCCCAGTACGCATCTAGTTCCCAGGGTTTCACACACCCTGGGCTCCTTGCTGTGGGTAAGCAGGAAAAGATCACACAGCACAGCCCAGCAAAATCCACGGGTCTGAGTTCCCCTCCCCGGAGCGTAGAGTCAGGAGCTCCGTGCCCTGTCTCAGGGCTCAGCACCTGTCCCTGGAGACCTTTCAACACAGCCAGGCTTCTCGGCGAGGGGCCTGGGACACCAGCTCTGCCTGACACAACTCTCTGAACATCGCACGGGGGAGGTCGGCCTTCCACGATTGTGTGTCCATCTGCTTATTTTCTCGGCACAGCCACCAAAACCTTTCCCCCAAAACTTCCCCTGCCAAATTTCCTCTGTTCGGGGAGGAAAAGAGGCGCAGAAGAAGAGAGGCTTCACGCAGGACTGAATGTGACCTTGTGGGGAAATGAGATGCAACTCAGCCACTGAGTGGGCCGGCTTCCCCATCCCGTGAGGCAACTCCATGACGCAGGAACCTGATTTGGGTATCCCGGACGAGAACAAAACCGAGAGTTTGGGGTCCAGCTACAAAAACACGGCGTGAGCAATGTTCTCCCACATCGTATCCACAGATCAGCTTCTCCCCCCACATGCCTCGTATACACCTGCACAGTCCTGGCCCTTTCTTTGGACCACATGAAATGTGAACCAAGTCTGGTACCGAGATCAATGACTTAAATATAGCTGTGCAGGGCCTGCCTGGGCCCATGTCGATAAACGTGCTACACATTAGCAAGGGTAATGCCTGGCTATCAGCTCTATCCAGATACCGCCATGACGTTTTTCCACGAATTCTTCAAAACCTTCCTGCCTATGAATTTAAGGGGATGTCCCAGGCATTCTCTCACTCTCCTTCACTGGCCTTATTCTGTAACAGAGGGAAGGAGCGACTTACGTATAGGATGAGCATGTGAAGGCAGATGAGGGAAGTCCTTCACTCACACATCTGGCAAAAAATGTACTGAGCAACTGACTGGTGTGGGCACCATGCCGTGGGAAATGCCTGGATACAGAGCTGAGTAACTCAAGGAACCTAACAGGTGGGCACGGGCAAGCAGATTATTACCCAAGTGTTGGCCGAGCTAACACCATGCCGTCCACCTTCGGTCTGCGGCCTCCGTACCAGCAGCAGGGCACAGTTCCCATAAGCCACCGTTCCTGGGCTGTTCGAACAGAACACGAGAATGTAACTCATCCGTGCCCCCGAGCACTTCTCCTAGCTGGAAGCAAGGGAAGATAAAGTAAGCACCTGAGAGGTTAGTAATACACAGCGGAAACTATTTCATGCTGAAGGGCAGGAAAAGAAGATAGGGAAAAGATGGAACTTTTCCCAAGGGCTCCAAGTCCCTCCTCTTCATCAGTTTCCTATCCCTAGAAGGAGACCAAAGCGCTGTGAATTCCCTAGATCTTTCTGGCTCCACACACCAAGGCACCGAATCCAGGTCCATCAGCTTTATCAAGATCAAGGGGAGCAAAGAGATAGCCGACCCTTCTGCACCTCAGGCACACCAAGATGAGCAAGTCTGGTCTACACCTTCCTCTACACAGCCCCCTCTTCCTGGCAGGCCCCTACCTCTCCTTCAGGCTCACTGCTTCTCATCCTTAGTTGGAGGTCAGCTCTGCCCCCTCCAGTCACAGTGGCCACACAACAAAAGCTTACTGAATGAAAGAAGGCACCCCTGCTTTTTGTCCACCAGCCTGCAAAAACTTGGTTTAGCAGATCCTATAAACTTTAGGAAGAAGCTCAGGAGACTCAGTCTCCAACTCCTTTATCATCCAAGGCCCTCGACACCGGGGCCTGACCTGCCTTCCCTCCTAAGCTTCCAGGCACACTCCTGTCCTCTGCCCACACGCTGTCTGGTCCCAGATAGTCTACATGGGAGCATGTCCTCCTGCCCAGGACACCTCCAGAACTGAGCAGTCATGACACACCGCAGAGCCGCAGTAACCACCACGGACGGCACGGCTCTCATGGCTGGAAGCAGGCCCTGCAAAATCAAAACCTTCAGCACCTGGACAGTGCCCAGTCTATACATCTCCATCTAATGTGCTTGGGATTGCATTATGACTGGAGCTTCCGAGTAGGTTCACAGCATTCCGGCCAGCGGAATCCCCATCTGACGGTCTCCTCGAACACCTCCAATGGCCAGAAATGTCTGACCACTTGGTGCAGGCCACCCCATTTCCTGGTATCTCTTACCAAGTGTCCCTGAATAATGAGCTCAGTCTAACTCCATGGGCTTTTTGGTGAAATCCCTGGGAGCCGCCGAGGAGAGGGAATCAATACAGAACCAGCCAGGGAAGCAGTGTCACATGACAAACAAGATCGTGGACTTTGAAATCAAGCAGAACTGGGTTCGCAACCCAGCAGGCCCCTTGAGGGAAGACATCCAACCTCCCAGGCCCCTCCTGGCTGTTAAAGGCCTAGCAGAAACATAATGCAGGCAGAGTGGCCGGCACAGTAAGCATTCGACAAACAGCACCTCTCCTGGTAACGGGGCCATTCCTGCTTCCCATGGCAGCTGCCGCATAATCAGAGAGCCGTCACACCCCTGGCCTCTCTATGCTGTCCGCACATCCTTCCATATGATGTCTTTGCAAAGCCTCAGCCAGCATCCCATTCTGTTTGCCTCTGGCTGGCACGACCGGAAGCAAGGGTTGACCAGGCTTCCCAGTAAAAACCCTGGCACTGAGGAGACTGAAGACTCAGAGAGAACGCAGATTCCTTTGCTCCTGTCCTTAAGGGGGCTCTGCACCACTCCGCCAAGGTGGAGAAGGACCCCAGATGCAGGGGCAGCTGCCTCCGTCACTTGGGGCTGTTGACATGGTTCAAGCCCCTCCCTCAGAGCCCCAGAAACAGGCACCAGGAAGGAGGGAAAGGGAAGAACAGCACATGACTTGGTGCCTGTGCCCTGCACCCCAACTGCCAGGTCACCCCCTGCACTGTGACACGTCTGCTTCAGCGCACCGAGGACCAGGGTGCACCCTCGTCACCAGGGTCTACTTCCTGCCAGTCACCGCAGGCTGGCGAGCAGCTCCAGGTCCTGGGAAGCGTGTCTTCAGGTCAAAGACACAGGATCCTGACTGGGTTTTATATACAATCCAGGTCATCCTGGGAGGCTCAGTGATGTCTTCAAGCCTTTCTTTTCCTCATTTTATGCCACAGGGTACTGGCCTAGGCTGTTGGGTCCTAACCAAGGATGCCTGACAGTAACACTATGGGAATTTTTTCTGAGTACTTGTGACTAGGCCCACATCTCAGAGATTCTGATTCAGGACTGGGGTTGGAGCTGGGCATGAATATGTTTTTTAAATTCTCTGGCTGATTCTGAAGGCTAAGAATCAGCAGGGGCACCTGGGTGACTCAGTCAGTTAAATGTTCAGCTTGGGCTCAGGTCATGATCTCACGGACCAGCCCCACATAAGGCTCTCTGCTGATCAGCTCAGAGCTGGCTTTGGATCCTCTGTCCCCCTCTCTGCACCCCCCTTGTGCTTTCTCTCTAAATAAATACATAAAAATTCAAAAAAATTTAAAAAAGAATCAGCAGCTTTAAAGATCCCTCTGTCCCCTTCAGCTGAGACCACTGAGCCTCACCCATGGTGAACATGTGTCAAGGACTTGGCAGAGGGCCTGGCACACAACAGGTACTAATTAAATGTTTGCTCCTTCTCCCGTCACATCCGTCTCCAGCCAAAAGCCATGGCAGCCTCATTGGCTCCACAAGGCAAGATGGCAGCCGGTGTCAGATCTGAAACCGTGCTGACCCTCCAGGCCAGTTCCTGACCAAGGTCCAGTCCCACGGGGTTCCTACCAGTGAAAACAATGGGGAGGGGATGCCTATAAATAAATATATGCCCAAAAGAACCGAGGTCAACTCTGCCAAGTTTTGCTTCTCAAACCTTAACGTGCACACATCACTTGAGGAACTTTGGATGCAGATTCTGGGATGGGGCTGAGATTCTTCAGTTTTAACAATTCCCAGGTAATGCTGATGCTCCCGGCACAAGAAACAAACCTTAAAATAGCAATGTTCTGACCACAGGCATTTTGAAGGGGTAAATTCACACACAAATATACTGAGGACCTACTAAGTACCACCCTAAGGCACCCAGTGGGGCTGGAAAGAAAGAGATAAATAATGTATGAAAAAACAGACATCTTGGGGCACCTGGGTGGCTCAGTCGGTTAAGCAACTGACTTCAGCTCAGGTCATAATCTCATGGTTTGTGAGTTCAAGCCCCGCATCAGGCTCTGTGCTGACAGCTCAGAGCCTGGAGCCTGCTTCGGATTCTGTGTCTCCCTCTCTCTCTGCCCCTCCCCTGCTTGTGTTCTCTCTCTCCATCTCTCTCTCTCTCTCTCTCTCTCTCTCTCTTTCTCAAAAATAAATAAACACTAAAAAATTTTTTTAAAGAAAGAAAAACAGACATCTCAGTAAATACACAATAACGTGTGTTTTAAATTCTCAATCAAAGGCATGGGTATTCCAGCAAGAACCCAGGAATACTATTTGGGCGGCACAAAACAGAAAACTATGAGGAACAGTAGGAAGGTAGTTACCTTATGGAGGAAAACAATTCCGAAATAGTATGGACAGCATGGTCCCACTTTGGAGGCTAACACCAGGCTGGCAAACTATTTGTGTGACATACTGGGCAGGAATGGGTTTTATATTTTTAGAAGTTTTATTTAAAAAGCAGAAGAAGAATACGTGAGAGAGACCATATGAGGCCCACAAGCCTAAAATGTTTACTATCTGGACCTTTACAGAAATTGTTTGCCAATCCCTGGGCAAGAGAGAGAGACGACACATACAATTATACACCAAATTTCACATTGGTTTTTACAAGTAGCTACAGGTGGTTTTTATTTTCATCTTTGTGCTTTCCCATATGTTCCTAATTTTCTTCTGTGGCCATGAGTTATTCTGAAATTAAGGGTGAAAAAAGTTCGTGCCCTTTGAGCAAGCAATTTCACGTCCTACTAATGTATCTTAGAGTCCGAAGTTTAGATAATGAATTTTGCAAAAAGAACATAGATCACAGTGCTACTTGGAATAATGAAAAATTAGAAACTCAAATGTCAGCTACCAGGAAAAAAAATTTATGGTATATTCTGAAGACAGAATAATATGCAGTCATCAAAAATTACATGTATGAATAATTCCTAATGCCATAAGAAGGGGTCCATGCTCTACTGTTTGGTGAAATGACTATATATAAAATTGTATACACAGTAAGACATCAGGTCAGTAAAATGCAAATGCACAAACAAGTAATGAAAGTAACTATTCAGGCTCATTAAAACAGTGCTCGCATCTAAATAGTGAATTTATGAGTGATTCTCATTTCCTTCTTTATTTGGTTCCGAGTATTTGGAATATTTTACCCTGAGCATGTACTACCCTTAGAACAATACCACACACAATAAAATTTAGGTTCGCTTTTGCTTTCACTTCTTCGGGGGCGGGGGTTGGGGGGGGCGTTGAGAGGAGGTTCATGCGGAGGAGACGTCGGACTTTGGCTCAGGTCATGATCTCACCATTTGTGAGTTTGAGCCCCACATCGCGCTCTGCACTCACAAGGCAGAGCCTGCCTGGGACCCTCTCTATCTGCCCCTCCCCAGATTGTGCTTTCTCTCTCTCTCTCTCTCAAAGTAAATAAACTTTTTTTTTAAAAAACGAGGAGGAGACATCTGTGCTGCATTTTGAAGGATGAGCAGGTGTTCACCAGACAGAAATGCAGGGCCCTCGGGACCAGCGGGAAAGCACATGCTAAGACACACAGGCATGCAAGACGGTGTGCCGGGGAACACACTCAGGATGGCTGAAACATAGAGTCTGGCTGGCAAGGGGCTGGCCGGAGAAAGTTCTGGAACTGAGGCAGCGTCAGACCATGGCAGGCTGGAAGTGTGCAGGGGAAAGGATTTTCCCAGGGGCCCGGTGAGATGGTGAGTGAGAAGGGCAGGAGTCCAGCTGGGATGCTGGGGGGCGGGGCGCGGAAGTGGTTTCCCTAAAGCAGAGTCAGGGTCCACAGAAGCCTGTGCACAGCAGAGCAGGGAGAACACTGGTAGGTCGGTGCCTTCCACGCCGTTCCACACACAAAACAATTCTCCCAACACAGCAGTGCATACGTTCGTGCCTGGAAGTGAAATCTGTTGGGAAAGCAAACCAAAATGGCATTGCTAGAGGACCATTCCCACTTCCTCCCAAAAGCAGACCCCGCCAGCCGTCGGTGTTGCTTCCCACGTTACTTCTGACAGGCGGGCACGGACTGAGGCCTGTCCCACGGACCCATGGCAAGGGGGTGCTGGGCAAAGACGAGGAAGGGAAAGAAAGCCCCGTAGGTAGGCGGTGAGGGGGCTCAGATAAGACAAAGCCAGGCCAGTCGCTGCTCCAGCCAGAGGGTCATGATCTTGGAGGAGAGAAGAGGCTGCGGAGCGGCTGTGCTGAAGTCCCTTCACGGCTGGCTTCCCGGCAGGAGGAGAAGTGGGTTCCAGTAAACCAGAAGGAACGCTGCCGGCAGGAGACACTCAGACCTGCTCAGGAGGGCTTCAAATGGAAACAGGAGAGTGAGGGGGGAAAGGACTCGTGCACAGCACACAGTGGGGAAACAAGTGTGTTCCAGATACGGGCACCCCGGAAGGGCAAGGGCTCTGGAATCCCGGAGGAAACCAAGGGGGACACACCAGTCTGTCGGCCCCAGGGGCACCGGGCCGAGGCAGGAAATGAGCCGGGGGGCCGAGGCGGGAACCTGGCAGGAACTCAGGGCCCTCCGAGGTCACGTGTGAGCCAAGGAGAAGCTCGACTCTGAAGCCAGCACACATTCAAAGCCCAGGGGCGTCAGCAGGCTTCCGTGACTGTAGGGAGCGGGGAGGACCCTGGCGTTGTGGGACCCACATCAGTGCTTTCAAAATGCCAATTGTTCTTCTCGGTGTCCTAAGACGTCCGCGTGTCCTCAGAGCCTGACGGGCTCTCTCTGCCACCACCCTGCCACTGGGACACTTCCTCTGCGTATGGTAACGCTCACACCGGTACGTCACCGGCTGCCCCGATTTTGTTTGCATGTCTGTTTCCTGTGTAGACCGCAGCCTCCTAGACGGCTGAACCGATGCCTTATTCAGCCAGCCCGGGAATGGCAGACAGTAACCATGGAGGCCACGATGTTCTTCGCTGATGCACAAGTCAGCTACCGAAAGCAAAGCCCCTGCAGGAATCTGCCTGTGACCATCCAACCGTGTGCCCCACAGTTAAGGGAGCTGCAGAGGTAAATGAAGTTTAATTCCAGCCAGGGAAAAGCAGTGTGATGCAATGGGCAGAAGGCAAATATTGGAAGAATGATACTGTGTTGTCTTAAGGTATGACGTGAAGAAAGGGAGGTGCCGGGAACTTGGAAAATCGAACGGTAGCCCTTGACCCCAAGGTGCTTAGGATAGTCCTCGGACAACAGAGACCAACAAAGGTGTGTAGAGAAGGGAAACATGGATGTTGGGCTTCCCTGGGGTACAGCACGGGGGAGGGGGGGTGGGGGGAGCCACGACAGCCAGAGAAAGGAGGACAGGGGGGCGGGAAGAAAGGGGCTTGTAGAGCACAGGTATCTCCTGGCAGGGTGGGGGTGGGGGGGTAGTGCACCCAGCTGTAGACAGACCTCCCTCCGTGCCTCCCTCGCTCTCCCAGTAGGTGACACGAGCTGAATCCTCAGGTGTCACAGGCACAGACCAGCTCTGCAGGGAGGAGGAGCCTGGACCCCCGGGGAGCTCCACCCATGGCTCTGAAGCTTCTGGCCAAGCCACAGCAGGAGAGCCTGGCTCTTCTAACACTGGTGAACCAAGGGCACTGCAATGTCCCCTCCCCCCCACACACATCCGAGCCCCCAAGCCCAGCTGTGCTGAAAGCTTCACTGTGAAAGGAGAGTATGCACGGAACCAGCCTGGCTGAGCAAATTTCCACACCCTCCCAGCATCTCTGACCTTCCACAGACAGGGAGCTGTCATGGTCCTCCCTAGGATGACTTCCCAGAATCCTCAGCAGCTGCATCTCTGCCTCTTTCCTTCTTCTTTCTCCTGTCTCTGGTCTCCCTTGTAACAGGGATACCAGGTGCTGCTCTGATGTCCCATAAACCAAGAAGTGCCTTCCCTCAGACAAGTACAGTTGACCCTTAAACGATGTGGGGCTTAGGGGCACCAACCCCGCACAGTCCCAAATCTGTACGTCACTCTTGACCCCTCCCAAAATTTTAGCTAATTTAGCTACTGCTGACCAGAAGCCTTACTGATAACATAATCAGCCAGTTAGCTGATTTCATATGTTACATGTTTCATATGCTGTATTCTTACAACAAAGTAAGCTAGGGAAAAGAAAACGTTATTAAGAAAATCACAAGGAGGACACATTTACAGGACTGTACTGTCTCTACTGAAAGAAACCAACATGTAAGTGGAGCAGTGCAGCTCAAACCTGTGTGGATCAAGGGTCAGCTGTATTTAACCCTTAATCCGGCCAGAACAGATAACATCAGCATCCTCCCCATCAGCACTCCTGTGTTACAGGTGCGAAAACTGAGGCTGGTCGGCGACCTTATCTGTCTTTCCCAGGACCACCCCAACTTGTAGCCAGGCCTCTCCCAGACTCAGCCAATCGTGAAAGATACAGCAATCATATTCGAACCTTTCTGATCTAACCCCCTTGGGGCTCACTAAACCCAGCAGCCAAGGTGTCAGGGTCAATCCTGAGTCTCACCACCAAGCTGGCCCTTACTGGGAGTGTCCCTCAAGGCCCCAGTCCAAAGCAAATGCCATCACCCTGGCCAGACTCCCCCGCCATGCTCCAGCACCGGTCCCCACCTTGCCTCAACAAGCTGTACCTCCCGGTCTCCTGACATGGGAAGGATGACATCCTTCCTAGACTGTGGGCAAGCCCCTCTCTGGGAAGGCAGGCCAGGTCAACCATGACAGGGCCACCCCCAGTCTGCTGCTCCTTACATCGCCAAGCCCCAGGCCACCCATCGCCTTCTCCGGTCCCCTCCTCCATCAGATTCATTATCCATCAACCCAAAACCTGTACCAGATACACAGATTTCCACCTCTTCCTAATATCCATCCTTCCTCTTGCCCCTTACACTGTCCTGTTACATAAACTAAGTCTACTTGCTTCAAATCACAGCTCAGGGACGTCCAGTGACTTGCCCGAGACTACGCAGCTAGGTGACAATGCTGGGACTTGAAACCCAGTGCTCCAAACTTCTAAATCCAGCTTCCCTCTACAAAGCTCCTGAGCTACCTACCCTGAGGGCAGGGCCCACGGTTGTTCTCTTTAGTAATAATGATTGTGACACGCGCCCGAGTGTACACGGAGGGCCAGGTGTACACGGAGGGCCAAGTACGTGTTCGGCGCCTGACCTGCAGCCCAAGGATGTGGTACTGTCCTCCTTTTCAGATCAGAAGATGAACACATAAATGTAGTCAATGTTTGACCAGCTGACAGCCATGCTTTCCAACGGCCACAGCGCTACACCTCTTCTAGTTTCAATGCAATTCCTAGTACACAGCAGCGGTCAAGATGTGGCTTAACTGAACAAGGAAATGTACCTGGAGAGAGCAAACTGGAAGGCCCTGAGAAGTAAGTCTGTGACCGGATCGGGCAAAGCTAGGGAAACCTAGCTGTCACTCTGCAGCAGAACTAAAAATAACATGGCTCCCAGACTGTCTCTGGTGACCTGGTGACAGTATGGAATATTCCACAAGTCAGGATTCCTGGTTTTGACTCTAGCTTTGCTCCTATAAGCTGGGTGACTCTGGACAAGTCCTTTCCACTCATCTCCGGGTCTTGGTTCCCCATTTCTTAAAAAAAAAAAAAAAAACACCAGTAGCCAGACTGGGTCAGCAGTTTCCATTAGCCTTGGCACAGCCTCTGAGTTGTCAGAAGTTCAAGTTCATGATTGACTGCCTCAGAATTGGGGGAGGAGGAGGGTCAGGATGGGCAGCACACCATCCAGGGTGACTCTGATCTCCTTCAGGTCTGAACTGCCGCACTACATGGTCTCTCTGATCCATCTAGCACTGCCACTCTGAGAACCTTAGGCTTCCCCAATTCAGCATCGTCAAATTCCTCCTGATTTTCCCACTCTGATGTCGATCTGGCATGAACCTGAGTCAGCTGGCTCTCTCATCTGGCCATGACTGATGCTTCCTCCTGTGATTAATACGAAAGGCCCCAAGAAACAGACAGTTTACTCCACTGCACTTCTTTTTCCCATTTACCACCTCAGCGGTATGCATTCTGTCACTATATTAAAAAATAAAAGTAAAAAACATTAGCACGGAAGCCCAGCCACGAGCACTGTGGCATCCTGGCACCATCTTTCAAAACACTGGAAAGGGCATTTATCCCTAAGGCAAGTCAGTAAGAACCCGCCACGTTCTCTGAGAGACGGTGCCTTTCTAAACCCAGTGAGCTCTCTTCAGTACAAAGCCAGCCGAAGGAATGAGAGAGCATTTGCTTTGAACACCGATGACATGCACAGATAAAACAAGCCATTTCTTCCTTAGTCCGTACGTGTCAAAAGAAAAAGAAAAATTACAGACAAACTTTCTAAGTATGAAAGCATACCCCAAAGAATAACATTTTCTCTGTGCAGACTATCCACAAATGAACTGTTCATTGCTACAACCCTGAAATAGAGCCTGAAAGTCTACTGGGTGGGTGGATGGATGGATGGATGGATGGATGGATGGATGGATGGATGGAAGGGCATCTTCTCAGCGCTGGTCCAAGAGGACATAGAGATGAGCAAGTTATAATCCTATTCAAAAGGAACGAAGTTTGAGAGAGAGTATGGGAGACGGCAAACCCACCCATCCGTCCATCTGTGCATCTGCGTATCCATCCGTCTGTTCAACAAGTGTTTTTGTTATATGTCTGCCAGATTCCAGACAGGAAGGAATTGTTGAGAGGAAGTGCTTATTTCCTGCTTAGAGGCAACAGGTGGAAAGCCAGGCCTGCTTCGTGGAGGAGGCGCTAGACCTTGAAGATCAGTTAGAACAGGGGAAGAGGGTAGGGAACCACAATCCAGGCCAAGGAAAGGCTGTGACAAAGGCCAGGGTGAGAGAGAGCAATGGAGGTTAGGTTCCCAAAGCCAGTTGGTCCCATTCAACAAGCCCATACGTGGATACGTGGAAATGATAAAGAGATCCGTGTTAGTCAGCTGTTGGGGTAGGAGGCAGGGGAGAACAGGCAGATGAGAAAGGATGTTTAGGGCAGGAAAATAGTCTGCAGGATACAGGGGTGGTTACATGTCATCATGCATTTGTCCAAAACCCATCGAATGCACTATAGCAAGACTGCACCATAATGTAAAGTATGACTTTGGGGTGATAATGATGTGTCAATGCAGGTCCCTCAACTGCCACACATGGACCACGCCAGTGGAGGATGCTAATAATGGGTGGAGGCTATGCATGTGTACGGGGAAGGAGGGCCATGAGACATCTCTGTACCTCCTTCTCAATTTTCTGCGAACTCTAAAAGCAATCAAAACTAACGTCTCTAATTTTTTTTTTTAAATGTTTTAGGGATATACAGAGGGTTTACCTCTCCAGGATTCTTACACTGCCTCCACTGCCCGGCTTCCTCATCCAGCCTCCCCGCGGAAGATGGCCTCCCTCCATCTCTCCTGGCACTGAACGCCACGCTGTGCACCTGCTCTCCTCCTCGCCTACCCGGCAGCCTCAGCCATGTCTTCCTCCTGGGTATCGGTGCCTGCTGCAGGCTTAACTATACTTACTACGCCATGTCTTTACACTACTGTTTTCTGTAATTTATAAAACACATACTGCCCACGAGTTTGTATTTTTAATTCCTGTAAGAAGTTTTGGGATCCAATTTGTGTGAAAGTCAGACTGCAACATAATGTAGTATTGTATGATAAAAGCCTCCAAGAATAAAAACAGACAGTATATCCTGCTTATCAGCAACTCAAACACTGGTTCCATTCCTGAGCGTCACAGATTTCCTTATGAATGACTGTTCTTTGTTTTGCCGCGATTTGTCCCCGTCTTCTCGAAGTACGTTCTAAGGATAAAGTTTCCTCTTTTTCAAGGCTTCTGTTTCCAAGCATTTATTGAGAACCTACTGTGTTTCAGGTTACGCTATGAGTAAGCACCTTAGCTCGCTTAATTTTCACAAGGTCAAACTGTGGTGCTTTGTGAGCATTAAGTATTATAAAGATATCACTGGCCACTGAGCCCACTTTACAGATAAGAAGTCCCTGATCATTGCTCATTCATCCGTTCAACAACCGGGGCAGGATCAGGGCATTTCCAGGATCCTTTTTTGACCTTCTCTAGGTTTCCAGCTTTGCCCAGCATTGTCACTCTCCATTTGGGGTCCTCAGCCTCCTCCCCCCCAAAAAAGGAGGCTGTAGTGTGATGAGATTTAAACCCTGCTTTGCCAGTGCTCCTTCAAATAAAAAAAAAAAAAAAAAAGCAGAAGAGAGCAACAAAGATCGATTGCACTCACTCGGCCGCACTTCATACACAGCTGCTCCAGTTTCTTTGTTCAACATTGTAGGTTCTAATAGGTGTGTCTATAAGGAATCCTTCCCTAGCTATTAAAAAAGATGTAAGCTTTGGGGAACCTGGGTGGCTCAGTCAGTTGAGCGTCTAACTCTTGATTTTAGCTCAGGTAATGATCTTACAGTTCATGGGATCGAGCCCTGTGTCAGTCTCTGTGCTAAGAGCATAGAGCCTACTTGGGATTCTCTTTTCCTCTCTCGCTCTGCCCCTCCCCTGCTTGCTTGCACTCTCACTCTCACGTGAGCACACACGTGTGTGTAAAATAAATAAATAAACTTAAAAAAAAAAAAGATGCAACCTTTAAAGCCACTCTAGGCTTGGGAGATATGACAACCAAATGCAATGTGCTATCATGAACTCATCCTAGAGAAGACAGAGGATGTTAATGGAAAAACTGGTAAAATATAATCAGAGTCTGGAGTTGAGTTAATTAGAAATGTACCAATGTCAGTTTCTTAGCTTTAACAAATACCCCAGGGTGATACAATATGCCAAAAATGAGAGACACTGGGCAAGGGGTAAAAGAAAATTCTCTGTACAATCTTCACAACTTTGCTGTATACTTAAAAAACTCTTCCAAAATTAAAAGTGTGTTTAAAAAGATGACCCGGGGGCACCTGGCTGGCTCAGTTGGAAAAGCATGTAATTCATGATCTCAGTTTTCTAAATTCAAGACCCACACTGGGTGTAGAGATTGCTTAAAAATAAAATGTTAAAAAAAAAAAGATGGCCCCCAAAATCCACTCATCTCTAATACCTTTTCCAAATCACAACTTTCTGACTATAAAGATAACACATAAAAACAGTGGCTAATATTTCCTGGGTGTTTAGTAAATAGATGTGTCAGGCTCTGTTCTAAGGGCTTGGTATATACTAACTCTTTCACTCCTCAGAAGGAGATAGATAATTTTATCATTCCCACTTTATGCATGAGGCAACAGAGGGCTAAACAGATTAAGTAACAAGTCAGGGTATTAATGATAAAGCCTGGCTCTAAAGGTAGAGCCAGGATACTGTCTAGCTCCAGAGCCCACGCTCTCAAACACTACCCAGACCAAAGCTTCCCAAATGCTTCTGGATTTTCCAAGCAGGCATACATAACTGGGGAAATGCAAAGACTAATCACAAAGACTACAAGGTAAGTGTCATGTTCAATACAAAGAGGAAGCAAACGAGCTCTCAAGGTTAATTCCTACCTTTTGAAAATCTTTCCTACGGTGGGACCAAACCTCACTGCCATTACCAAAGACTGCTCTACATGTGAATGACTTCTCTGGGCTTGTGCTGTGTCCCGTGCTCTCTGCCACATCATTCTAGATGACCTGCAACCACTTGCCTGGCTACCTACTGACTTTTCATCCCTCAAGTGTCTGTCCAGGTAGACAGCGAAACGAAACATGCAAGCTGCCTGTTTAAGGTAGGCAGAATAAGCTTAAGCTTTCCAGGTAACTAGTTTCAGTAGACTCTCAAGAATCCATGCTGAAAACTCAGGAGTGCTTTACCCCATTCTAGGAAAAAAAAGAAAGAAAGAAAAAAGAAACCTCCTTCCCAATTTATAATGTACCTCAATTGGCTTTGGTTTCCCACAAGTGTCAAAGGAAAGTCAGACAGCTTCTCACCTCCACTGTGGGCTCCTTGAGGGCAAGACTTGATCTCATTCACTGAACAATATGTATTCAACTAAGAAATATTCTAAAGAACAAATAATCTCCCGGAAAGATGTGCAGCTGGCCAGGACCACCATTCCCCAATCTGCCCCGCCACTGTCACCAGCTGTCTTTAGAAAGTTCTGGAGTGGACACCTCCATGGACAGAGCCAGAAGGGAAAAGGGAACACTGAAGGAATTGGGAGAGAGGGAGACATCCAGCTAGGGGATGGGAGGAAAACACAGCAGAGGGAGTGGAGGCAAAGAAGAGATAAGCCTGAGGGGCAGAAGAGAAAAAAGAAATGACTTAAAAAGCAACAGGCAACATAAAGAAAATGAGTCTAGAAGGACACATGGTGTCAGAAGCAATGCTCAGTGAATGCCTACCATGTAAGACCATGGAGCTATGCTCATTACACACTCCTTGTATCGTCAGGCACAAAGGTATATGTCTGATCAAATAATCCAGGTTGACTTCGCCTTGTGTTGACTCAACCACTGTTTACACTCAACGTTTTTCTGTTGAAAGGGTCCGAAGTCTAACATTTTCATTGACAGATAAACTGAGGCTCGGACGGGGGGATCTTGTACTCAAAGCGGAATCAGAAATACAACCCGGATCTCCCCATTCCTTGCCTGTGCTCCTCTCCATAAAGAGATGGATAACAAGGTGGGCACTGAAAGAGCACAGCCTGAGGTCAAAGCTCCGCGACGCGGTGGACCAGACTGGTAGCTCGTCCTCCACTGTATCCGGCGCGTCCCATCTGCTGGTTGCTACTGGAGATGAGAAAACTGGTAGCGTCATTTGAAATGAAACAGATGATTTTTCAGGAAGAATATAAAAAGGCAGCTTGCCTTAGATGAAAATGATGATACAAAAGGCTAAGAATGAAAAATGAAGACAGGTGATGCATCAGAATGAGGGAAGCTGGAGAGAAAGGGAAGGCGGAGAAAAGGGGTATCTGACGGGGCAACTGGAAATCAGACCTGCTAGAATGAAGCCATCCATGAAAGAGCCCAGACTCGCTCCTGAGAGGGACTGTGATTCACAGACAGAGGCTCGGCCCCAGACAGTGCCGGAAGGCCTTACACAAGTGATGGCTTCTGCACATGGGCAGGCACTCAGTTGCAACAAGGCCTCAAGCAGAGCTCTGCACCAAAAACGCCGCGGCCTCTTACCTCTCCAGACTGAGGCCAGAACAAAAATTGCTCTAAGCTGTGTCCATGGGTTAGGGTGTCTCAACCAAACCAGTTATGTCTGAATTTCACAGCTGTTCTGTTCCTGATGACCCCTGACCATCCTCCAGGCTCCTCTGCTTATACAACTGCCCCTCCTTCCCGAGTCCAGCCCTCATGCTCCAAGTTCACACCCTCAACCCTAGCCACACGTCCCAGTGTCTAAAATCAGCCTGTGTCTGCACACCTTTCACGCACAGATCTTCCAACCCTGTATCAGTGATTAGGGTACATGCCCGGGTACCCCTTGAGGCTCAGATGCTATGGACGGGATCCATGACTCACAGGAGCTTTCCAAACCAAAGTGCATCAGAACACTAAGCCTACGAAATGCCCTAGGAGGATAATAAAAATTAAAAAAAAATTTAAAAGAGGAGGAGCATGGTGATACAGGGACTCTCTGATCAAATAACTTTGAGAAACAAACTTTTTGGGAGGTCACAGCGTGCATTGGGTTCCTAAAGGCTCAGAGAGTCCCATGGTAAAGATACCCATTTAATTTTGTTTAACTTGGACTTTACCAAACTTACCTGGGTATGGGACCTTTATCTCACAGAACACTTTGGGAAAAAGAACCTCGCAGAATCACAGCATTCTGAGGGGCACCAGCATCCTGCCCGATATTTATTCTACTGGACTTGTCCTTACGAGACTATGTGCCTTCCTAAAAAGCAAATCATCATGACACACAGCAAAGTGCTTTACGAACTGCAGGCCAATAAATATGTGTTCAATGAATCCATTAAACCCAACTACCTCATTTCTAAGATGAGAAAATAGAGCCAACTGTGTCAACATAACTTCCTCTAGATCGTCCTGAGTGTTTAAAAGAATGTCTTACACAAAAGTGCTTTAAATGAATCTCTTCCACAAAGAAGGTGCTCAGTGATTCTTGAAGAATGGAACAGAACAGAACGGAATGAAACAGATGCCCCTCAGCTGTGCCCTAAGCCAGAAGTTCTCATAACACGATGGGCCCCTACTTCCTTCCCTCCTGCTTTGCCCAAGTCGGGTGTCAACCAGAAGAAAATGAAGATGACAAATCAGAAAAGGAAAGCCAAGGGAAAACCAAAGGCCCTTTGGGGTGGGAGGTGGGGAAATGGTGTTTGCAGACTGATGGGGATAAACAAGACCTGTCTGTATCTGATTTAGACTTAATAAGATAGTTTGCTGAATGTTAATTAAATACTCAGTGGTTGTTACCAACTGTGGTGATTAACTTAATTTTGAATTAAATAAGCAATAAATGCTTAACTGAAGTTCTATTAAATTTTACCCAGTAAGTAAAGACTATGAGGCTCTTAATTGACTTTAAACAAGATAGTTATGGCAAGTTAGTTGAATTTTTATTACCTGAAGATAACTGCCTTATTAAATCTAAATTGACTATTTTATTTGATAGAGAAATATGTCATCTGTTATTTCCATTTCCCCAAAACATGTCCAAAGAGGTTTACACTTGGTCCAAACTGCACAGATTGGGGTTATTTTGTTTTCTAGACCTGCTTTAATAATTAAGTTGATTCACTTAAGAATGAACATTAATGTGGGGTGCCTGGGTGGCTTAGTTAGTCAAGCATTGGCTCTTGATTTCAGCTCAGGTCATTATCTCATGGTTCATGAGATCGAACCCCACTTTGGCTCTGCGCGGACAGTGTGGAGACTGCTGGGGAACTCTCTCTACCTATCTCTCTCTCTCCCCCTCTCAAAATAAATAAACTCAAAAAAACACAAATTTAAAAGAATGAATGTAAATGTAAGAGGCAGAAAAGTCTAGGACATTGTTTACATATTTGAGATTGAAGAACCACGTGATCATATTTTCTAAACCAAAAATCAGATCTCTGTGTTCTCAATGTAGATACAGTTTGGAGATGTTGTTTAGTTATCACAGTTCTGAATTTTCCAGGATGTTTCCATGGCTTAAATGGTTACTGATATAAAGCATAAGAAATCAAAGTTAAAATAAATGGTTGGGTCCACTACCGAACACACCGATGGCACTGAGCAAATAACCTCACTCTTCTGAGGTCTCAGCTACCACGCATGGTAAATGAGGAGGCTGGATTGGAGATCAATGACTTTATTCATTTGTGGGGGGTTTCTGTTAGTTATGTGTAGTACCTGGAACAAAGCCTGGCATGGAGTAGGTGCTCAATAAGCACTGAATGAATGAATACATATATACGTACATACATACATACATACATACATACAGAGTAGGCAACTCAAAACATTAAACGTTGGGGTGTCTGGCTGGCTCAGGCAGTAAGCATGCAACTCTTGATCTCAGGGTCATGAGTTCAAGCCCCACGTTGAGCATGGAGTTTACTTAATTAAAAAGACAAAAATAAACATGTTTAGCCCCTTCATACCAAGCTTCTCCAGCCCACCTAAATATTGCTACTTGACAATGCACACAAGGGAAAAACACATCCTCTAAACTACCACGCGAGAAATCTTTTCAGTAATTAAAGGCATGCAAATTAACACAATGATGAAACACCATTTCTTACATATTAATTTAGCAAAGACAAATACAATTTATAAAATTAAATCCTAGTAAAGATGGGGAGAAACAAGTAGACTCACACACTGCTAATGACTGCTGGAGGCTGAATGGCAACTGGTATGAAAAGAATTAGAGATATTCAGTACTTTGTGCCGATAATTCTCCTTCAAAAGAACCTACCCTTGTTCAGCCAACCAATAAACATTTGTTTAGGGTCCACCTGCTATGGCCATGCTCTAGAGGGAAAGACAGGGAAAAGATCTTGGTTGTCTTATCATCTGGTATGTTGTCAGGGAGAAAGAGGTCAGAGAGAACATTCTCCAGCAGCACGTGGCAGGCATTGGGGCTTTAATCCACTGACCACAGAATTCCTTCCACAGCCACATTACATGGAAGGCACTACTATCCCCTTTCACAGAGGAGGCTAAGTAACCAATACAAGGTTACAATAGATCGCGAGCAGCAGAGCCGTGATTTGACCCTGTCTCCAACCATCCTTGCCTTTTCGACTGCATCCAGGAGATAAGAAAAATTCACAGAAACACACACATGGTGCAAGGGACAAACGAGCGGCCTGTAAAGAATAAGTGGAAGTGCCACAGAAATAGTTGTCTTTAGTAAAGACGATAGAAGGCAGTAAAAAGAGGGCGCCTGGGTGGCTCAGTCTGTTAAGCATCCGACTTCTGCTCAGGTCATAAGCTCTCAGTTTGTGAATTCGAGTCCAGCATCGGGCTCTGTGCTGACAGCTCAGAGCCTGGGGTCTGCTTCAGATTCTGTGTCTCCCTCTCTCTCTGCCCCTGCCCCACTCACTCTCTGTCTCTGTCTCACTCTCTCTCTCTCTCTCAAAAATAAACTTTAAAAAAAATTTTTAAAGAAGGAAGTAAAAGGTATCTG
Source organism: Hyaena hyaena (assembly GCF_003009895.1). Lineage (NCBI taxonomy): Eukaryota > Metazoa > Chordata > Mammalia > Carnivora > Hyaenidae > Hyaena > Hyaena hyaena. The sequence goes on along the minus strand of NW_024080716.1, from coordinate 1,073,861 downwards.
CCCACTAATGTTTACACTGCATTTGTTAACATACTGAATTGCATTTAACTTTTTTCAAACTGAAAACTATCCTTCTGTTCACCTAGGTAATGTGTAAAGCAGGATTTATTAATTTCAACAAAGTTTTAGTTATGTAAAAGATATATACAAATCCCAAACCAAAAAAAGGCAAGACTTCTATAATAATATTAAGTGGAAACTTTGAACATATAGAAAAAAGTAAACATGCCCTTTGGGAGGGGGGTTAAGATGAGGGTTATGGTCTCATAAGAAATAAGAGAATGGTTTTTAGGTAAAAAAGTTTTGGTGGGAGGTTTTTTGGTGTGTTTTTTTTTTAATGTAGTTGAGTAAATATATTCCAAATGAGTTCTTTTTGTCTTTTGATAACAGACTGATTGATGGTTTACATGAGATCAATTTGGCTTTTTCATTAGTAAACATATGCTTACAACTCAAGTTCTCATTTATTACTTTGTTTATACAATTCATTTGTTCATATGTTCATTCGACAAACACCTATTATATTCTTGCCTCACATAATCATGATCCACAATGGATATGCATATAAATAAAAGCTACAGCTTATCCTAGTGATCTGCACAGGCTGGGAAAAAGGACCCAAAATTGTACTAACAGAAAACTCAAGTCAAAGTACTGGCTCAACATCCAACTAGTGTGGCCCCTCAGAAGGTCATGTAATTTCTCTCACCTCACGTTCCAGATCAGTTAAACCTGGACAGTAATAACTACACACAGTACTGTTGAAGGGATCTACCCATAATTCATAGGAAAACACATGATTAACTGCAAAGCACTATAAAAATGGCAACTGGTAGAAAGTTCTAACCATATTCCATTTTGATCAGGATCATGCCGACCAGTCTAGGCCACAAAGATCTCCCTGCTGAGTGTGTATTAACTTATTGGCACCAAAATGGTCACTCCCTCCATACTCTGCATGAAAAATAGCCCACCATTCTTAGTGCTTGATCATCCATTTTTCACTTTCTCTGCCATTTATCCAGTTTAGCTAAGATGATCTTGAGAAGCAAATGGACAGAGGACCCCCAGGTAAGATTGTTACAAATACCTTTTCCTAGGAAGGAAGGATGAAAGGAAGGAAGGAAGGGAGGGAGGGAGGGAAAAACTCAGATTGGACAGGCCTCAAAGACATTCTATATCAAGTCTTCAATCAATACCAGAGTTGTCACTAACATTCCAATCAGCCACTGCTTGAATATCTCCAGTGATTAGAGATTCAGGAACTCTAGAAAGAACCAATTCCATTCAGAATCAAGAGATTTCATGGAATTCTTAAAAGATAAAAAAAGGATAGAGATCTTCCCCTTGACACAGAGCTACCTCAACAGCCATGCACTCTGTCACCCTTCTACAGACCCTGGGCAGAGGATGGGATCATCTGGAGGTTATGCTGGAAGCAGGGCGGGGGACTTTGCATGTATCATATACTCAGGGTCTGGGTTTCCTCTTGTTTAAACAAGAAGATTGGGTGACCTCTATTTTACCTGTGAAACATCCACCATGTCCTTGTCATCAACCCTAATTCAGCTTCCCTTTGGGCTATTGCAGGACATGTCGCCATCTTGAGTACCCTCCCTCCCCATCCAGCATACCACTTTTTTCCTGAAGCACAGATCCCCCTACTTGATACTCCTTCCGTAGTGCAGACCCAACTCCTTAGCAATCAAGACCCTTCTCAGTCTCAGCCCCAACCCACCTTTTCACCCCCACGTCCATGGCCTCTGTACCATGCAGTCCATCCCCAGCGACTCCACTTTTCCAAGGCGCGATGCACTTTCTCACCTCTGTGTCTCTGCCATGTTATTCCCCGTGCTTAACTATCCTCTGTTCTTCTTGCCTACCAAGTTCTCACTCATCCTTCAAAGCCTAATTGAACGACTGTCAACCCTTCGTCTGTGTGATGTTTCCCTCCGATTTCCCCAATCGGAGCCACCGGGTACTTTTTGCACACATTTTCCATCCCCAAAACCCAGACTAGAATTTCACTCATTCATTCACAGGCACAGCTGGCACACAGTGTCGAATGGGCGAGCAAGTCCACCAATGCATCAGATTGAGAGGCAAATACATGTATCTTTAGGGTCCTGTTCCACTATCATTACTAGAACCCTAAGATTCTCCAAGCGAAGCTGCTAGTCTATGGCCAGGAAGAGAAAGTTTCCAGGTTGGAAATGACCAGACAGCGGAAAGCTGACCTGCCTTTCACCCCATTCTAAGAAAAGGTGCAGCTCACCCTCCAGGTCACTGCAGTTTGCCTTTCCCACGAGGCAGGGCACACAGGCCCTGCCCTGCTGGTGGCAACCCCCTGGCGCAGCTTTTACAAGTGATCTGTTCTCAAACCAAACACGGTAGAAGCTCCAGGTGCCAATGAAGTTTTGATTTCCTTCCTGGGAACTTCACAGGAACCATCTTCAGTGGAAGTTCATTAGGAAGAATAAGTTCGGGTTACTCTAGTGACTTCTAAGCACAGAATTTAGTGCCACCCTGGGGCTTCCACGGTTATAGTCAGAGATCATTATCAAGATGGGCCAGTGAATGGAAAATAAATGATTCAAAAACCCAGCTAGAGTAGACTCAGGGACAGGGAATCCATCTTAAGTTTGCTTAAGATTTAGTAGCCCGAGCAATTTTAGCTGCCCTGTTGCATCTCAGACGAAGCCTTCACATCCTTCGAGGTCTAACCTAAGACCCAGCCCTTCTACCAAACTCCCACACGTGCCAGTGCGCTCACACATCAGTCCTCGACTGTAACTGCTTTGGGGTGGCCCCTTCCTACCTTCTGACAGGCATTAACATGGTTGTATCAACCCTGATGAGCCCTACGTGCCTACAATCTGGATATCTCCTTCCAGCATCCTCAAGCTTTACCTTACAAAAGGAGTTCGTGGAATCAAGATTTCTTGAGCATGTAGCATCTCCTCTAGCTAAAACAGAGGGTGTTTGTTGAGTCATTGCGATAGGCCTAGCCTTACGCTCACTCCTTGCCCGAACTCCCTCTACACTCATCTACAAGAGCGGCAGCCATACAATCTATCCTCCCAATCAGAACACCTTTGGGAGTGAAAAGGGGTCACTATCAATTCTACACTGGGACCCAGACAGAAACCAGGACAGGCCAGAGAGGACGGTCCCTTGACCTGTTAGCTCAATACTGTTGCTACAGCGATGTTTCCCAGCAAGAAAACTTGAGGCTGGCATTAAGGACAGGAATCCCTTAATACCCACAAAGTGGTCTTGAAAGGATGCCAAAACATTCACCATATGTCCACAGCCGTCTTCTCCCCAGGGGGTCAGTCCCTCTACCTCCCAAAGTCCTTCAACGTGGCAGCTGACCTGCTGGTGAATGGCCCGAGCGACTAAGGAATGCTCACAATGGCAAGGGCAGCAAAAGTGCCCATAATGGGCACTAGAACAGGGCCAAAGCACACTTCTTGAAGGTCAGTGAAATAACCCCACCCTGTCCTGATCCTCTGGCTGACCTGCCCCAGGAAAGGTTCCCACACAAGCTTCAGAGGGAGGAGTGGCCCTGCCCCTCCATACCAGTTTTCCATTTGAACCCCAGGGGGCTTTGGTGTGAGGCGGTAACCCACGCAATCAATGCAATAGAAGCAAACCCCGCAGGGCTGAAAGGCACAAATCCCATGAAATGAGTAGGATGGTTGCAATGGAAGAAGGGACACTGCACAGCCATTCACTGGTGAAAACCATTCTGCACAGAGCGGAAGTGTCATGGATGTCTGTGGCACTCAGCCCACTCCGCAGGGCGCACTGTTCTCCACAGTGACGCCCTCATCAATAAGAAGTCTAAAGATGAGTGAGTCTCCACGTCACGCCTGTGACCGCCGCTGGGAGCATTCTCCATTAAGTGCTACAGCTATGATTTGAACTTGGAGCTGTCGGGGTCTAAATCCCGTGATCTCCACCAGCAGGGAAAGGTACCATCACCGTGTGCAGGACACCATGCCAGGCACAAGAAATCGCCACATGTATACACTACGCGGCCACACGGCACACTGCAGTATAGTTTAGAAAGCACTGCCAAGGAAATTCCTCTGGTTCTCACAAATGCATGGTATTTGAAGGTAACTGAGGCTCAGGGACGTTCCAAAACTTGCTTAAGATCACAGGGTGAGGGGTGCCTGGGTAGCTCAGGCAGCTGAGCACCCAGCTCTTGGTTTTCAACTCAGGGCATCATCTCCTGGTTCATGAGCTCGAGTCCCACATCAGACTCTGCACTCACAGCACAGACCCTGCTTGGGATTCTCTCCCTCTCCCTCTGTCCCTGCCCCACTCTCTCCCTCTGTCTCTCAAATAAATGAATAAATAAAACGTTTAAACAAAAAAGATCACGGGGCTAGTGGGTAGCTCAAACAGAGGTGTACGCTTTCCATACACCAAACCCTTTGCTAACAGTACTGCAAAAATGATAGCATGGCAAAGCCCAGACTCTCAGAGCTTGGGGTCTCCAACCTGATTGTCAGCTGACTTCCGAAGTCACCCAATACTGTCAGCGAATACTAATTGATTAACACACAATGAAGTAAGACTAATAGTTTCCTGCCTGTGCGTCAGGCCTGCTAAGGACGTTCCCTTCATTTCTCATACTTCCCTGCAACAGTTAAGAAGCAGGACGGAGGCTCTGGAGGCGGGATTCTCATTCTGTCCCGTAAAGCCGAGCACCCCATGGGAAGGTTCTCCATGCCTGAATTCTTGCCCACACTCTGCAAGACAAGACTAATCCTGCTGACCCATCTCTCGGATTGCAATTGGGAGCCAAGTAATAAAAATGATTGTAAAATGCATCCACCACATAAAAAGTGCTATGAAGGCAACGCAGTACTAATGGGGTCTGTGAGATGGGCTGTGATGAGTAGATTTAAGAAGGAAGCAAACAAGAGGACCTACCCTGTAACAGACCTCACACTGGCAGCGTGAAAACCTTTATGCAAGCAAAACTACATAAAAATGAAAGGGGTCTGGTAGGGTTGGGGCTGAGGGTAGTCACAGGCACCTTGAACTTATTGGGGAGTCAGAACCTTGGTTCTTGCAACAAAAGGGAAAGGCATAAACGGCAGTAAGAGAAATCAATCCCCAACAACACACACACTCAAACAACCATCTTGATCAATTTGTTTCACAGTGTAAAGCATAAGGTTCAAGACCAATAATCGTGATCTCCAAGTGGTACCCCCTCTGGAATTCTCCAAAGCAGAGTCCTGGGGAAGCAGAGAACGAATCTGCCAAGCCAGGCTCAGCGGAAAAAGAACCAAAACTACCTTTGAAAGGGTCTGGTCTGGGAGTATGGGTTGAGGCCCAATTCAGACTTAGCTGACAAGGATGTGACAGAGCCCTGGGTCCCTTTCCCAAGGCCTCAGTTTCCTCACCTGGGCAATGAGAGATCCAGTTTCTCTGGCCACCAAGGCCCCGCCCACACCTCTAAGGCAGGAACTGGTTGCCAGCTCAGGGCTTCAACTCCCTCCAAGCCTGGCTCGCATAGACGTTTTTTTTCCAGCCAAGGCTGATAAGCTGGCAAATAATGAGGACGAGAGGAGGTATTAAACTACCTGTTATGAGTCTGACAGCAAACAGCTCCTGGAATCCGTTCTCCCCCCTCTTCTCTGCTGGGCTGGTACAGACCCGCTATCGCCCACCCTGGAACACACCAGCAGCCTCCTAAAGGGGCTCCCTGCCTCTGGGCCACTCTGCCACTAGAGCTCTCTGAAATACAGATCCCCCAACACCCGTCTTTGCTCGAGAAGTAACGAAAGCCTGGGGCGCCTGGGTGGCTCAGTTGGTGAAGCATCAGACTTCAGCTCAGGTCATGATCTCGTGGTTTGTGGGTTCAAGCCCCGCATCGGGCTCTGTGCTGACAGCTCAGGGCCTGGAGCCTGCCTTGGATTACGTGTTCCCCTCTTTCTCTCTGCCCCTCTCCCGCTCGCACTGTCTCTCTCTAAAATAAAGAAACATTAAAAATTTTTTTAAAAAAAAATTAGTCACGAAAGCCCTCCTACCCCCCACAACTGCCAGCTCTTTCCCACCTAACCCTTCAGGGCCAGCCCCATCTTTCACGGCGATCTCCAAACACACCCTTCCATTTACCAAACACTTGTAAAGCTTCAGGGCTGCACCTCAAGGTCTCTCTGTATGGAAAACTCTTCCATCCCTGTCCATCATATGAACTCCCACTCACTCTTCAAAACCCAACGCAATGTCTTCTCCGCGAGCATGCGCCTATTCTTCCAGGTGGCGGGTCACTCCCTTCCTAGTGCTCCCATTAGCCCCTTGTTCATCGCTCTGGTGGGGCCTCCCCATGCTCTATTTTTATCTCTCTCCTATACTGGAATAATGATCCATAGAGACACAGCATCAGTCGTCTCTGTGGGCCAGTATCCAGCATTTCTGCCGGGCATATGTCAATCACTCAGTACACCTGAGCTGCAGCGAGTTCAAGAGACTGAAGTGTATGTGATCACACATACACGTGGGGCAGAGGGAGACAAATGGCTTCCTGGCACAAGGTGGGTTTTGGCCTTCAACTTAAAGGGTCATGGGTTTAGAACAGGCAGAGACCACAGACAGGCAAAGGCACAGATTAAGAAAACAGAAGAATGTTCAAGAACAAGACAACCATCTGGCTGTGGGAGAGAAAGCGAGAGGCGCTACAATGCACTCGCCCTCAGGATGGCACATTGAGAGACTCCCCCTTCCACTCCCAGACCCTGGTCTTCGTCTTGAAAGAGAGAGAGGGAGACACAGAATCTGAAGCAGGCTCTAGGCTCTGAGCTGTCAGCACAGAGCCCGATTCTAGTCTTGAACTCATGAGCTGTGAGATCATGACCTGAGCCGAAGTCGGGCACCCAACTGACTGAACCACCCAGGCGCCCCAGCCAAGGTCTTATTTAATTTGTTGGGTGCCATTTCTAGGTTCTGTCTCCTCTACCTGAAAATACCTTTATCTGCGAGTCACTGAAATGCAAACAACAAACTCAAGGCATGCAGGCCACAGGAGGAACTGAAGCTGATCTCTCAGAGTCCTGAGCCAGAAAGCCATCTTGCAGGAAGGGGTCTTCATGACCCAAGGGAGGGCAGGATCCAACAGGAGCTCTTCAGCTCAACCCCGGAGGACATCCAGCCTTGTTGAAGGAGTCACAGATCAAGGGCACTAACCCTTCCCTCACTTCCTACTTGGTCATCGCCCCAACTGCCTCTCTCCAGGGGTACATCAAATCCTTATCAGGACTGAAGGGTGAAGAGGGAACAACGATGGGGGAGGTCCTGATGGTTTGCGAGAGAGGCTCTGTTGTCTCCAGTTAGGTCTGGGGAGAGAAGACACCCAAAGGGTAGAGGGAATGGTGGAACCTTAAGAGAAAAGGGCCCCAGCAGCACCAATGTGGAGTTGAGAAGCTGTTCACCCACATAACCCTTCGACTGTGATCCCACTGGGTCCCGTGAATGTGCACTGAATTCAACTCCAAGGAAAAAACGCTGAAAAACACCACTGATTTTCATTCTGTGGACACAGAAGAGAAGAGTGAAGAAGCTACAGATCAGGCAAAGGTTGGACACTTAGCCATGTCACTAGTAGTTGTGTGTGACCTTCCTTCACCCAAAACTCATTTTCTCAGCTGCAAAAATGAGACGGATAATCATTAAGCCACCCTTCATCAACCAGTAGGAGAATTACATAAGCACATGAGAAGCACTGAGAAAACCGTGAAAATTATTATATTATTATTACTATTATTATTAAGAATGATAAGATCAACGTTTTCGAGCCTCAAGCCTGTGCTTCAGCTGCTGACAAGCATGAATCCCATTGACCCTCCTGCCACCCACCCTATTCACAGAAAGTGAGGAGAGGGGAGCGCCACACCAGGGTTCTTTCTCGTTTCTGTGACCCGCACGGGGATACACCAGCCATTTCCACCACGCGGGCAGGAAATGTGGACCGGATGCCCACGCATCCATTCCCTCCTCCCTCGGCTTACCTCTACCCCATACACACCTTCGAGCAAAGGATTTCCACCCAGACAGCTGCTTCCCACTGGCAGCACAGCCTTACCCCTCCTTCCTCACCTGGGTTTCTTCCAGCAAGGCGCAGCCATCCAACTCCACATTCCAGTGCGCTCCCCACCGGTGCGCTCCCACCCACCGACCAAGGCGCACCCTGAGCTAAGACTCCTAATTACTGGCCAGGGTCAAAGTCTCAGGTTAACTCAAACAGTTACTAAATGTGTTACCGCGCTTCCTGCATTACCTCCCAAATACCTAATCCCAGCGATGAGGAGGGTTCCAGAACCCCCCGCCCAGGCTCCTTCTCAGGTCAATCTTCAGAGAAGCATGTAATGACCCTTTAGCCTACAAGATAAATTTATTTTTTTTTTAATGTTTTATTTATTTCTAGGAGAGAGAGAGGGAGACAGCGTGAGCAGGGGAGGGTCAGAGAGAGAGGGAGTCACAGACTGAAACAGGCTCCAGGCTCTGAGCTGGCAGTCAGCACAGAGCCCGACGCGGGGCTCGAACCCACGAACCGCGAGATCATGACCTAAGCGAAAGTCGGATGCTCAACCGACTAAGCCACCCAGGCGCCCCGATAAATTTAAATCTCCATTTCCCACAGCCCCCCTCATGCTGCTCATTCAAAACACAGCTTGAGGCACAAACCTTCCCCAGGACGGGAATACTCCTCACAGACCTGTCTCTTCTTCCAGGACTTCTTCCACAAAGCAACTCCTGCTTAGCCCTAAAGATTCTCCTCAGACACTCCTCCTTCTGCGGTTGCTTCCCTGAGGGGAATCCTCCTCAGTGCAGAGTAGCCGGAACATACCCCCCTAACAGCCTCACCCCCCACACGTGCTCCTCAAAGACAGGCACTGTGTCCCCTCATCTTTGTACCCCCAGCCCCAACCCATCCGCGGTTCACTGGAGGCTGGCTCCAGAACTTACCGCTATGTGCTATGTGCTCCGTCCCCTGCTTCTCCGGCCTTGGCCAAAGACCCACCATCATGGCGGCATCGTAAGCCACAATTCGGAAATCAAATCCAGTTTGCCTTTTCCCCCTTTCCCATTAATCAGCGCCAGGGAAACAGCAAAGTCAAGTCACATATTAACACACCAAGAGTCAAAGTTCGGGGCTGTCATTTTGAGCACATCTCTAATTAGCCATGTGACCTTGGGCAAAGGTTCACATGAAGATGACCATGTGTCACCGGGCCCAATTCTCCAAGGACTTTTTTGCTATCCAAATGGAGTGTCTGATGGGAAACTGTTTAATAAGGTGCAGAGCCCTGTACGTTCATAAAGGGCATAATGAGCAAATTTTATCAAATCTAAACCAGCAACTGTACGATGTATCATTATCAACTTAGAATGAAAAACTGTTCAGCTATGACACATCTGTGATTAGAAAAGAACCCAATTTCAGTCATGTTAAAATGTGAAGTGTGTTTTGGAATTGGTGAAATAAGACGTATTTGTCTCAGTGAAACACAGAAACCCGCTACAAATTTCTCACATTGGCCAATGGCCCATGAGAGGTACTCAGTAATATATGCGGAGTAAATGAATGAACACCCACTGGGAACACCCTTGGGCCAAACTACTGCCTCTCGGGCTGGACCTGGGCAGCAAAGAGGCTTCCCCTTGCCAGTCCCTCCTCTTCTCAATCATGTCCCAGCCTGATCAACACCCTCAAAAGAGGACTTCAAGTCAGATCCAAACTCCCTTCATAACGAAGCCTCCTCTCCACCAAGCACTGCCTGGAAGGGGCTGCCATCCCAGAGCAGTGACTTCTCCATCAGAATAGGTCGCCACAAAAAGGGTCCTCCTCAGTCCCAGCCAGAGTAGCCAGCTCAGAAGCTCGGTTCTCCTCCCTCGGCCTATCCCCAAAGCCAACTCCAGGCCCACCTACAGCCTGGGAGAATGCCTGCCCCAAAGGCCCCGGCCTATACACTCAACCAGTCAGTCAGCAAACCCCAACTACGTATCTCCCATCTACAGTCTATGTTCTAGACTATAAAAGCCCGGGTGTGGTGGCTGGGGGACTGCCTCCCAAAGATTAAATGCAAGATACAGGCTCTTGCCTTTAATTGACCCCTGGTGCTGGCAGGAACCTGGAAGCAGGTGGGCTGGCTGTGGAACCTGGAAGCAGGTGGGCTGGCTGTGGAGTGGAGAGAAAGTTGTTTGTAGTTCTGGCCCCCCACCATCCACCATTACTCACTGCTGGCTCCAGAACTAGCACTCCCCTCCTCTGGCCCTTTGTGTTTGGTTTCCTGCCTGTAAGAGTGTGGGAGGGTGAGGAATGGAGGCGGGGGTGGGGGCATTGAGCTACTTCCCCCCCCCCCCCCCGTCTACTTAAAGTCTTCCTTAAAATGCAATTTTCTGGGAAAGGCAAGCCATTAAGTCACTAACACCTTAGTGAGAATGAGTTTCCTTGGGAGGCAAGCAATTGAGAAAAGGGTACTGGAAACAAAGTTAAGTGAGTCTGGTACTAGGGAAGTAGCTCAGAGATGACCCTAAATTTTTACATTTTGTGTTGGAGGCAGCCGGAAGGCAGTGGATCCCTGGGAAGGGAAGAGAAGGGAAGTCAGAGACCTTTCAGATCCTGGAGCACTCCAAGTCCCAAAGGCGGAGCTCTGTAGAGTCAAGCACAATTCCAGTGCTCATCTCGACTCATGCCCCCCCCTCCATCCACCCCGTGCCCCCAACACAGCCACATTTACAGCTTCATCTCCACTCTCCACAATTTATTTAGTCTTCTTGGGTCTTCATCCCCCCCCCCCCCCGCCACCCCGCCCCAATCCCGCGCAAATGGCCTTCCTGTCTCTGGCGGGCTTCAGAAAACCCCCAATCTTTCAACGCCTTGATCGAGCCCGACCCCTCCAAAGAGGGAAATCAAACTTTCTTCATGCCTCTCCCCCACCCGCGGCACTCCGCACTTTATCCTGGGTCTGGTTGGGCACCCCGGTCGACTGAGCACTCCCTGAGGGCAGGGCCTGGGCCCCAACGGCGTCTCAGACCCCGCACACCCACCCAACAGAGCGCCTGGCACACAGTGAGTGCTGGAGAAATCCTTGCAGAGAAGGAACCAGGAGCTGAGAACCATCTATGTCGATTATGGCTCGGCCTCGAGAGAGTGACCCCGGGGAGGCCCTCCTCGTCCCCGGGCCTCAACTGCGCCGACTGTAAAATGGGGGAACTTGAATGACTGGGTGCCTAGGCCCTTTTCCACTGTGACAACTGAGATTCCGCGAAAGCTCCGAGCGGCTGGGTGTGGCCCCGCCCCCTAGACGCCCAGAAAAGCCCGGGCAGGGGGCGCTCAGGGAAGGGCTCCAACCCCGCCCAGTCCCAGGTCGACGCTTCCCGAAAACTCGGGGTCCCCCTCCCCCATGCGTGCACCCCGTGATTGCGCCGCGGCGGGCACTTCCGCACCGCGGGCCCTGCGGCCCGGGCTGGGCGCGCGCTCCGCGCCCTGCGCCCCGCGCTCCTGCCTCCCGGGAGGCGCTCGCGCCCGGGGAGGGCCGGGGGTTCCCGAGGCGCCCGCGAGCGGAGGGTGGGGGGAAGGAAGGAGGATTTGCAACAATACCTCGGGGAGGAGGCGGCCGGGGCAGCGGCGGCGGCGGCGGCGGCAGCGGCTGGAGGCGGAGGCAAAGGCGAAGGAGGAGGTGCCCGGGCACTCCCCCTCCCATTGTCCCCGGCCCCGGACAGGCCCGGCCCCGCGCCCCGCACCGCGCCCCGCGCTCCGCGCCCCGCGCCCCGCGCCCGGGCGGTGCAGCCAGCCCTTACCTTGCAGCGCCCGGCTCTCCCTTCCTTGCTAAGGCTACTTATCCCGGGAAAGCTGGCGCGGGGGCCGGGAGCGGACCCACAGACAAAAAGTGAAACTTCGGCAGTGCTGGAGCTGCTGCTGGTTGGTGCCTTTCCCCTCCTTCCTCCCCACCGTCCCCACCCCCTCCCCTCGGGCTCCCGTGCGGTGCCCTGAGAGCTGGAGGCTGACGTCAGGGGCCTGAATTCCTGACTTTGCCTGCACGCATTTGTCCATGTAAGGTATGGGAAAGCGTGTGCCCGCGGGCCGCCGCGCAGCGCTCGCCAGGCGGGGGGGGGGGGGGCGCCGCCCGCCGGGGCCGCGGCTCGGCCCGAAGGTGGGCGCACCGAGGGCATGGTACTTCCTGGGAGGAAGAGGAGGAGACGCGGGGATGCAGGGAGCTGGCAAAGGAGGAAGGAGCAGAGGGAGGTGTGGAGGCTTTGCCTGCACTGGGGGGAGAGGAAGCAGACGTAGAAGGAGGAAGCGGCTGAGTGGAGGGGCTGCTGAAGGAACGGGGGGACCCGTGTCTACACTGGAAGCGCCAGTATAAGGCACTGAGCCTAGCAGAAGGGAGCCTGCCAAGGAATCCCCTTCTCGGACCTTGTTGCTGAGCCTCGCCCTGGAGTCGCAGCAACACTCAGAACCTACCAGATGGGAGAGCTGGCAGAGACCAACTTCCCCAGCCCGCTCCCTTCACTCCGGAGAAAACTGAAGGCCTGGGAGCAGAAATGACTTGCCCAGGGTCATACAAGAATTGGACCCGGATGCTTAGTCTCCCAGGCAGGTTCCTGCCGCCAGATAGGGCCCTGACTCCCTTTGTCCCACTGAGCACTGAAGCAGGCTACGTGTCCGGAGGCAACACTGACCACCCCCCACCCTGGGAAGAGCTTTCCAACTTCTCTGGGCCCCGGAGTCTGTTCCTGGAAGGTTCTGATTGACAGTGAGCCGAGTGGCAATGACAATCAGTTGCTTCAGGGCAGCTTCCTGTGTCCCATGCTCGATGCAACCCCTGCAGTTTACTTCCCAGCCTTGTCCGGAAGCCCAGAAAGCTCACTATGTGCTTACAGCTTAAAAAGAAAAAAAAAAAAAAAAATCTGTGAACTGGGTGAACTGGTTTGAACAGAGGCAAGCCTTTTCTTGGAAGTCTTGAGTCGGACTTCTTTCCCTGTGACATTTGTAAATATGAGCAGCCATGAAAACCACCATTTACTTTGTCAAAAGGTTGTAATGTCCAGCAGCTGTTCGGAGGCTCTGGACTTAGTTTCCTTGTATTTCTGGCCTCCTGATATCTGAAATAATAATCCCTCACCTTAGCACAACATAAAAGTGCTTTCTCAGAGGTTCATTAGGCCTCTGTGTTAGGTGGGACAGATTGTTGTCTCTCCTTTATCTCTGAGGATAAAAACAGGTAAAGTGATTGGCCAACACAAAATGAATGACTGAGCAAGCACACAAACTCACCTCCCCCCATCCAGGTCCTGTGACTAATCCTGAGGTGGCCCCCCACCCACGCACCTAATAAGGAGGCCTTGGACCCCCTGACAGGACCTAATTCCCATTCATGAAGGTTGACAGTACCTCCTCCTGAAACTTGGTTCCTCTTGGATTTGAAAGGATTTTTTTTTACCAAGATTTAAAGAAGTGACTGTAGAAACACATGTCATTGCATGTACTGTTTACTGAGCACCTTCTTTGTGCAAAGTCCTTGGACCAGACATTCCTGGGCCCAGATTACATAATCTCTCTTCCTCTTAAGTCTCATCTACACAGGCAAAAACTGAAAATGGTAGCAGAGATAAGGTTAAGAATACCTAGGCCATGCAGTAATGAAGTGGGTATTTTTTCCCAACTAAAAGTCTGAAATAGGGAACACGAGCTCTTAAAAAGAGATTTTTGTCCCGGGGCTTTCAAGAGATCAGATCTTACTACAACACAATTCACTTACTCTATCTTCAACATTTCGGCAAACCCATATTCTGAGTACTGTCATTTAATAGGAACAAATCCTGGGATCACACAAAGTAAGAATGGGTCCACCCAGTCCCCATCCAATATAACGGGACTTGACCAGCATTTCTTTTTTCTTTTCCCCAGTAACCCACTTGTAAAGAATAACAGGGTTCTAATGAGGATTAATAAGATTTAATAAGGTATAATTAGAGTCATTCATTTCCTCCATCATACACAGTATAAGAGTGTTGTGTGGGCTCCAGAATTGCTACTAAGAATATTGACTGTTTTTTGGGTATGTTGGGGAAGATCACCATGTTTCCCCTCTGAAATATTTATGAGCTGCTCAGGTGGGCATGGAGTTAGCACAAACTCCATATAAAGTTAATCAAAAAAGATACATTTTGACTCATGAGGCACTCCCCAGGAGTATAAAAGGCAAAGTGGTAAATTGGATGCTTGGCCAGGGGCACGTGGTGGTGTCGTCGATGCAAATCCAAGTCAAAGGCCTCGTTCTCATTTGCTGATCTGGTGTCTTTTGTATTCTCACTTCTCTCACCATCGCCATTAAAACCTGATGTGTCCCGGGCTTAAGAGAGAAGGAAACATTGTGTAAGTTTGCAGACTCAATGCCAGAGAAACACAGGACTACCAATTCAGAGACTAAAAGAAGCACTCGGGGTTGGGGTGGGGGGTGGGGTGGCAGAGGTCATGTGACCTGAGGATTGCACACCCTACAGAAGGATTCTCATTGTTCCAGGGATGACACACGAAACTTTGAGGAAGGGTCGGCTGTGGACCCGCTGCACCTTTGCGTCCACTACAAACCCCTCACCCAATGGCCTCTGGGGAGCTCATGGCAGTCCGGGTTTCATGCTTAGGATATGCTAGGCAGCATTCTAAGGATTTTTCATACGCATTCTATTTAGCCTCACCAAACCTTTCTAAAGTTGGCATTATTCTTTCCTGTATTTTGCCCTTTTGCCCACCAGGAAAGTAAAGCCCGGGGAGGTTAAGTAGTGTCCTCTTAACCTCTTAACACAGAGCGAGGACATGAGCAAGCGGGGATTCCCCACTGAGTCCAGGCAGCCAGGCAGTTGGCTCAGCCGCTGGCAGGTGACCCTCTGGTCTCAGCGGGAAAACTCCGATGTGCAGAACTCATAATCCCCCACGGCTGAACAAGAGGAACAGCTACGAAGAGGCTCCTGGAGAAATACTAAGGACAAGAGGGGCTTGGAAAGTTGGAAGGTAAACACCAACCTGATGTCGCCTCCTCCCAACTTCAAGTGTTCAGGCCAAACTCCTTGACGTGGTTTGCACAGCCTTGAAGCCTCCATTCTGCCAGCCCTTCCCTGGCCACCCCCTTCCAGCCAACTGAGGCCTATTGCTTTTCCAAACATCTCTTACCTGTCTGTGCTTATCTGCCTTTCCATGGGTTCTTCTTGCTCACAGGAGTGCCCTTCCTTCTCCACCCACCTGACAACCCGTAATTACGTAACCCCTTCAGACTCCCTCAAATATCACCTCCCCTGAGAGGCCTTTCTGCCCCTACAGCCACTTTCGGTGAATGCATTGCCCTTAACGGTTGTTCCTGTCACTCTGCTTACCCTCAGTCCATATGGCCTCGGATTATGTCATCGGTCATCTTGTCTTTCTCTGCTGCCAGACTGAGTCTAATTTGTCTGGATCCTGAACACAGTGCCTTGCCTTGACCATTGTAGACATCTGTTTCTCCCCCTCCTCCTTCTCCCACCTTCCTCTCCTTCGCCTCTCCCCCTGGAGCCCCCCTCACCCTCCCTTGCCTCCTCCTCCTTCTTCCTTTTCAAAGGCAAGATGATGGAGGAGGTATAGGTTCTAAGTGTTTAAATTAAATCAGACCAGGGCACCCGGGTTGTTCAGTTAGTTAAGCATCAGACTCTTGGTTTCAGCCCAGGTCATGATCTCACAACTCATGAAACATGAGGTCATGAGACAGCACGAAGCCCTCTCTCTCTGCCTCTCCCCTGTTCTCTCTCTCTCTCTCTGTCTCTCTCAAAAATAAACTTTTTTTTTTATTTTTTTAAATAAATAAATAAATAAAATCAGACAACTTCTTCAAGAGATGAGGCCTGGATATAAGCAGACCAAAAGAAGGGAGAGGAAGAGTAAGAAGAGCCTGACTACAACCATTTGGAAGTAGAACCATGATTGGCACAGGAAGGCAGTAGAAAGGAAGACAGAACTCCTTTCTTTGCCCTAAAATTGCTGTGTGACTTCGTGGTAAGTCACTTCCTCTCTGGTCTCAATCTCTTTATCCATACAATTGGGTGCTTAAATTTGGAATTCTCCCACACTCTCCCAGCTCTTTGATTCAACACTGCTTTCAACCTATTGACCAAATTCATCTTCTCAAAGGGTAGTATGCCACATTATACTCTAAAACTTGTAAAGATTCCGTGATATCAACTGCATTAAGTGCAGACTCATCAGCTGCCCCTTCCTGGTTCTGTGATCAAGCTGTGCTGGGCTTTTCTACTGACCACACCTCCAGGCCTCCACCATCACCACCACGTACGCGCACGCGCATGCGCACACACACACACATGCACATAGAGCTTGCACTACTTGCTTCCAGGTCTTTCTCATTTAGTCTCCTCCTGAAATCCCATCCTGGGCCCATTTCCACAAATGCAGATTTTACCTCTCCTGCCAGCTCCCTCACAAGCAATCTTCTCTGTGTGGCTCATTCCTTGCAAACTTTCTCCATTGATAAGAAAATGATTGCTCTATGTTCTAGACAAGGTATGTACTTGATGTCCCATCACATCGTAAATTTTGTAGGTGTTTGATCTCTTCGTCACAAACATAAAATCCTTTGCAGTAGGCTTCTTATGTTGTTCATTTCTCCTCCCCAACAGCCAAGGCAGTACTTAGGACTTATGACCAAATGCTGTCCAGGGAGTGCATGAGTGAATCCTTCATCTTGGCTAGAAAAGCAACAGAAATGATGCCCTCCTCTTGGAAGATTAGTCACATTATCTTAGGCCAGGACTCTGGACAGGCAGAAGGGGAGGGTTATTTGTCATGTGTTACAACATGCCCTGCGTGCGCAGATCTAGGCCTTCCCATATTTAGCATATATAAATTTTATAAATTAGTTAAGGATAGAGTTCTGCCATAGCAGTAGACACAGAATTAAAATGATGGTTATTTTGCCACTTGGTATCACATACATTCTTAAAAGAACACCCAAGTTTACCTTTCTCCAGGGACGATGAAGCACAAGATGGTTTTAATATTTTATGTACCTGCTCTATAATTGAACTTAGTTC
The DNA here is from genome assembly GCF_003009895.1 of Hyaena hyaena. Lineage (NCBI taxonomy): Eukaryota > Metazoa > Chordata > Mammalia > Carnivora > Hyaenidae > Hyaena > Hyaena hyaena. The sequence continues at coordinate 1,056,758 of NW_024080716.1, read as the reverse complement.
TCTTCCCAAGACTATTGTACCAGTGCATGATGCAAACAAGACCTCTGGCCAGGTCAGATAAGCATCAGCCTTTTGTAAAGAGATGAAAACTTGATATGGTGAACAATAGTGGTAGGTTTTTCATACATGCAGCATTAAAGATAATGAAGCCATTTACAAAAGGTTTGCTTACTCTCTGTTCTTCACACCTCATTGTACAATGGGAAAAAATGATCTCAATGTAAAAAAAAAAAGAGTACATCATCAGACTTCCTAAATGAATGTTTCTCCCCATTTTGAATTCGAGTCTTCTCATGAGGGGAAAAATGGTGTCCTGAGGTCTATTGGCTTAGAGGAATTAAGCAAAAATGGACACACAGGGACTTGTGTCTGCCATGGATTTCTGCACAATTTTCCCTAGTTTTTTTTTTTTTTTTAATTTTTTTAATGTTTTATTTATTTCTAGGAGAGAGACAGTGTGAGCAGGGGAGGGTCAGAGAGAGAGGGAGTCACAGACTGAAACAGGCTCCAGNCTTTTCCCTTGTGGAAAACTAGTTGAAAAAAATACATAGGCAATGTAATATAAGAGTTTTATCAACCTGTTTTTTGATATGATGGATTCTTATCATTTTTGATATTGTGTGTTAACCCTATAAAAAGTGTTATATTCCTGCTACTTTATTTTTTATTTTTTATTTCTAGGAGAGAGAGAGACAGCGTGAGCAAGGGAGGGTCAGAGAGAGAGGGAGTCACAGACTGAAACAGGCTCCAGGCTCTGAGCTGGCAGTCAGCACAGAGCCTGACGCGGGGCTCGAACCCACGAACCGCGAGATCATGACCTAAGCGAAAGTCGGACGCTTAACCGACTAAGCCACCCAGGCGCCCCAATTTTCCCTAGTTTTTGAACCGGACTTCAGCCAGTGGCTGCAGAGGAATCAGTGTTTGCATCTGACTGTGGCTAGCCTACCCCAACGCAGCCCCCTACGCAAGTGTGTTGGCTTTTGACTTCAGGTAAGCCCAGAACAAACAAAAATTGTGACCATGCCTGGAAGTCAGTGAGGTCCGAGGTCAGGCAGTTTGGTCTGACTGGGGGCCAGTCTACGGTGGCAGAAATGCTGATGGATGGAGCTTTAATGCTTCTTGGGTCCATCATCAATGAAAAGTTTTAGAAACTCCAAATCACAAAGTTTATAACACCTTTTTATTCTACCAAGTGTCTGCTATGCACCTGCTAACTGTATTAAGCTTAAGAATTCAGTGTTGAGAAACACAGATACAATACCTATCACATATGCTAACACAAAGGCAATATATCACCCCAATTGCAAGGGAAAGGGTCAGTGAAGTAGCTTGGCGAGACTTCCCAGTGGACCACTCGATGGTCTGGACCTGATACTCCAGCTGACAGCCTCCTAGTGGAACACCCCCCGGGGTCTGTTGGGCGAACACAAGCATGGAGCACACATTTTGTCTTCACAACATCAGCAAAGAGGTAAATAAAGGATGCTGTCCAAAGGTTGAGTCTCTCTGATCTTGGTCTTAATGGCCTCACTGGCTCCTAGAAAGCTGTGTGAAGTTATGTGACTCCTAAAGAAGGTCTGTCAGTTCTTTATGATCTGAACATCTGAGGATAGGCCTTGGAATGTGCGTTGCCTCATTCATGGCTGCAGTGCACAATCTCATTGACTTCTGGAAAATCACAGCAGGTATCAGGGCAGAAGACAGCATCTCTGACCAACAGTAGGGGTTTGATTAGATTTATAGTTACAACTACAGTTTTACGTGAATGAAAAGGGGTCCACAATACATATTGTGACAGCTTAGTTGAGGTATATTTTATATACCATAAAATTCACTCATTTTAAGCATGCACACAGTTTTTAATAAATTTATGGAATTGTATAACCATCACTGCGTTCTGACATTAGAACAGTGCCAACATCCCCAAAAGGAGCCTTGTCCCCAATTACAGTCATTCCCCATTTCAACTTGCAGGACTAGGCAACCCCTAATCTACTTTCTGTCTCTATGATTTGCATATTCTGGACACTTCATATAAATGGAATCATGCGAGCCTTCTTTCACTTGGCATAAAGTTTTCAAGATTCCTCTATGTTGTAACATGTATTAATACTTTGTTCTTGGGACTACTGGCTGGCTCAGTCAGTTAAGCATCCAACTTGATTTCAGCTCAGGTCATGATCTCACGCTTTGTGAGTATGAGCCCCACATTGGGCTCTTCACTGACAGTGTGGGAGCCTGCTTGAGGTTCTCTCTCTCCCCCTCAGTCTGTTCCTCCTCTGAGCTCACTCTCTCTCTCCCGCTCTCTCTCTCAAAGTAAATAGATAAATATTTTTTAAAAATACTCTGTTCTTTTTTATGGCCAAATAATATTCCACTATATGGATATACCATATTTGGTTTATCCATTTACCAATTGCAGAATGTTTGTATTTTATCCACTTTGGAAACATTATGAATGATGTTGCTATGAACATTTCACGTGAAACTCTCTGTGTGGACATATATTTCCATTTCTTTGCACACATGGTATTTTAAAGTGGAAAAGAAAATACAAATGTATAAAAAAAGGATCTGAAAGATTTCAAACCAAGGTTTTAAAAGTGGTTATCTTTAAGGGGCACCTGGGCGGCTCAGTTGGTTAAGCGTCCAACTTCGGGTCAGGTCATGATCACAAAGTTTGTGGGTATGAGCCCCACGTCAGGCTCTGTGTTGGCAACCAGCTCGGAGCCTGGAGCCTGCTTCAGATTCTGTATCTCCCTCTCTCTCTGACCCTCCCCTACTCACGCTGTCTCTCTCCCTCTCTCTCTCTCTCTCAGAAATAAAAAAAAAAAATTTTTTAAAGTGGCTATCTTTAAATGGTAGTATGGTTTCTTCTTTTCACTCATCTAAACTTTCTTACAATAAACATATATTATTTTAAATGTTCCTACATGTCTAATATATCTATATAAGACAAAGACAATAAAGTGCTTCTTTTTTAAAGTAAAACCCAAAAACACATATTTGAAAACAGAGAGAGCACCCAAGCAGGGGAGGGGCAGAGTGAGAGGGAGAGAAAGAATCCCAAGCAGGCTCTGTGCTGAGAGCATGGACCCACAAACTTCAAGATCATGATCTGAGCCAAAATCAAGAGTCAGATGCCCAACTGGCTGAACCACCCAGGGTCATTCTTGACTTTTTTCCCTCCCCAACTCCTGTCTCCAATTAGTTGTCAAGTCTGGCTAATTCTTCCCTAAAAACATTCTGTCCCATTGTCCCCTTCTTTGAGGTCAAGTTCTCATTGAAGTGCTGCCCCATCATTTATGCAGTTAACATTCACAAAGTCAACATGAGAGCAGAGACAAGAGAGAGATAAGAAGTCAGATGTCCCCCATAGTGCTCTCCAGGGCTTTTGAGTTGTAACCCTGCCCCACAATGAGCCCCCCAAGCCCTGCCTGCTCTCTGTAGTGTGGTCTCTCACCTTGCTAATTCTGTTGTTGAAAGACACCCATTTTGTATTCAGATAAGAGCCAGATGCTTCTTCTGTGCTCAAATGAGAAACAGCATTCGTACCAAAGCTGGAGGAAAAGTAGGCTGGGTTGGGCATCAACATGACACCTTCCTAAGTATTTTCAAGGATAACTTCAAGCAAAAATCTCCACTATATGCTTTTATTTCAATCCCTGACACTAACATTAGATGGGGCTCCACTGAAATGACACCAGAAAAATTCCAATGCATTTTGAATACACAATATTAGGACAATTCTATTTTTAAAAACTTGAATAAAAATAGATAGCTAGATATCCATTGAGAACGGTAGGTCAGTGGTTCATGTTTGCAGCCCTGAAATGAGTTTTCAAGCCAAAGGGGCTGGTGTTTTTATCTTTGCTTTGAACCTTACAAAGTCAGGGTCACAGTATTAGGCTGACTCATAGAACACCACACCACCTTAATAGCTCACCTAAGATCCTGACCCCCTCTAATCATCCAGGGGGCTGCAGCTATGTGCCTGGAGTCTCGAATGCCTGCAGGGCACTGATAGGCTATGGCTTAAAGTCTAGCTTCATTTCAGCAGACTACTTTATTATAAACTTTCTCTTTTCCTACAACACAGGGCCCAATAGACAGGCAGGCAAAGAACCAGAATCCCTCAGGATACTCTGAACAGAATATAAGCAGCAGGAATGGTTTTGGTGGCATTTGCAAGTGCCAGGTAGGTTTCCTGTGCCACGCACAGATGAAGTACTCAACCACGTAAGTGAGCACAGAAGAGGATATTCATGTGAACCGTCAAGAGACTTGGGTTCTAGTTCTAGCTCTGCTGATGAGGGTATGACCTTGAGAAAGTTGTTTCTTCTCCCAAGGCATTTGTCTGCCATTCATTCATTCATTCATCTATCTACCCGATGGGGGCCTACTGTCCACCTTCCTCTGTATCATTATGACATGGATCTGATAAAATAATGAACGTAGAAACAAAATGTAAACACCACGAAGCTGTTGTTACTGAAGTTATGATCCCTAGCACTGCTTTTCCCATATCCACTCAACCTTTTTAACACTGCTGTCAAAGTCAGCCACTAGTGTTTTCTGTAGTCAGTCACTAGTGTTTACTAAGCCACACAGACCCATATGCAGTATACATTGAACTTTGATTTCCCCAAATAGAGAATAGATGAGAAAACTTACCAGCATCAAGCTGTCAAATATAAGATCACTAAACTGATGTCTAAATGCTCTAAGTGCTTTTCTTTAAGAAAAAAAAAAAAAAAAGTGGTAACCACATTGAGATGATGAATCTCCAATTAAATTCTCTAAAGCCTATGGCTGTGACATTTTATTCCCACCTCTGATTACCAGTAAAGGATTATGCTTGATCACCATGGCAGAGATAGGAACAAGAAACAGATCTGATTTTGTTGCCTTCTATTTTATAAGGACTAATTATTACATTTCATATATTATCTAAATTGCAACATCTCTCATTGCATGTGCCCCACTTAATCAAAAAGCAAGTAGCATTCGCTGGTGTGAAGAATAAAGGGAATCAAGAATCCTGGGTACTTTATCTGTCCCTGTTGCTAACTCACTGCTTCCATTTGACTAGGAGATGATAATCTTTCATATCAGTTTGTCCTAGAAAATAGACATAACACCAGAAACTCTCCCTGACCCACAACCCTCTATCTTAAATCAAAGTCTATAAAACAACTCTTAATGATCTGGCAAACGAGTGTTGCTAGCTAAATAGGGTGATTGTATATCCCACTTGCTCTGGACAATCCCAACTTCTGCCTATTGTCTCAGAGTGATTATTAATAGCACTGCTTTTCACTCTCAAAAGTGGTCCCATTTGGACAATTGATTTTTTTTGTTTTTGCTTACACTATAACCCAAGACTTCTCCAAGCAAACATTTCTCGAGTATCTATTAATATGAAAGTTCCTGAACATGACATTAACTTGAACCAGTCATCTATTCTCTAAAAGAGCAGAGTCTAATATGCTATAAATAAATACTTTACACAGAGAAGAAAGCCATTGTACTTTAAAGAATTTTTTATACACTTATTTATTTATTTTGAGAGAGATTGAGAGAGAGACAGAGGGCAAGCAAGGGAGAGGGAAGAAAGAGAGATGACACAGAATCCTGAGCCCAATGCTGGGCTCAAACCCAGGAACTGTGAGATCATGTCCTGAGGCAAAGTCAGATGCTTAACAGGCTAAACCACCCCAGTACCCCAAAAGTCGTTGTATTTTAAAATACTATGCTTTTCAGGGTTGGGGAGGAATTACTTCTAATTATTATTCTATTGTTTCACAAATATTTTCAAGTACCTATTATAAGGCAGGCACTTGACTAAATATTAGGGCAACAACAGAGAATAAGACATAGCCAAGGGGTTTGCTAGAGGCTAGTTAGGGTTATAAATATACACAGAAGAACATGCACATGTGCACACACACACAATTATTATAGAAAGTGATTTGTGTTAAGATAAGGATGAGTCAGCCCATTGGAGGTGCACATAGGTCTTGGGGAGAGAAGGGCAGAGAAGATCTGCGGAAGGAAACAATAGATAAGAGGGGACCCAAGAGAGGGGGGTAGTTGTTAGCTTGGTGAAGAAATGTAGGGCAAGGAAGAATGCTGCAGGCAAAGTTTAGAGCACAATGAAAGGCTGAGAATTCTAAGATTGGGGAATTAAAAATTGTTCATTACGGCCTGAGCACAGAACATGGGTAATATAAGAAAAGATAGGCTCTGGGGGAGGAGGCAATGAAGCTAGTAAAATTTGGACCAAAGTGGGGAGGGGACATAATTCAGAGACCAAGGGAAAGCACTAGGGTGTGGCAGGGCAGCAGACAATGTACCCTGCACATTGACTTTCTCCAAAGTTTGTGGAGAATTTCTGAGCCAGCCATGGGCTTCCCGAAGCTGTGCTCAGGATGGATGTTCTAAGCAATGGGACTGGGAGTGTATGAGCTTGGTTCCTGTCTCTTGTCCTTAAATCTGCCTCATTCCCTTTGGGTCAACCTGCATGCATTCACAAGTATGGAGTCTTTAGAGATCACTGAATCCCATCTTTTGATTTAATAGATGAGGAAACTGAGCCACTGGGCAAAGCCTGTACCCAACCGAGTACTGTGTAGCCATTCCTTTCCCCATTAGACCTCTATTTTTACTTTCTCAGAGTTAGAAAATCCCAGCCCCAACCAACAGATCTGTGCAGAATGAAAGACTAAAGACACCAGGAATTGGGCCAAAAGGGAGTTGGGCCTAAAGGGAGTATGACATCCAGCTGTTCTCTGGGAATAGGGTTGACCAGGACCAAATGGACAGAGTAGAATCAAGCATCCATCATGTAAGGATAGAAGACAACCCCTCATTTGAGGAATGGTAAGCAAAAAATAAGACCATATGAGGTCTAGGTAAAAAATACTTACTGTATCATGCAGGGATCTTAGTTGTAAGAAGTGAATTGGACTCTGACAATATAAACAGAAAATAAACTTATTAAATGGATGTTGGGGACCTTCCAGGGCTTACTTTCAGACTATTAGAACAGGTTCACAGATGAACACAACAAGGAATGAAGCTATTTAGTGGTCCTGTGCTGACACTCCTAGTACCACAGCTGACTATGGGCTTTATTGTTTGGACCACTTATGGGCCCAATGCTAGGTGCCATCTTCAGAACTGCCACCATGCTGCCTCTGGAACTGGAGTTAGCCAGTTCCTCCCTGCTTCTTTGAACCACTGGTGTTAGTCAATGCCTGGAGCAGATACATCTAACAGAGCCGACTCTGTGTGCTCTAATTGTAAGGAAGGCTGAAAAATTGAGTGTCTGGGATTTTTGGTTTTGATATGGAAGACAAGCTTTGCTTCATAAAATGGGAGATCCTCCAAGCATAAGAAAGAAGAAGGAGGAGATTCAGATGCTGAGAGGCGAAAACAATAACAAATGTTCATTACAGTACAGAACAAGGGAAAAGAGAACATTATCTTGGAAATACAAACGGAGAACAACATTCTGGAAATGATTTGCTGGAAGAACCAGAAGAAAATGATAAAGAAGTTTTGGCATCCTCTAAAAGCTTAAAGGCAATGCCTTTTTTAAAAGAAACAAAAGTAATAACGAAAGAATCCAACGCTAAAAGACAAACAAATGGGACTGGAAATGGATAAAATGGGAAAATATTTTGGGAAATTTTAACAGTGTAATAGCAGAATTAGCATTCACACTGGGGGCAGAACCAGAGCAGAAAAGACTAGTCTATGGTATAAAGGATAAACCTAGATCTTTTTTAGATTATAGAGAGAAGCTCAAAGAGATCAAAAGAAAAAGAAAAAAATGATCTGTGTAAGACAGGAGTCAGAGATCCAACCTGAAAATTACTGAAGGTCCTTGGAGGAAAAGCAAGACTTAGGTCAGAAACAATATTGATCAGAGACAACAATTGAGAGCATACCTAGCGGCAACGTTCCCTGAGCTGCAGAGAGTTTACCTGAGTATGTCAACCAAAATATCTATTGCATTCAAGGCAAAGTCAAAGACAAGAGTTTCACAATGAGACACATCGGAGTGGCAAAAACAGTTTACCTAGGAAGGAATAGAAATCACATTGACCTCAGCTTTCTCGGCCACAATAAAATGTCAAAAGTAAATAAAACAATAAAAATATGGATTTGTGGGAGAAAGGTTTTGACCGAGTGACTTTGTTTTACTCGTATGAAAGCAACAAAGAGCCATCTTAGGTATGAGAAAGAAAATACTCTAAGACCCTGCTTCTTAAAGTGTGGTCCGTGGGCTGGTGGCTTCCGCATCACCCGGGAGCTTGTTAGAAATGCCGAATCCCCAGCCCACCACAGACCTACAGAGGCACAATCTGCATTTTAACCAGATCACCAGGGAATTCCTGGGGAATTCCTAGGCACATGACCGTGTGGAAACACTGGTTTAAGACATACTCTACAGACCAAAAACAGAACCAAAGTGAAGAACTCAAGAACGGTGAAGGGATGGTTTAAATGATTAGCAAACTGCCAGTTTGAGGTGTCAACAGAGCCCCTTGTTTGGGGGGGGAGGGGGCCTGATGAGCAAGGTCAGTGTCACCTTGCGTGAACAAGCTGGGTCACCTCTCTACAGGAACAGAGAGGACCTCTGTCCTCTCAGAGCAGCACCTAGAACTAAGTATCCCTGTTACCTCTTTCATGTGCTTTGTTATCTCTTGTGAAACTAATGCTATATATAACTGAACATAAGAAATGGCTCTTGAAGGATGGTGCTCTCAAATAAAGTTTAGCATATTTAATTTTTTTTTATGTTTTCATTTTATTTTGAGAGAGAAAGAGACAGAGAGCCAGCAGGGGAGGGGCAGAGGGAGAGGGACACACAAAATACGAAGCAGGCTCCAGGCTCTGAGCTGTCAGCACAGAGCCCGATGTGGGGCTTGAACCCATGGACTGTGAGATCATGACCTGAACCAAAGTCAGATGCTTAACTGACTGAGCCACCCAGGTGCCCTCACATATTTAAAAAAACCCAATAAAGTATGATTTGAACAATGCTTTAAGAAAAACAGCTGTCTGTGGGGAGAAAATGAAAGGAAATAGAGCATAATAAAAATTATTTCTTTTGAAATGTTTATATTTTCAAGTCTTCTTGAATGAGCTGATTACTATAGATTATTGAAAATAAACAAAAATATTTTCTAGCGTTATGAGAACACCAAAGCAAGAGAGCAAATTGTATCTTTTCTTTTCCAGCATAATTGCTCATGGTTCCCTTGCTTTACTCTGGGTTCTGACAAATATACCTCATATTTTTCCACCTCAGTGTTTTGCTTACTGGGAAATCCACTTCCCCCAGCCCACCAAATTGTCTCTGGGCATAAGTCCTTTGCTGCTTCATAGTCAGTTGATGTGACGCCTCTCCATGAAGATGTCACTGATAGAACCATTGACATTCTAGCTCTCCTTCAACTCCCTGTATGTCTCTTAAGATCTTTAACATTTTACATCCTATATTATCATATTATTAATGCTGTTAGTATTAATAGTAGTAGTAATAGTAATGGTAGTAGTTATACTCTAATGCCTTTGTTGTACTGTGAGCTCTTAAAGCCCTTTGGAGTTTTGAAAATACCTCGATCATAGTGTTAAAAACAAAGACAACATGTCCCAAATGGAGTCACTTACACTAAACCCCATGTCACCAAACTAGGACTTAATACTCAACTCAGTTATAGCTTTGGGTCTTCCAGAAATGGAATCTTAAACCAGTCAATCAGGAATTATCTGGTCAGCACTACTGAGGTTAATCTGCCTGGAAGACCCTTCCCATCCCCTAAAAGAAAGTGACCTTGCTACAACCAATCCACTTTTTCCTATAAAACTTCCTTGTGCCTGTTTCCTTCTGCCTATAAAAGTTTTTCATTTTGTACAGCTCCTCGGAGCTCCTTTCTGTCTGCCATATGGGATGCTGCTTGATTCATGAATCATTGAATAAAGCCAATAAGATCCTTAAAATGTATTCGGTTGAATTTTTTTTTTAACCTAGCCCTTGGTTCAGTCTGTACTGCCCCATTTGATAGGAAGCCCTATCCATGGCCCTCAGCTATTGGGGTCTGCTGTCTCAGCCCTTTCCCCAGTCCCCAGATCCACATTGGGAATTGCTGGTGGTGTGCAGAAAGCCTTCTCGTGGCCTGAAGCCTGTGGTTTCTATTAACATGCACGTGAGGTAAAGTCCATTGCTGAGGGGAATCTCAGAAGCCGAGCCACAGAGTGAGTGGGCATGGGTCAGGCATTTAAAAGCCAGTAGAGCACTCACTACCTAACTCTCAGACGCCCATGTTAGGATAAGTTGATCACAGAAAGGGTTAGAGTGACCCTTGGTCACTTACCAGCCTGGAGAAAATTTCAATGCAACAAGGTACTCTGTAAACACCACGGAATCTCAAACCCGGTAGCATATCCCTCCTAGGTATTAATATGGCTTCCAGAGACTCAACACTTACCTAAAAAAATGGGAACCTGAAGTTCTAAAGAGTTGAGTGTGCCACCTTCCAGCACATCAGCTTATTTTATGTCTAAGACGTGTGGTCTCAGAAGCTAGAGATATCTACAAAAATGGGAAAATCTTACTAGAAACGACCCAAAATTACAATGGCCATTATGGGGTAGGCTTATGTGACACAAGATCATCCACCTAAAACACATACCTGAAAGCAGAAGTTCCCAAATCAAACAGAGTGTGCTACACATTTTAATTGGTACACAGAAGCTTCTAAAAGCCTCAAGATTCCAAAACAGCTTCATTGAAAGATTCACTGCAAAAGGCTAATTAAAAAAAATTAAAGACACAAGAAGTACCTAAAACAAAAAGCACTAAGACTGACATGACTCCTGTTCCCCTATATCCTCCTTGACCTGAGTACTCAAGTTCTAACTGTGCTCTATCTAAATTGCCCTTCAATTCTGAAGAGACTATTGAACAGTCACATTTTAAAATAAGAGAACTGCTGGGGCACCTGGGTGATGCAGTCGGTTAAGCATCCAACTGTTGATTTCAGTTCAGGTCATGATCTCACGGTTCATGAGTTCGAGCCCCACCTTGGGGTCTGTGCTGACAGTGCAGAGCCTGCTTGGCATCCTCAGTCTCCCTCTCTCTCTGCCCCTTCCCTGTTTGCTCTCTATCTCTCTCTCTCAGAATAAATAAATAAACATTAAATTTGTTTTAAAATAAGAGCACTGAGGCTGCAGGTTACCTTTCACTCTTTGGCCAAAGGCCAAACTAAGAGCTATAGTTAAAAAGTTTCCTAAACACAGGGAGGATCCTCAAAAGTCTTCTAAAGAATTTACAGTCCTTTTCATGACCTATGGTAACCCAAGGTCATCTTTATCAGCTTGTTGATATGCACATGTTGATAGAACCCAAGAAAGCCCAAAAATGGATGCAGGAAGCAGAATGGCATAACCCTACAGGTAATGTTCAAGGACCTCAACCTTCAACATGGTCCCCTTCTGGACCAGAAACAGCTCACAAAATAGCAACTGCTCCTTTAAAAGCCATCCCTAGAGTCCACCCTGGCCACATGCATTGGTCTATTATCCAAACCTGCAAACAAAAAAACAACTGGATCTGTGGCCAACTTTGTGTGTGTGTGTGTGTGTGTGTGTGTGTGTGACTTTGAAACCCATCTGGAAGCTCTCTTCCCACAGCATTCTGGGTTCTGTACAATGGATGATGTCACCCAATTTGCTCTAGATGTCCTATTTGTCCGTGGATTATCTTCTGAGATTAGTGGGTTGATGAAAGGCAGAAAACAGGATGGGAAGGCACCGGTCTGACTGGTCTTGTGACCGTGGCTGAGCATTTTGAAAGGGCCTTGGAACAAGACCTTCACAAAAGTAGACAAGCTATTAGCCTTACAGCTTCAACAGCTCTAAAGCCAAAAAAACTAAAATAACACCTGGGCCTCCCCCATTGTCCAACATCAAAATGCTGGCCCAGAGGTCAGTGTCTCATTTGCAATCAATCAGACCTGGAAAAGAAAATCCAAGATGGGCCTCAAAGGTTTCATACAAATCTTTCAACATCAACTCAAATGGTCCCATATCTGCCCTCAAAGGAGGCACCCCAGTGAATGCTCCCCACCGAGCTGACAGAGCTCCAAGAGATTCTCTAGGAAACTGCTACCAGGAAGTCCCTAAAACAGCTCCAAGGGGAAACTAAAATTAAAATTAATGGAGCTCCTTGCCAAACTCTGGTAGATACTGGACCTATACCCTCTACTTTAAACCCCATCTAATAACACCCTTAGAATAAAGAAAGTTCTCCAGTGGGAGCATCTAATTTTTTTTCTAATGCTTATTTTTGAGAGAGAGACACAGAGTGCAAGTGGGGGAGGAGCAGAGAGAGAGAGAGAGGGAGACACAGAATCCGAAGCAGGCTCCAGTCTCTGATCTGTCAGCATAAGGCCCAACACGAGGCTCGAACTCACGTATGGGGAGGCCATGACCTGAGCCGAGGTCAGACGCTCAACTGACTGAGCCACCCAGGCGACCCACCAGTGGGAGGAAGTATCTAATAAAATTCAGAGAGAGTTTCTATCTCAAACAGTATAAAATGACTCTGGGACTTTTCACTGGAAAACATTCCTTTTGGTTGTGTGATGCAGCTCCAGTCAGTCTGTTAGGCAGAGATCTCCTTTACTGAAGCCAGCACTGCTTGCCCTTGGGCTACCCAACTCTTCAAAGCCTTTCACCTTCAGTGTGCTTGCAAGAGATAACCGAGTCCTGGGACTGCTCCTCAGTGGATTTAACCCCGGGACTAACCTCCTGTGAGATCCTTCTGCTTTCATCACCTAATCTACATCTTTTGTTTTGTTTTTGTTTTTGTTTTCTAGTTTTTTACAGCCTTTATTATTTCTACTTCTTTTTTTATGTCTTTAAAATGTTTTATTTTATTTATTATTTTTTTTTACAAATAGTTTATTGTCAAGTTGATTTCCATATAACACCCAGTGCTCATCCCCACAAGTGCCCGTCTCCGTGCCCATCCCCCCCCCATCTACATCTTAATCAATGCCAACTTCTAAATCCTGCCAAGGTCACTGGCTCTGCTTGATGCAGGTCAGCGCCATGACGGTAAGGTAGTAGCATCCCATTTCATGACCCCGCATCCTGATTTATAAGACACCCCTTGGACTAATCCTGAATGAACTTCGCTTGTTGATGGGTCAGACTGTAAAAAAGAGAAAGGCGATTTCCAAGCTGGCTATGCTGTTCTAGCCCAGGATGAACTCCCCTATCGGGCAACCCCCTGAAAACTGTATCAAGCCCGACAAGCAGAGCCCCAGGCCCTGACCAGAGCATGCCGGTTATCCGGACTTATTGTTAATATTTACCCCAGCAGCCGGTATGCCTTCAGGGGAATCCATGATTTGGGGGCTCTTAGGGAAACAAAGGGATTTTCTTGTGTCTGCTGCATCTGCAATCAAAAATGAACAGTAAGTAAATGATCTTCTTGTGGCCATTCTCGTACCTTCTGAAACTGCTGTCATCAGAATTGAGGCTTATGCTAATAAAGACCGAACCTGGCATCAGGGCAATGCTTTTGGCTGAGTCTCGTGCAGAGGCAGCAGGAACAGAATCCGTACGGGTTGTGGCATATGTGGCTGAGGGTCTCTTTTGCTTCTACAAAGGAGGAGCCTGGCCAGATTTTGTTGCCACCTCGGTGTGCTTGCGACGTGGAACCAGTCTGCTCCTGAATGAGACAAATCGCTGCGGGAAAAGGACGGTTGTAAACGCAGTGAACGCTGGGGGAAACCCGAGACAGTCACGTGGGTCTTCCCAGCTGCCTGGCAAACGCCATCATTCAGTGTCTGTATCCTTCCACCCACCCTGGTGCGGCGAAGGCGACGCAAATTAAGAACAAACACCGATGAGGAGACTTCTATAAAATTGTACAAACAGTTGACCACCAATGTCTCAACTGTCAGGTCCATTGTCCCAGGAAGATTCTTTTAGTTTCCAGAGGCCTCAGACCTCTGCTCATATACCTGCGGCCTGGTACATGTTATCAATATGTCCTTGTTGTGTATGGATTTTTGGGGGTATGTTGAAACATTCCTTTGCTTGCTTCCCTGGCTGCTGCCCTCACAGGGCCAAAGAAACTGTTAGAAAATGTATTTCTCACTTGGGTTATACCTTTCACAACCTTCAGTGACGGAGACACCCACCTCCCTGGGCAACTCATACAGACCTTAATGACAATCTTGCAAACTTCTTGGACTTATCACTGTCCCTATCACCCTGCATGATCAGGCGAGGTCAAGAAAACTAATGAGAGCCTTGGGGCGCCTGGGTGGCTTAGTCGGTTAAGCATCCGACTTTCCGACTTTCGCTTAGGTCATGATCTCGCAGTTTGTGGGTTCGAGCCCCGCGTCGGGCTCTGTGCTGTCTGCCTGCTCAGAGCCTGGAGCCTGTTTCAGTCTGTGACTCCCTCTCTCTCTGACCCTCCCCTGCTCACGCTGTCTCTCTCTCCTAGAAATAAATAAAACATTTAAAAAAAAAAAAAAGAAANTTCAGTCTGTGACTCCCTCTCTCTCTGACCCTCCCCTGCTCACGCTGTCTCTCTCTCCTAGAAATAAATAAAACATTTAAAAAAAAAAAAAAGAAAACTAATGAGAGCCTCAAACACAAAACTCTTTTAACTTACTGAAACTACTGGACATCCCTGGCCTACAGTGTTGCAACTGTTTGCAGGGCCCCCGTTTGGAAACATACACTCACTCCACATGGAATAGTTACTGGGAGACCAACACCTACGGGCACACAACCTGTCAATCCCCTGTTATCTCACCAGCTACTATAAGTCTTTAATATCTTACAGTAAAGACTATCCTCAATCAGAGAAGAAGCTTTCCCACGTCTCAGTGCGAAGGATCTTGTTGGTTCCTGTCAGGAACTTGGTGAGTAGGTATTCTAGAAATGTTGCTAGAGGAAGACAGCTCTCAAACGCCTTTCCAAGGGACCTGACCAAGTGTTTGACAAATGACAGTGCTGGGAAACTAGAAGGCATTGGACCTTGGGTGAACATCACACAGCTACAGAAGGCTTCTCCTGACCTCTCGTCCTGTGCAAACACTGCAGAACTCCAAATCAAATAGGCTAGGAAAATAAGCTGACGTCAAGGAAGACTGTGTCTCCCAAGATGCCAAATCAAAACTTCAAATATAAACTCTTTCTTCTTTTCTTTCTTGCCTTTAGTCTGGTGTTGGCTTGGAGGGATAACACCATCATTTATATCTATTAGGCCATTGCTAAGGTGGGGGGAGGGGGAGGGGAGCTTTTGGACTGCTGGAGTTTTCATCCACGATACTAGAGACCCCTTGGTCATTTCTGTGACCAATTTTCCTTCTATTCCTGATGTCACAGTAAACTACAGCTGGCCCTTTTCAGAATTAAAGATTCTGCCTTTTACAGCCAGAATATCCAGTGTCTTTTTTTCACCTTTCTCTAATTATAACTTCACTTACCCAATTAGACACCAATACCTATGCAAATTGTAGTACATTTTTGCCTCCACATTCTTGGGGTCATCTAAATCAGATCTGCTTCCAAACTCCAATCATGAAAAGGTCTCACCAGCAGCACCTATCTCTAGACATTTCAAGCTAGGAGATTTACTTCCCAGAGGTACTAAAAACCTAAACATCCCTGGCTTGAACAGGCAAATGCAACAATTTCTGCAAATGAATCCATGAATGGTGCCACCTTAGCAAGAGGAGTTGGTGCCCTGAGAGAATTTATCTTTGTTCGTGTTGATTATCCTTCTCCTCAGGCCTGTGAATGTCTAGATGGCTGGCATATAACTGGGCAAGCTCTCTTGGGTTATCTAACTGTGCCCCTAACTTTCCACAATCAAATTTAGGCACCTCATTGATCAAGTCCCCTGAATTTACATCATCCACTTAGAAGGGACCTCGCTGGAGGCATTCGTGATTCAGGATTTGCTTCCTTTGGTAATCTATACTTCCTTGGTTAGGAGTAAGGATAAATGAGGAGCCTTTTCTTAACTCTTGAAGATACCACAGAATTTACTGCTAAAGCCTAACAAAGATCCTTAGACTCTTTAGCCAAAGTTGTTCTTGATAATAGGATAGCCCTTATTTGTCTCTTAGCTGAGCAAGGAGGCATTTGTGCTATGGCCAACATCAATTGCTGCTCTTGGATCGGCACTTCTGGAGAAGATGAAACTCAGCTATACATCACTGAACAAGCCACTCGGCTTAAGAAAGTGACTCTTTCAACAGGGTCATTCTTCCACTTTTTTTTTTTTTTTTTTTTTATTGGTTTGGGTCTTGGGGTCATGGCGCCAAAGTGCACTCCAGACGTTGAGAATTCTCTTGCTTATGACAAGCATAGATATCTCACTGGTGTGCTGTATTCTCTCAAAGGCTATAAATGCATGTTTGCAGCTGCTAACCACCAAACAAATGGTCTCCCCAAGTCTCAAATGTCAGGGAACAAATCAAGAGAATAATCGGCTTAAAGCATGTGAGCCTAAAGTCGCAACCTATGAATACAGCACAGAGGATCAGCAAGAATGGTGAGAACTTCAGAGTAATAGTTGAAAGTCATGCTCATACCTTAAATGTTGACTTTATCTCTCAATGAGGCTGAGAGTCTCATCAAAAGTGTGTGTGGGAGGAGAGGAGATGTTAAGAATAAGGACAACAGGCCCCAAATGGAGTCAGTTACACTAAACCCCATGTCACCAAACCAAGACTTAATACTTAATTATGGTTTTGGGTCTCCCAGAAATGGGATCTTAAACCAAGTCAGTCAAGAATCACCTGGTCAGCACTAGTGAGATATTCTGCCTGACAGACTCTTTTCATTCCCCTAAAAAAAAGTGACTTCCTGCTGGTAAAACCTCCCTGTGCCCCTTCCTTCTGCCAATAGAGGTCTTTCATTTGATCCTCAGATCTCCTCTCTATATGCTATGTAAGATGCCGCTTGATTCATGAATCATTGAAGAAAGCCAAGAAGATCTTTAAAATTTATTCAGTTGAATTTTGTTGTTGTTTTAAATTATCAAGAGATAATTAAGTGAATGATTAAAAATTTGCCCTAGAATTTGAATCAGGCCCAGAAGACTATGGAAACATTGTGCCATTTCTTCTCTTCTCTTTTACTAGCTGTGTAGCATGGCTTTGAATTTACTTGAATATAGCAACCCAACGCTTTAAGTATCAATAGCTTTTTAGGCCTGACAAATAGAAATCCCAAGAAAATACTTAAGTGTTTCTTTTTAAAAATCACCAAAAGAACATGTTGTAGCTCTCTTTATTTAGAACCATTTTCTATCCTACCTTGGGAAACTTGTTTCCTCAGCTCCAGAGAAACTGCTCTAAAATTAGAAGAAATGAGTTTGAATTAAGAGCTCTCTAAGTCCCCTTCCAAATCTAGCCTTCTATAATCCTAAAATGATGATAAAGCCAAGTTTGGCTGGTAGGGACTTCAGTTGCTGTGGTCCAAATACTATAATATCAAAATACAATAATTTTCAATAATGCTTACTTATTTACAGAGTGCTCAAAGTGATCATTTCTTATGTCTCACATCATCCAGTCTCTGCTATGGTATTATATTTTTCTTTCTAGAACAACGTATAGCCAAAGGCTTCCTGTCTGATCCGTTTGCCTTCTCAAGCGGAGACATGCCTTCTGCAGCCACAGCTGTCCCCAGTTGACCTTTCTCCTAGCCACAGCGCATGGGTCCCCATGACTCAGCAATCCCAGCCTCTGAAGAAGCCCATCATCATGACAAAAAAAAAATCAACAATTACATTTTCTCATACACTAGTCCTAGGTTAGGCAAGTGCTACTTTCTTCACAAGGTATACTTTCAGCTCCAATTAAATAGCCGACTTGCAATAAATCCAGTGGAAATGTTATTGATAATCTACTAAGTACATAGTTATACTTTGTAAGCTGCGAATTATGTAGCACATAATTGATCATAACCTAGACCCTAACATTTATTTCCAATTTTACACTTGGTGGATGGTTTCCACACATGTGTGCCATACTATCTCCCAGAATTCCTGTCAATGAATGTTGAGTTGACTTTCAAATGTGTGGTAGTTAAATATTAAGAGAGAGCTCTCCTGACACTCTGTTGAGGCCAACACAGAGCAGAGCCCAGTAATGTGTGCTGCTGCATAGATATAGATGCAGACATTCTATTTTGTTCATTCAACCATAGGTGATTGGTCACTCAGTTTATTCATGCATCATCCCAACCGCGCAAGTTTAAATCACATTTCTCTTTCTTGGTAATGTCTTTTTCTAGCTCTTCACCTCCCCAGCCAGAAAGATTTACCCCTTTCTGAATACCTATACCACCTTTCTTATTCCTTACCTATTATATTTTTATTTTTTTGTCATTAAAAATAATTGACGATGTTTCTTATTGTTTGTATTTTATATCCTCTACCACTCTATGAATATCTACCTTGCCCTCATTGAATCGGAGTCAAAGGGGCATCTGTAATTATAAAAAGCCTCATGTTTAGTATATGCAGCCAGGGACATCTGTATTAAGGGCAGGATCCATACTCACAAGTCACATATTTCTTCTTTTTTAAATGTTTATTTATTTTTTAGAGAGACAGAGTGCTAGTGAGGGAGGGGCAGACTCTGATGCAGGCTCCAGGCTCTGAGCTGTCAGCACAGATCCAGACATGGGGCTCGAACCTTCAAGCCATGAGATCATAACCTGAACCAAAGTCGGGACACTTAATTTACTGAGCCATCCAGCTGCCCCAAATCACAAATTTCTTTTTTTTTTTTAATGTTTATTCATTTTTGAGAGAGATAAAAAAAAAAGGCCAAGCAGGGGAGGGGCAGAGAGAGAGGGAGACACAGAATCTGAAGCAGCTCCAGGCTCTGAGCTGTCAGCACAAGGCCTGCTGTAGGGCTCAAACTCACAAACTGTGAGATCATGACCTAAGCCGAAGCCGGACACTTAACCACCTGAGCTACCCAGATGCCTTCCAAGTCACATATTTCTTGAGAGACAGTAAGGACACAGTGGTTAGGATCCCAGGCACTGAAGTCCCAGACTTCCTGGGTTCACATCTCAGCTCTGTCACTTGCAAGGTAGGCCTTTGGCAAGTCCCTTAATTAGCATGAACTTAATATGTAAATGGGGGATATAATAGCACCTGCTTCATTGACTTATTGTGAACTTCAAAGAGTCAACATGTATAAGCACTAGGAGTGCCTGGTACTTAGTACATGCTCTGCGTTTCACCTGTTACTGTGCCGTATGGTAGTCTGTACCCAGGAGTTATTTTCTGATTGAATATATACAACAACATACATATAATCCTATCGACGAGAAGCATATTATATGTATATACTTGAATCACGTATTTCTCAGGGCATTTAGGGGAACAGATTGATTTAGGTCCATAAGTCAGAGCTCTCTGTGATCTTTACAAAACATCCATACCAGTACACGCGTTATTCCATTTTTCATGTGTTTATAGCAACAGACTCTTTCTTCCTTTTGCTGCAAACTTCATTCATACACCATAATTGTTGTCAGGGAACAGCAAATGTAGGGCATTTCTGAAGACTTTACTGGCCCAGCCATGCCACACCATGGGTTGGGAGTCCCCCAGGATAGAAGCTATCATGGGTCATTTTCCAGTGACATGTGACAAACTGGAATTCTAACAGAAGCCTCAGATGAGTAAGGCATGAGTGCACAGGCCGGAAATGAGGACACTGTGGGCAGGAGATTAGGATTTATAGTAGCACAGACAAATTAAGAACTCAGATTATTTTTACTTTCTCTACAACTTGTATATATTTTGGTTACCAAATTAAAATTTTTATATACTATAGCTTATTTCCGTATCAAAAAATCAAATGTGGTATCTTTAAGCAAAAACTGGCATTGGTTACGGCAGTAGCATGTTTGCAAAACTGCCACAATAATCTTACCAGTCCTCTATGCATAAATCTTTGCAATATGACTTTGCTATTCCTCCCATAAAGAGGCAGAGTTTCATTACTCACCGTTTCAATCTAGGCTGGCCTTGTGACTTTGACTAATAGAAGAATACAGCAGAAATAGTATTTTGCAACTTCTGAGCACCCAAAAGGCCTCACAACTTCTGCTCTTACCTTCTCTTGCTGTATCTACAATTTAACTGTATGTGGAAAAGACGGAGTTAGCCTGCTGGATTCTGGAGACATACAGTCTCACTGAAAGGAACACCAATCAGCTCCACGTCAAACAGCCCATAGATTGTAGCTGTGTGAATGTGCCCAGTGAGTTCCTTCGAATGACTGCCCGGCTGATCCCAGACAAAATGACTAAACAAGAGAATTGTAAGCTAATTGTTGACTATTTTAGGTCACTAAGTTTTGGGCTGATTTGTTACACAGCAAAGGCTAACTGATACAAAATAGTGCATATCATTGAAAGAAAAATCTGCTCTTTACTTCAGTAAAGGTATTTAGATGGTTAACAAGCCTTCTGGGTCTTTTAAGAGTAATATTAAATGAAAGTAGCCATTATAAGAGTGAGGTGGGCATTACAAGCTCACCTCAGAGAAAAAATATGTAATTGGACAGAGTTTTCAATGGAAAAGCACTGGCTTTTTGTGGGGATGAGGTACCTACATAATCAGTATTTTCAAAGAATCTCTCAAAGTGATTCATGATAATGTTTACATTTAGGGTTCAGTTTATAATTTACCAAATACATTAAGCTATAATATCTTTTATGGTTTAGAATTAAAAAAGAAAACTGTTAACGCTGAGCAGAGCCACAAATTCAAACTTGTCGTCACAGTTAGAAATGACTGAGGGCTGTCACTTCCATCTTATCAATTTTTAAATATGAAAGAACCAAGAAAGATTTCATTTGAGGAAAGGCTACAAGTGTGTGCAATGACACTTACATAACTCAAACAGTTCATTCACAAACAGACACTAAGGTAAGTTAATGACCCCCCAACACACATGGTGGACTCAGACTTCCAGACTTCTCTACCACACACTCTAGAGCTCTACTGTGTCCTCCATTCCCCCCAGGTGAGGAACTTGGGTTCAGAAGGCTGTTTCAGATAGTCTGGCCTGGACAGGGCTCTAACACAACTTTACTGATCCTAAACCCAGATCTTTCACCCTGGCTGATGATGTCTGGGAACTGGTAACTCTTTCGACTCAAAGCTCAACCACCATCAGAAAATTATATACTATATATACGTGATTGCCTACCTGTCATGATCACCAAGATTAATGATTAATGTTTAGAAAGTGAAATGGCCTGGAGAGGGCAAGATGGCGGAGAAGTAAGGAGCTCCGTACTTGCACTCGCGCGCATACATCACACAGAAAAGATCTGAAGCCATTGGAAACCTTACAAAACCTGATTGGGAGAAAAAAGACGCAGAATCCACTGAGAGAGCCTTCTAACCGGGCTCAGGCTCAGAGCACCCTGCGGGCAAGCCCCCGCCCATGCGCACCAGCCTGACCCAGAGACGGAAGCAGCGATTCTGACTCCGCCCCCAGAGCTCGGCAGGGGGCCTGGAATTGCCCGAGGGGGCTGCCTGGGAAGCTGTGTCTAAGGCAATTTCAGCGGGGCGCGTGGACGGGGATTTGGAGATTGGAACTGGCCTGGGTTGAAGAGTGCAACCAACTTCGGCTGCGCCCCTGGTACGGGGAGTTTACACGCCCAAAAGAGCGAGGAGCAGCGCTTGGTTCAAGAAGGGACTGGAGCACCGTCACTCTCCTCCCCACAACCGCGGAGGCAGAGCTCCCGCCTGAGGCTTTGGATCCCGCCACGCCCATCCCTGCCTGAGAGGTGCCCTCCTCCCTTTTTTTTTCTTTTTTTTTGTTTTTTGTTTTTTTTTCCTTTTTTTTCTTTCTTTTTTTTTCTTTTTTTCCCTTTTTTACTCTTTCTTTTTTTCTTCTTCTTTCTCTTTTCTCTCTTTTTTCCCCAGAACACTGACCTGATTAACTCTGGTCGTCAGCTTGCTTAAACAATCACGAGTCCTTTGTGTAAATGTAAATTCTACACCTACTGACATTTTCAGCTATTTCTCTCAGGAGTAATTAGACTATATAGTTTCTCTGGATAATTCCAGCACCCTTCTCTCACCTATCCAACCATATTCTACCCTTTACCTCTTTGAAAAAAGCTTCTTATCCCTTCTGCCTGTTCATTCTATTTCCAATTGTGCCTCATCCCGCCCTGCCTTCTCTCTCTTTCTCTATGCTCCTCAACCAGCACTGCATACACACGGCTATTTAACTGTAGCTGGGAAATCCAGGTATATGCTTTAAACCGTTCTTTGTCCATCGGTTTTCTTCTTTTTTCCTTTTCTTTTCCCCTTTTTGACCCTTTTATGTATTTTATACTCCCTATTATTCGCCCTCCCTCCTCCATCTTTTCTCTTAACTTTTTCGTTTTCCCTCTCGCTTTGCATGTTAGTTGAATTAGCCTGTGCGTTTGTGTGCTCCTGCTCCCTGTGTGTTTGTCTGTCTGTTTTCTTTTCCAGGGCTACCTCAAGAAACAAGCTAGAGTACACAAGGTGGAGAGTCCCAAATATCACTACGAATAGGAAAATAAAATAACCAAGGTCCCAACAAGAGAGACCAGGGGATACCATTCAAAAAACACTCTCTGAAAGGGTAGGCCCTGGAAAGTCAAAGAGCCTTCTTGGATATAGCAGTGCTCATAGAAACAGAGAGAATAATAGGTCTTTAAAACCAACAAGAGCCGGAAAGCTAACTAAAATGACGAAACGAAAGACCTCTCCTCCAAAGAAACTCCAAGAAGAAATGACAGCTAATGAACTGCTCAAAACAGATATCAGCAGCATCACTGAACAAGATTTTAGAATAATAATGGTAAAATTAATAGCTGGGCTTGAAAAAAACATAGGGGACATCAAAGAAACTATGGCTACAGACAGAATGGAAAATAAAAATAGGCATGAAGAATTAAAAAATGCGATAAATGAGATCCATAATAAATTAGAGGCCTCCAATGCACGGATTGAAGAGGCAGAAAGGAGAATAAGTGATTTAGAAGACACCATTATAGAAAAACAAGAAGCTGACAAAAAAAGAGACAAACTGATCCAGGAACAGGAAAGAAGAATTCGAGAGCTCAGCGATACGGTCAAACGCAACAATATCCGTATCATAGGAATCCCAGAAGAGGAAGAGAGAGGGAAAGGTGCTGAAGGAGTCCTGGAACAAATTATAGCAGAGAACTTCCCCGACCTGGGGAAGGAAGTAAATGTGGAAGTACAAGAGGCTCAGAGGACTCCCCTCAGACGTAACCTGAATCGATCTTCTGCACGACATATCATAGTGAAAATGGCCAAATACAAGGACAAAGAGAGAATTTTGAAAGCAGCTAGGGAGAAAAGGGCCCTAACATACAAAGGGAAACCTATCAGAGTGGTGACAGACCTATCTACTGAAACTTGGCAGGCTAGAAAGGAATGGCAGGAAATCTTCAATGTGATGAACAGTAAAAATATGCAGCCAAGAATCCTCTATCCAGCAAGCCTGTCATTCAAAATAGAAGGAGAGATAAAAACCTTTCCAAATAAACAGAAATTGAAAGAATTTGTCACCACGAAGCCAGCCCTACAAGAAATCCTGAGGGGGATGCTCTGAAGGAAAGGTTGCAAGGAACAAAGATACCAGAGACACCACCACAAACATGAACCCTACAAAAGATACAAAGACTCTAAACCCACATATTTCAATAATAACACTGAATGTAAATGGGCTGAATGCTCCAATCAAAAGACATAGGGTAGCAGAATGGATTAAAAAACAAAATCCATCAATATGCTGTCTACAAGAAACTCATTTTAGACGGGAAGATACCTTCAGATTAAAAGTAAGGGGATGGAGAAATATATATCATGCTACAGGAAATCAAAAGAAAGCCGGAGTAGCGATACTTATATCAGACAAACTGGACTTTAAATTAAAGACAATCACAAGAGATGAAGAAGGGCACTACATAATAATTACAGGGTCCATCCATCAGGAAGAACTAACAATCATAAATGTCTACGCACCGAATATGGGAGCACCTAAATATCTAAAACAATTAATCACAAACAGAAACAAGCTTATAGATAAGAATGTGCTAATAGCAGGGGACTTTAATACTCCGCTTACAGCAATGGATAGGTCAACCAGACAGAAAATCACTAAAGAAATAATGGACTTGAAAGACACATTGGACCAGATGGATCTGACGGATATATTTAGAACTTTACATCCTGAGGCCAGGGAATTTACTTTCTTCTCAAGTGCGCATGGCACATTCTCCAAGATAGATCACATACTGGGACATAAAGCAGCCCTCAATAAATATAAAAGAATAGAGATCATACCATGCACACTGTCAGATCACAATGCTTTGAAACTTGAAATCAATTACAGGAAGAAGTCTGGAAAACCGCCAAAAACATGGAGGTTAAAGAACACCCTTCTAAAGAATGAATGGGCCAATCAGGCAATTAGAGAGGAAATTAAAAAATATATGGAAACAAATGAAAATGAAAACACAACAATTCAAAATCTATGGGATGCGGCCAAGGCAGTCCTAAGAGGAAAGTACATTGCTCTCCAGGCCTATTTCAAGAGATTAGAAAAAGCACAAGTCCAAAATCTAACAGCTCACCTAAAGGAGCTAGAGGCAGAGCAACAAGAACGCCCTAAACCCAGTAGAAGAAGAGAAATAGTAAAAATTAGAGCAGAAATAAACAACATAGAGACCAAAGAAACAATTGAACAGATCAATGAAACCAAGAGTTGGTTTTTTGAAAAAGTAAACAAAATTGACAAACCTCTAGCCAGGCTTATCAAAAAGAAAAGAGAGAGCACCCAAATAGACAAAATTATGAATGAAAATGGACTTATTACAACCAACCCCTCAGAAATACAAGCAATTATCAGGGAATACTATGAAAAATTATATGCCAACAAATTGGACAACTTAGAAGAAATGGACAAATTCCTAAACACACACTCACTACCAAAATTCACACGGGAAGAAATAGAAAACCTGAACAGACCCATAACGAGTGAAGAAATCGAATCAGTGATCAAAAATCTCCCAACAAATAAGAGCCCTGGACCTGATGGTTTCCCTGGGGAATTCTACCAGACATTTAAAACAGAATTAATCCCAATTCTTCTCAAGCTATTCCAAAAAATAGAAGTCGAAGGAAAACTCCCGGACTCATTTTATGAAGCCAGCATCACTCTGATTCCCAAGCCAGACAGAGATCCAGCAAAAAAAGAGAACTATAGGCCAATATCCTTGATGAATACGGATGCAAAAATTCTCAACAAGATCCTTGCAAATCGAATCCAGCAGCATATCAAAAGAATCATCCACCAAGATCAAGTGGGATTCATTCCTGGGTTACAGGGCTGGTTCAACATTCGCAAATCAATCAATGTGATCCATCATATCAATAAAAGAAAAGATAAAAACCATATGATCCTGTCAATAGATGCAGAAAAAGCATTTGACAAAATACAGCATCCCTTCTTAATAAAGACTCTCGAGAAAGTTGGGATAGAAGGAACCTACTTAAACATCATCAAAGCCATCTATGAGAAGCCTTCAGCTAACATCATCCTCAACGGGGAAAAACTGAGAGCTTTCCCCCTGAGATCAGGAACACGACAGGGATGTCCACTCTCACCACTGTTGTTTAACATAGTGCTGGAAGTCCTAGCATCAGCCATCAGACAACAAAAGGAAATCAAAGGCATCAGAATTGGCAAAGAGGAAGTCAAACTTTCACTCTTCGCAGATGACATGATACTCTACATAGAAAACCCGACAGACTCCACCAGAAGCCTACTAGAACTGATCCAAGAATTCAGCCAAGTTGCAGGGTACAAAATCAACGTACAGAAATCGGTTGCATTTTTATACACCAATAATGAAGCAACAGAAAGAGAAATCAAGAAACTGATCCCATTCACAATTGCACAAAAAACCATAAAATACCTCGGAATAAACCTAACCAAGGATACAAGAGATCTGTATGATGAAAACTATAGAAAACTTATGAAGGAAATTGAAGAAGACACAAAGAAATGGAAAAACATTCCATGCTCATGGATAGGAAGAATAAATATAGTTAAGATGTCATTACTACCTAAAGCACTCTACACATTCAATGCAATTCCAATCAAAATTGCACCAGCATACTTCTCAAAACTAGAACAAACTATCCAAAAATTTGTATGGAACCACAAAAGACCCCGAATAGCCAAAGTAATACTGAAAAATAAAACCAAAACGGGAGGTATCACCATCCCAGACTTCAGCCTCTACTACAAAGCTGTCATCCTCAAGACAGTATGGTATTGGCACAAAAACAGACACATAGACCAATGGAACAGAATTGAGAACTCAGAAGTGGACCCAAAAGTATACAGCCAACTGATCTTTGACAAAGCAGGAAAGAATATCCAATGGAAAAAAGACAGCCTTTTTAACAGATGGTGTTGGGAGAACTGGACAGCAACATGCAGAAGAATGAAACTAGATCATTTTCTCACACCATGCACAAAAATCAACTCAAAATGGATAAAGGACCTGAACGTGAGACAGGAAACTATCAACACCCTAGAGGAGAAAGCAGGAAACAACCTCCTTGACCTCCACCGCAGCAACTTCTTACTTGACACATCCCCAAAAGCAAGGGAATCAAGAGCAAAAATAAACTGTTGGGACCTCATCAAGATTAAAAGCTTCTGCACAGCCAAGGAAACAACCCAGAAAATTAATAGGCAACCAACGGAATGGGAAAAGATAGTTGCAAATGACATATCAGATAAAGGGTTAATATCCAGAATCTATAAGGAACTCACCAAACTACACGCCCGAAAAACAAACAACCCAGTGAAGAAATGGGCAGAAGACATGAACAGACACTTCT
Organism: Hyaena hyaena; assembly: GCF_003009895.1. Taxonomy (NCBI): domain Eukaryota; kingdom Metazoa; phylum Chordata; class Mammalia; order Carnivora; family Hyaenidae; genus Hyaena; species Hyaena hyaena. The sequence goes on along the minus strand of NW_024080716.1, from coordinate 1,029,745 downwards.
CCAAAGAGGACATCCAGATGGCCAACAGACACATGAAACGATGCTCAGCATCCCTCCTCATCAGGGAAATACAAATCAAAACCACACTGAGATACCACCTCACGCCAGTCAGAGTGGCTAAAATGAGCAAATCAGAGAACTCTAGATGCTGGCGAGGATGTGGAGAAACGGGCACCCTCCTACACTGTTGGTGGGAATGTAAACTGGTACAGCCCCTCTGGAAAACAGTGTGGAGGTTCCTCAGGAAACTAACAATAGAACTCCCCTATGACCCAGCAATAGCACTGCTAGGAATTTACCCAAGGGATACAGAAATGCTGAGGCATAGGAGCACGTGTACCCCAATGTTCATAGCAGCACTCTCCACAATAGCTAAAACATGGAAAGAGCCTAAGTGTCCATCAACAGATGAATGGATCCAGAAGATGTGGTTTATCTATACCATGGAATACTACATGGCAATGAGAAACAATGAAATCTGGCCACGTGTAGCAACATGGATGGACCTTGAGGGTGTTATGCTGAGCGAAATAAGTCAGGCAGAGAAGGACAAATATCATATGTTTGCACGTATAGGAGGATTAGGAGGAACTTGACGGAGGAACAAGGGGGAGACGAAGGGCAGAAATGGTGGGGGAAAGGGAGAGAGGCAAACCATGAGAGACTCTTGAATGTTGACAAAACTGAGGACTGATGGATGTGGGGGGGGAGGGGGGATGGGCATGGAGGAGGGCACTTTGGGGATGAGCACTGGGTGTTATGTGGAAACTAATTTGACAATAAACTATTTGTAAAAAAAAAAAAAAGAAAAGAAAGTGAAATGGCCTATACGTTTAACATATGTTTCTAAAAGGGTAGACATCCTTTGTTCCTCAAGTTTAAAAAAAATGGCATTCTTCCTTGAGCAATGCACAGAAAACAAAACAAAACAAAACAACTTGTTCTTGTGACCCCTGAGCTACAGAACTAGGTTCAAAAGTTGAAAGTAGTAAGAGATAGATTGTAGTATACATTTTTTAAAATGTTTTTTAAAAAACAAAAACAAAAACTAAATACTGTCATAAAATCAGCAGCTGCTGTCCCTGAAGTTGTCCACAATGGTGTAGATGGGACTTCGGGAATCATTAGGAGGCTGGATAATCTGACATCTGAGATTCCTGTAAGGAAGTCTATATAAGCTCAGGTGCTTGATCTCAAGGGAGGATTACTACTTTTAGTGACCTTCTGAAAAATCTTGCCCAGAGAGAAAAGGCCTGTTGCATCTGTTTCCCCAAACAAGGAGGAAGCCTTTATTCAGGAGTCTTGGAACATAAAGAACATTTGCTCCGACTAGTTAGCCCAGTGCCTGAAATTCATCAGCCCTTCCTATGCATGCTGCTTTACCAAGGATATTTATGGCGGGGTCTCAAATATCCTTGGCCAAATGTCTTCTGTAATGGGGATACAGGCTTCAATAAGAGCAAATATTTCCTCATGGTTTTGCTTCTTCCATTTCCCTCACACAGGCCAAGGTAGGAAGTAGTGAGGCGAGGAGGGGCAGGAAAAGAAGAAACATACTGATCTTGAAGGTATGCCAGGCAGTGGGCCTGGGGCTTTGCGAAAGTCACCTTCTTTAATCCTCTAGACGTCCGTAGAGACAGCCAGTTTAGTTTCCCAATTTTGCAGAAACCTGAATCTCTGAGAGCTTGGCTGTTGAAGTCACATTGCTAAAAAGGGTAAGCTGGCCCCAAGCCCCCACCTTTCACTCCAGCAGCCGGATGGAGAGGCTTTGGCGAAAGTAGCTCAGTCTGCTTTACCAGAGTTCAAAAGAATGATGAATTCGTATTCTCTAGCCATGTGACCTGTGTCACACAGGCACCCCCTCACCACCTCAGGAAGTCCCTGAGGAGGGGAAAACAGTGTTTTCATTTAGCAGAAAGCCCACTGAGCTGACCGAATGCCCTTCGCTCTGAGCTCATCTGTCCACTTGTAAATAAAGGGATTTGGACTATGTGCTTTCTTAGGACCTATTTCCAGCTCTAAAACATTTCTGTGGAATCAGTCAAAGAAATTATTACCTGAGTAATGCGTGTTAAGGAATTTCTTTCAATAGCAGAGAATCCCCACCTCAGTGAGCTTTATTTTTAAACTCTTTTCTTTTCCTCACGTGCATACTTGGTATGAGAAGAAGGTGTTAACTCAGGGTCCTTTATTTATTCCTGGGGTGTTTTGGCATAAACAGGAACTGCTGTGGGAGCTTCCCCCCCACACACAAGAGTGTCACAGACATCTCTCCCAGGGGCTGTAAGCAGAGCCCCACTCAGCCTTGGCTGAGAAGATGGTGACCCACCAGGTGAAACTGGAGGGGACAGGGAATGTGATGGGGGACAGTCGGGAAGAGCACAACCATTCTAGCGTGAACCCCAACTCAGAGCGTGATGGAGGGCAAGACACTATGCTTCCAAGCCTCTCGTTTCTCAGCTCTGAACAGACAGACGCACTTGGGTTGATGGGTGGCTGAGGAATCTGATAAGATGGTCTGTGTGTAATCATGCAACTTTATTCATTGGTTATAGACTTCAGTCCTTCAGAGTTGGATTTGAAAATATGCCTTATAGACCCTCTTCTGGCCTCCTAGATCTCCTTGGGTTAGTCTAGTCCATCTTGAAGAATACGTACCTATGGAGTGGCTACTTTGTGAGTCATTTGATTAAAACGCCAGGAACAGAATGAGATTTTGCTCCTTATAGAGCAAAAAGGCATTACTGAGAATGTGCAAGGAACTAACTGGAAAGCACCTCCAATCAGACCAGAATGACTATGGAAAGATTATCCACTCATCACTGAGAATGGAGCTCACTGTCCCTCACAAACAACCAAGCGATCAATATAGATTTAACTCAGTCTCAAGAAGACCAGAGAATGATGCTGACTTCAGCCTTTCTCACTGATGCTTAGACCAAGTCCCTTGTCTTCCATCCTGAGAGCCTTTGGTGGGTCTCAGCCAGCTGACAGGAACGCGTAGACAAGGAGTGTAGGTCTCTACAATGTGGAAAACATTTTCATTAATCCTGTTGACTCAAGTCTAGCCCATTATCCTGCCATATTGAAGAATCCCTTCCAACTTCCTCCTGACAAACGGTTGTTCCTTCTTTGTTTTAACTTTTCCCGCAACTGGAAATGCACTGTTTTAATGCAGCAGTTGGTCTTATTCTTTTTTTTTTTTTTTTTTTTTTTAGGAGAGAGAGAGAGAGAGAGAAAGCGTGAGCAGGGGAGGGTCAGAGAGAGAGGGAGTGACAGACTCTGAAACAGGCTCCAGGCTCCGAGCTGGCAGTCAGCCCAGAGCCCGACGCGGGGCTCGAACCCACGAACCGCGAGATCATGACCTAAGCGAAAGTCGGACGCTCAACCGACTAAGCCACCCAGGCGCCCCGGTCTTATTCTTATACAGCAATTAATTAGAAAGTTTTACCATCATACAGTCTCTCCATAACTGAGTCAAGGACATCTTTCTATCATTTACTTATGTTAAGCTTTCTTTTTTAAAATAATGTTTATTTATCTGAGAGAGAGAGAGAGAGAGAGCGAGCTTGAGGTGGGGAGGGGCAGAGAGAGGGGGGAGACACAGAATCTGAAACAGGCTCCAGGCTCTAAGCTGTCAGCACAGAGTGTGACGGGGGGCTTGAACCCACGAACCGCGAGATCATGACCTGAGCTGAAGTTAGACTCTTAACCGACTTAACCTGGAGTCATCCAGGTGCCCCTACTTATGTTAAGCTGTCTAATGAAAGAACCATCCCCTTTAAAGCTGATCAGGATTGGGGTGCCTGGGTGGCTCAGTCGGTTAAGCATCTGACTTCAGCTCAGGTCATGATCTCACAGTTTGTGGGTTCCAGCCCTGCATCAGGCTCTGTGCTGATGGCTCAGCCTCTTTCAGATTCTGTGTCTCCCTCTCTCTCCGACCCTTTCCCACTCATTCTCTGTCTCTCAAAACTGAATAAATGCTAAACAAAAGTTTAAAAAAAGTAAAGCTGATCAGGATTGTTGACTATAAGCAATAGAAAGAGAATCTGGTTATCTCATGTGAAAAGGTACTGTATCAAAGGGATTGCAATCAAAGGGATTGCAAAATAAGTTGGAGACTGAAAGAGTGAGCTTGGGCAGTAGGCGTGACCTGCAGTCATGATGGTCATGATCATATGTCAGCAAGAGTCCGGTCCATGTGTAGGTGTTCTACATCGACAAGTGGCCTGACCTGCAAACATTTCCCCGACTTGTACCTCATTCACTAAAGAGTCAAAGTCTTGGGGGCAAGTATGCGATTGACAAAATTCAAGTCATGTGGTTTAGACTTAGCTCTTCTTCTAAAGGGGTGACCATAAGCCTTTGTCACTGAATTCTCTGAATACACATAGATGGCTTACTTTTGTGTTTCCTAATTGTGCCTTGTACCCATTCCCAGTCTCCAGTAGAGGCACATAGCTCTCTTCTGGAAGACTATTTCGGAAAGGTGAAAAAATTAATTGTGCCATCCATTTGTACCTTCCAGCTTGTTAATGCCATGTATAACTTTACACTTCTATTACCTGCAGTAAAACACACCAGCATCATTTAATGGACTTTTTAATTGGCTCTTTAAAATAGTAGTGCAATTGGGCTCCTCAATTTGATTCATGCACAAAAATTTGCAGACAGGCTGAAAGGAAAAATGTGAATCACAGTTTAAATAAATGCTTTTCAACTGCTCTGTAAGACAAACAGATGTATTAATTAGCACATACTTTAGGGCGTGTTTTATACTTAAATGGAGGAAGGAGAACTGAATATTGTTTCACCAGAGGCAATAAGAAACATTTGAGCTCTGACCCCAGAAACAAAATGGCAACTTGTTTTCAGAAATGTCTATTTCTGGGAACAATGAATCAGAGGCTTAGAGTAGTACCCCAAGGGCTTGAACAGCTAGAGAAATGATCTCTGGATTTATGTAACAAGGAGGCTCTTGTCTAAGAGGTATAGAAGAAGTAGACCACAGCCTTCGTAATGTGGGGAAAAGCCTTTTAACATAGATACACATGCAGAAATCCAGTTGTCATAGAGCTAAGACATTTTAAAAGGTCTTTAGTCGCACAATTGTGCTCTTATATGCCCAGAACAGAAGTATAAGAAGATTTAGGCTGAGAGTAGAGTGAAATTCTGAGTATATGTGATATTATGCTACGTGTTATTGAGATAATAAAAATGACTGGCTCCCTACCTTGTGGGAGATTTGATGGATTCCTTGGACAGAGACATGAATTTAATGTAGCGTGTTTTCGTATTATGGTAAACCTGTATGTGGTTTTTTAACAGAAAAGGGGGAACACCCTTCCTTAGAATGATAATCATATGACTCTATCTTCACTTGAGATTTTTGTCACCCATCCCCACCCACCTTGGGCCATTTTTTTTTTTTTTTTTGTGGGTTGGTCTTACCTTACTGGATTTTAGACATGAAAAAAAGGACTATGTCTCTTACCTTTATTCTACCCTCTCCTCAGTTTTTGCCTCACACCTAGAGAATTCTCAGCATGTGTGTGCTGACTGAACGAATCCTGAACAGAATAAGGAAGTCCTCCGGCTCCTTGTATTCCAGGAAGAATTCTCCGTGATCACTGTAGAATTCGTTTGGCAAGTGAATTCATCTTTTTGAGGCTTTCCTATAAAATGAAGGGGTAAAGTGCTGGCTAGATTGAGGATGGTAGATAAGTTTCAATTTATGTGTCTACTCACGTGGGTAGTGGCTGAATTGAGCTCTAGTTTGAGAAGGATTTGGAGGCCAGGAAAAGGACTGTGATTGATTAGCTACATTTGCCATGGGCATCGGAGAAGCAAGTAGTGACTTGTGTCATTTCTCAGTCAGAAGATATATGCATCTGGACCTTCAGCTGTTATTCAAACTGAGGGTAATGGTGAGAAAATAAGATAAGAGATGCCCTACCCCCTTCCTGGATCACAATCTGTCTCTGTCTCTCTCTCAAAAATAAACATTAATTTTTTTTTTTTTTTAAAGGGACGCCTGGGTGGCTTAGTTGGTTGAGCATCTGACTTTTCCTGAGGTCATGATCTCACAGTTTGTGGGCTCGAGCCACATATTGGGCTCTGTGCTGACAGCTTAGAGCCTGGAGCCTGTTTCAGATTCTGTGTCTTCCTTTCTCTCTCTGCCCTCCCCTCTTCTCTCTCTCTCTCTCTTTCTCTCAAAAATGAATGAACGTTAAAAATTTAAAAAAGAGAAAAAAGAAAAAAGAGAAGATGGAGATGGACCAAGGAAATGGTCATCTTCTCTGGGCTCTTCTATTGGATGCCGTTTTGGCAAGATTGCACACTACTGGTTGCAGCAGGCAGGATGATGCTGAGGAACAAGAAGCAGAATATTTGGAAGCTTCCGTGTTTTTGATAACTCGTATGCCCTGCTCACCTACAGGTTGTGGTATCTACCTTGTTTTATAGAATAAGGAAGTGCATGGTTTGTAAATGAACAACATTAACAAAATGCAGAAGGTACGGGGCAAGTCATTGCCTGCCCTTCCATGTAGATATCCCATTACCTTCCAGGCAGTTCCCTCAAAAAATAGTATTCGTCAGGGGTGCCCGGGTGGCTCAGTTGGTTAAGCGTTCAACTTCAGCTTAGGTCATGATCTCATGATTTGTGGGTTTGAGCCCCGCATCTAGCTCTGTGCTGACACATAGCTCAGAACCTGGAGCCTGTTTCAGATTCTGTGTCTGCCTCTCTCTCTGACCCCCCCACCCCGTTCACGCTGTCTCTTCCTCTCTTTCTCAGAAATAAAGAAAACACATTAAATAAAAAAAAAATTTTAAAAAGAAAGAGTCTGTTTCTTGATTTTTCTCTCTTTCACTTATAAAAAAAATAGTATTCATCAAGTATGGAAGTGAAACTGAGCAGGGATGGTGGTGGTATGCCCTGGATTTCCAAACACAGGCCAGTGGATCCTGATGTGCTGACTAATAACCCCCTAAGATGCTTGTTTTAGATATAGCTTCTGGGGTCCTACCATAGAATAGATGAATCAAAACCTTGAGAACAGAGCTTAGGAGAAATACTCACGCTCAAAAAATTTCCATGATGATTCTGATATGAAGCCAGGATTGGAAAGCACTGTTATTGATGGCTGAATCATAGGCCAAAAGTGTTTGAAAAGAGCAAACCAACAAGATAAAATGTCGGAGACAAATGTAAATTCCTCAAGTATACAATGACGAGAACTGGAAAAACCTAGCCTGACAAAGGCATGTGTGATAAATCTGCAGCGTTTCATTGTCTGTAAGCTCAGGATGAACTCTGGGACACAGCCTGCCAAAATAGCTATGAGGTCTCAGGCTGAATGTGTACGAATGCAATATCGAGAGCAGGGAAGGAGAGTCCTTTTTCCTATTCTCTACTCTCAGAAGACAATTGGATTATGTTCCCGATTTAATAGTAGTAATTGTTATTTTTCATAGTCGTATCGAGTAGCAGTAATAACTTTTTTATGTAGCACTTTATCATTTACAAGCTTTCCTGTGTCCACATTTTACTTGCCCCAAATAAAAACTTCAGTTCCCTGCATTGATGGAATATGACCTATTGGTGGATGTGCAACTCCAGCCTAGATCTTTTATCTCTCAAATCAAGCCATGATTGAGAATTTGGAGAATCTTGGGACCAGGAGAGTAAGAGAGCTGAAAACCATCTCATTAGAAGAACCAAAGTCTCTTATACTGGCAAAGACTTCAGGAGGCCTTGCCTGTTGTCTCCAGAGGTTTGGTGACTTTCCATTGGAAAATAGAGGACAGATTTGTCAAGGGAGGTCTCAGAGAGCAGACCTGATCACTGTAGAAGTTACAGGGAGACAGACTTGGACTCACACCTTGACCCAAGATATTTCTTATAGTCAAAGCCCTCTAAGATCGAGCAGGCTGCCTTCAGGAAGAGGCCAGAAAACTACTTACCAGGAATGTATAGGCAAAAGGTTTCAGGGTTAGTGACCTCAGAGGTCTTAGAAGGGCCTCTGGCTTGAGAAATGCAAGCCTACCCATCTTCTGATGATCAGGGTTGTTGAACAGCAGATCCAGAGCAAGGGTTGTAGGGGAGAATGGTGTCTTCTGAAGTGGAAAGCTTCCACTCTGTGCCCACAGGTCAAGAGACTCACCCTTTTGCCTTGTGACCTATATTGGAGAACCTCATGCCTTAGTCTGAGCCAGAACATTGGGAGCAGCAGCGTAATTACCTTTACGCTTTTGGCAATTACAGCGTCTCTGGTTGTATGTTTGTTTAGTGAGCCCTGATTTAGTCATGGAATCACAGATTCTCAGAGCTGGAGGGCACTTGGAGGTCATTTGGTCCACCTGGCCACACCCCAGGTGAGGAGACAGACAGTGAAATACGGGACTCCAATCACAAACATCACTAAATATTAACATTGGGAGATGCTCTCATGGGCCATCTGGCCATGTCCCTTTATTTTCCCAAGATCTGAGAAGGGCAATGTTTGCCCACAATAACAATGAGAGTGATGGTGTGGCTGTGGTGGTGGCCGAGATGGCAGCCCAATCCCTCCTCTCTTGGCATAGCGTTCTCATCCACTGCACATGTCACCTCCTGTTTCTTACCGAGGATATGTCTTTTCTGTCTGTCCCTCCAGGACAGTACTCTGTGCCATGGGATGGAGGAAGTCCACAGCTGAGCTTACAGGGGACCAGCCTGCAGGCTCAGCGCTGCTTTCACTCCAGGTCGGGTTAGCACTGTCATGGCGCCAGACAGAGCTCCTTGACCACACAGCAAACTGCAGGTGTTTCGTAAGCTGCAACTCACATCACTGAGGTTTTCAAATAAACCGACCAAACAGTCCTTTGAGTAATTCTACTTGTTAATCCTTCCTTGGGTTAGTTTCGTGTGTATATTCGTGTGTTGGAGACCAGAGTTAAGACTATGGGTAGAAAACCGAATGTATTCTTACACCAAGTTGAGAATTCTTTTGATGGGGCGGGGAGAAAAAAACAGCATTTGGCAATTTTCTTCTCCATCCCTCCTTCCCTCCCTTCCTTCTTTCCTCTTGAATTTTCTGACTCAGGACAGCAGGTGCTCATCGATTGCACAATGAGTGTCCTCCTGTAAGAGTGAGGATATATCTGGGGCGCCTGGGTGGCTTAGTCAGTTAAGCGTCCGACTTTCGCTTAGGTCATGATCTCGCGGTTCGTGGGTTCGAGCCCTGTGTCGGGCTCTGTGCTGACTGCCAGCTCAGAGCCTGGAGCCTGTTTCAGTCTGTGACTCCCTCTCTCTCTGACCCTGCCCTGCTCACACTGTCTCTCTCTCTCTTTCCTAGAAATAAATAAAACATTAAAAAAAAAAAAGCTAGGATATATCTTCTAATTTAAGGATGCTCTATTATCCCTTTCAGCTTCTTTGCCCATCTAAGAACACAACTCTAGAGAACTGCACCATCAGACACTTTTCTTTGTGAAAGTCTATACCCAAAGCCAGGGCCAAATCCCTCTGAAGTCTGACTAACACACTCATTTGTTCTGAAGTTATTATCTCTGCAAGGCCTAGCGTTTGTAGTAACAAATACCAAGAGGTTACCAAATGCTTGTCCTGTCTGTTTCAAAATTCCTCTTCACAATTGCTCACCGCTCTTTAAGAAATTTTCCTTTCTCCCCTGGGATTTTCCATAGACTACTCTAAAGGTGAATTTTTCTGGTGAGGAAATGTCAATGTACCATGACCGTGCTTGCCATTTTCAGCAGGAAAAAATGTTCCCAAATCAGAAGGCCCACCTCTCCCACACCTAATTACCCCGAGGGGTGATTCTTCAGAGTAAGAACCAGTTTCCCCAAAGGTATTCATAAAAGAAGAGTCTGGGGTGCCTGGGTGGCTCAGTTGGTTAAGCATCTGACTCCTGATTTTGGCTCAGGTTGTGATCTCGTGGTTCGTGAGTTCGAGTCTTGCACTGGGCTCAATGCTGGTGGTGCGGAGCCTGCTTGGGATTCTCTCTCTCCTCTCTCTCCCCCTCCCCTTTTGTGCTCTCTCTCTCTCTCTCAAGATAAATAAATAAACTTAAAAAAAGTGTTTGGATGGGGTGCCTGGGTAGCTTAGTCGGTTAAGCGTCCGACTTTCGCTTAGGTCATGATCTCACGGTTCGTGGGTTCTAGCCCCGTGTCTGGCTCTGTGCTGACTGCCAGCTCAGAGCCTGGAGCCTGTTTCAGTCTGTGACTCCCTCTCTCTCTGACCCTCCCCTGCTCACGCTGTCTCTCTCTCTCTGTCTCCTAGAAATAAATAAACATTAAAAAAAAAAAAAGTGTTTGGAAACCAGTGATGTCACTTCCTGAGAGAGTGGAATGAATAAAAGAGCAGGGGCCTCTTTGGGATGGAAGACCCGGCGGGTCTGCAATTTACAAGCTGCATGACCTTGAGCAAGTGACTTAACCCCTCTGTACTTCCCACAGGGATCGGACTGCTGCACTCCTCATGAGTCTGCTGTGAGGAATAAATGAGTTGCTGGATCTAAAGCATGGTGAGAGGGCCTCTCTGGTAACAGAGGAGCCAGAGCAGGGCCCGGAAGCTAGAGTGAGGTACCTGTGCCGGTGCCAGGGAAGTGAGAGGAGAGGACATCTGATGTAGGCATGGATTCTTCAATGAAGAGCAGGGGGGCAGTAGGAGGCCCGTCTTGGCCAGACTTGGTCACTGGGGGCCTTGGGAACATCAAGCTAACTGAGAATGTGAGAAAGCTGGGATTCCTTCTTCTCAAATGGAGAGATGGCATTCACAGCTGGGAGCAGGAGTGAGTCGTGCATGATTTTAGAAATTAATCCATATTACAAATGACCAGAGTTGGAAAGAGCATTGGTCTGGAAGGCAGGAAATCTCAGCCCTGCCTCAACACACTAAAAACTTTCTCTTTGTCTATGGGCAGGAATTTCCTTTCTCTAAGTCTCAGTTTCCCTGTTTCTCCTCTGGCTCTAATATTCAGTGATTTCTGATTGGTGAGCATTCTCCTTCGTGTTTAACCAGGGGAGAAAAGATTATGCTGAATTATGATTTTTAAAAAAGGAAGAAAGAAAAGAAACTTTTAAGATTTAAGAGAGCCAGTGAACTGTGCACCATTTCTGGCAATCCCTGGCACATGTTTCGTAACAGTAGCAGCTTGCTTACTCCTTATAGAATATTTGTAGAAAAGAAGGTACAGATTGTAAGCAGGAAGACACTCGAGATGTTGAATATCTTTGAATGTCTGATAAGAAAAGGGAAAGGGGGAAATGGCATTTAATGTTAATTCTATTCATTCAATAAACATGTGTCAAGTGCACACCGTGAGCCTGTGCGTGGGGCCCATGTGAATCCCACTTGATTTGGGTCCTCAACAAGTCACAGTCTAGTATAGGGGATAAACATGCAATAGAAAATACACTCTACAGACTCGGTGTAATAAGAGCTGAAGAAAGGGAGGATGCCTCCCAACGGGGATTAAGAAAGAGTTCCTACAGGGGGCTGTTGAACTAACCCTTAAATGATGAGTAAGATCTTCCAGATTGAGAATGTGGAAAAGGGGACATTCCAGGCTGAGACAGCTGCATGAATAAAGGATTGCAAGTGGGAAAGTATGGGTATTTTAGGGTACAGAGGTGGGCCACTTTTCAGAAACCCAGAAGCATGGGAGATCTCAGAGAAGGGTCTCAAAACATAAGATGTCTGTTTTAATTTTTAGTCCATTGTAATTGATTTCCTTTATGGTTTCTACCAGAGAATTTTCCCCAAATGTTCATTTGAGGGACAAAAAACCATTAATAAGATGCTTAGGAAGATGATGTCAATATTTTAGAACCCAGCCCAGGTGTGATCTGCAAATCTGCAGGCATGTGGAAATGACCGAAGTTCTTAAGAAATGGATCATGGTTTTCATTCTTTGGCTTATTATTAGGAGTAGGAAATCTATTGTACTCAGAATGACAGATGGTGGTGGGGACTCAGTGATTGTGATTAGGGGACTTGGAGAATTTATATATCCAGGTCTCTGCAGAGGAGTGACCTGGAGTGAGGTATGAGTGGTTTTCAAAAATAAAGATTTTGTGCCTACATTTTCAAAGCTGATCTAGCCCTGTCACGGATGAACTCTGGACTTTCAGCCTAATCAACTGACCTTTGGTTGACTTAGCTTCTTCCTCAGAAAACTGTGGCAATGCTACAGTGCCCTGAGTCACTGTGGGAGGTAGGGTGGGGGTGTGAAGAGCCTTGGGACAGGTGTCAGGCGATAGGGGTTTTAGGAAGGCACTCCAGGTTATCTGGGCTGACCTCAGGCTTGCATAGCCCTGTGTGTAAACCTGCTCTCCTCATTCTAAGAGCAGTGGCACCCCTATCCATGGCATGGGCTAGCAAAAGAATTAAGTAAGGTCATGGATACATGATAAAAAATATAACAAGACTACAAAAATGTAAGTGATTAGATAGAATTACTTAATAATTAGCTGATTTATATATGAGTGATTATTAAACATTAGTTAAAAACATATATATGGAATACATTCAATCAAAGGATATGTTTGCTAGCCAAATCATATATATTTAGTACAAAATTCACCTACAGTGCAACGATTATAAAAATTTCAGATGAGGGGTGCGTGAGTGGCTCAGTTCGTTAAGCATCTGACTTCCTCTCAGGTCATGATCTCGTGGTCCATGGTTTCAAGCCTCACGTCACGCTCTGTGCTGACAGCTCAGAACCTGGAGCCTGCTTCAGATTCTGTGTCTCCTTCTCTCTCTCTGCCCCTCCCCCACTTGCACTCTGTCTATCTATCTCTCAAAAATAAATAAACACTATTTTTTTTTAATTTCAGATGAGAGATTGGAAGGAATGTTAAGATTTGCCTGAAAAATTCCTTGGGATTAAAAAAAAAAGCAAGATGCAAAAGTACTTGTTTCGGTCTAGTTAAGACCTAGGCTGGAAGATGCTTCAGAAACTGGGCCTTCAACGTGGAGGCTGGGCATTGTTGGCCCAGGGCAGGCCAGTCCTCTGATGCATCTCTTGGGACAGCTCTCAAGTTTGAAAAGCTCCTTCTTGCGTTTGCTCTCTTAACTTTTGGAATCTTAGAAAATCAGAAACCGAAGTGCCCTTGAAGTCCATCTAAGCCCACCCCCACAGAATGAGGAATTCCTCCTCTGCCTCAGCTTCCTGGGCTGTGGGTTTCCTGGCTTTGACCAGATATTTTCCCTCATGAGTTTCTCTGAGGGAAACCTCTGCCAGAGAAAGCCATACCACCACTGAGTAGTCTAACTGTTAGAAAAGATGTACCTCTTTCTTTGCCGTGGCCCCAGTTCTCTTGAGACCATTACTGAAGCGGGTGGCTGAACTGATATTCAGAATCTTAACTTCACAGAGCAAGTCCTCCCTGCCTGCGATTTGATCATCCTCCAGACACATGGAAACCTAAAATTATCTTTTTTTAATTCCCAGTTCCTTTAGACCTTCCTCATTTCCTCCTTTCTCCAAGTCTTTTCTCATTTTGGACCCCAGTGCTTCACCTCTGACTCATCTGCCTCTCTCCTACTGTCTTCCTACTTGAGGCCTCCCTTTAGTGGAAGCCTGCGCCCTTCCTCTAAGATACTTTCCCTGACCTCCCTTAGAAACTATTAGTCCTCCATTCAGACTCCAGTCATGCTCTACTGTCTACCATCTTCATTTCTGCCTTAGCTACATGTCTAAGAGTAGACGGTAAAAGAAAAGGTGATGCTGTCTTTTCATTGACCTACATTTTGGGGTGTGTTGAAGCTATCGTTCACATTCAACTTGAAGAGTGTGTAATGTCCTCTACATAGCAGTCTTGGCTAATTGTGCTACTTAATATTTATATCCATGGTGGGGATATTGGAAAAGGAGTATCATTACCTGACTTGCTACTATAAAAAAATTAGGTGTGATTCTGTCATTATGGGAGACGTCATATGCTGTCATGAACACAAACTAAAAGGCTTAGATCTCAGCAGATGGACAATGCTGGGTCTGCAGGTCCACCTTCTTGTGGTGCCACATTTTATTTCGACTCTAAGATGTGGATAATAATATCCTCAAGACAAGGCTCTTTTGAGGCTCAACTGAGGTCTTATGTGACAGTTCCTGGCTTATAGGAGCTGTTCCGTAAGTGTTAGATGGAGCTGAGTAAAGTAGATTTACAATTCAGTATGACCTTTTAAATTAGAGAAGTTGACATGGATGTGCAGGATTATGCTTAATTGAGGGAAAATGAGTTCTCTGATGGGAAAAGAGTAAACAATTATTATACGAGAAAGGGGGATGACCGCTTATGCTCAAAATAAATACCAGAGTATCGTGCAAATAGCAGGAGGTATTATGTGAAGAATGCAGAAGTTAGAAATTAGCATGTTAAATATTATTCGGTGATACATTATCGTCAAAATTCTTTAGGCCTTGTTTATTGTTCTTTGTGTCTCTGCACTATCACTGAAACCTTAAACAAGACCATGCACATCAGAACCTCAACCTTCTTGTATGCAAAATCTAGATGTTTGGAAGAAGTGATCTCTAAGACCTCACCTGGCTCTACGATGCTGAGACTCTAGAATTTTTAACTCAATGCAAAAAGTCTTGGATTAAAAAAAATACCAAAACCCATTGCATTTATGTACAATAGCATTGGGAAATGCTACGGAAAGGCTATTTCAATGCCAGCCACCAGTCATTAGGAAGGATATTACTGTAAGGGTGGAGGTATGGGGGTGTGTGCGAATAGCTTTCTTTCCATTCCCATTGAAGACAGAGCCAAAGGAAACTCACTTGAATTGCATAAGGGAAGTCTTTCCAACTATCCGGGGTGTGTTACCCAGAAACGGTTACCAAAGAGAGCTGGGGAAATCAGATCTTTAAGAATAGCAGAGCAAAGGGTTTTAGCAAGTGGCTCTGTGAAGCTTTTCCCAGCCCCTGGGCTCTCAGGCACATCTGTGTGCTAGGTTGGCCACCAGGCATCCACAGCTCTGTGTCCTGGCCCAGTTCTAGTTCCTTCACTTTCACTCAGTGTTAGTAGGCAGGGTGACTCAGAGCCAAATGGGTGAGCTAGATTCTTTGTTGCTCAATGTTTTATTATTAGCAGTTAGATTACACTGGACAGTGCTAATGTGCTCTACAATGAATTTTATTAGCTGCTCTTTACAATCATTTTGAAGCACATTGGCTGTTTCCTTTTTTTTTTTTTTTTTTTTTTTTAAGATGGAAGTGCTGACATTCTGAGAGATGTGGGCAAAAAGTCAGAGATGACACTGGAACATATAACCTCCCAGGCCTGAGCCCTTAACTTAGTCTTCTTATGTCCATGCTACCTATTTAAAATATATGAGAAATGAAGCATGCAAGTGTGAGGGACAGAAAAATGGATAAATTATACACCAGAGCACTTCATGATGCATATTCAGAGATAGAAGAAGAATATAGAAAATTCAGCCAAAAGGTATAAACATTAGGCTCACTGTGATAGAAGAAAACATGGGCACCAAAGTGAGTGGCCTGGGTACTTTGGGCCATGGAGCTATGGGAGTGTGCCCCATATGTCCTTCCTTGAAAAACCCAGAGTGGCTCAAGGGAAATGAGATGATGCAGGAGTGGTACTCAGAGAACAGGGTTCTCGTCCTGACAATGCCATCGACTTGCTGTGGGAACTTGGGCACATGTCTTTCTGGCTCTGGGCCTCAGTTTCCTTCTCTGTGCTGAAGCAGGTCTGTGGGCTGTTGGGGAGCAGGAGCTGTGGGCGGTTAGTAGGTGAACAACCTCTCTCTGTTCCTGTGTTACTGAGTGATGTCACTGTGGATGGGTGGGTGCTTCGGGGACCAGGTGCTACTAGGAGGTGGGTGTCGTATCCTCTGGAAGATTGTGGGTATCAGAATCATCCAGGGTTGTCCGGCCACAGCTAGGGCCACCATGGCACAGAGCACCATATACAGAGTGGGTATTCAGTAAATGCCTGTCACAGGAATGCATTAGGCTCAGCTGTGTGCAAAAAAAAAAAAAAAAAAGAAAAGAAAAGAAAAGAAAAAGAAAAGAAAAGAGAACAAACCAAACCAAAAAAAACCATAACAAACAAACAAAAAAAACGAAACCCAAGAAACAGTGGTTTAGATAAGACAGATGTTTCTTTCTCTACCACTATGGTAGACAGAAGAATGGCCACCCAAAAGTGACCATGTCCTAATCTCTGGAACCTATGAATATGTTAGGCTATATGATGGAAAAGGAGAGTTAAGGAGGCAGGTGTAATTAAGATTGCTAATAAACTGACCTTAAAATATGGAGCTAGGCCTGAATTATCTAGGTGGGACCAATGTACTCTCAAGGGTCCCTAAAAGTAGAAGATGGGATCATAAGAAAGAACCAGAGTGAAAATAGCATAAGAAGAATTGGCCTCATGTTACTGGCTTTGAAATAGGCTAAGAGAGTCATGATCCAAGGAATATAGGTAGCTTCTAGAAGTTAGAAAAAATAAGGAAACAGATTTTCCCCTACAGGCTCCAGAAAGGAATCCACCCAATGACACCTTGATCTTAGCCCAGTAACATCTCTATCAGACTTCTGATCTACTTAACTGTAAGATTTAAAAAATTATGTTGTTTTAAGCCCCTGAGATTCTGGTTATTTGTCAGAGCAGCAATAAGAACCTAATACAACCATCCACCAGACATCCAAGGTGGGCAGCTTGAGATAGCGAGTTACAGTCCCAGGAATCAGGGACTCAGGCTCCTTTTCTTCTTTGCTCTAGTGTTTGATTTCCATTCTCAAGGCCAGCTTCAGGACAAAGATAGTTGCTGGAGCTCCAACCATTGCATCTGCTGTCTGAGTAGAAAAGAAAAGAAATAAGAGTGAAGCTCTCTGTCTGAGAAGAGTTTCTGGAAACCACACATACTTCTGCTGACTTCTCACCAACTAGGGCCTAGACATTTGGGCAACACCAAGCTGCAGGAAAGGCTGGAAAATCCAGCTGACTAATTCTGTGCTCAGTCAAAAACCAGAGTAATTACTGAAAAGGAGAGATTGGGTGTGGAGAGGCAACCAGCAGACTCAGCCATGATCATGACAGTCTTTTTCTGTTTCTAGAACAGATTTTTAAGAGTCTGAGCTCTACTCTCCAAACTTCCTCCTGATGCACCATGAAAAAGCACATAGACTCTCAGGGGCTATTTTCTTGTCGCCCAGCCCTTTCTTCTTGGCCTGACACACCTTCAGTGTTCCCCTTCACTTCACTGCCTTGTAGAGCTTATGGCTCTCTGCCCGGTTTGCCACGGTCTTTGTTCAAGCAGAGGCACGCCACCTCTGGTCTGGATTCTTTCTGAAACCTTTGGCACTCTCTTGAGGTAGATGGAGTAGTTATAATTATCTTCAGTTTCCTCCAGATAAAGAAAATAAAACCCAGGGAGGTGAAGAGCCATGGCCAAGGTCACAGCTGGTAAATGGCAGGGAAGTAGCATCGAAAGGTGCTTGGCTGGGTGTTGGCTGCTTAATTGCACTAGAGTCATTTTCCGTTGCTAACCAGGGCTCGGGATAGGAAATGAAATCACTGATCATATCCTGGGATAAGTTTTCTAACTTATCAAAAATGGTGGCAACTTACAATCGACTACCTGTGATGCAGGGTGCTGAGCACAGAGGGTAGGAGTGAAAGAAGAAGACATAGAAAATAAGGATGGAGTTGACCATAAGGTGGGCTTCTTCATTCTTAGTATCTGTGTTGAGATGTTGGTAGCCCACAAATGGAATTTTGTCACAACTCCATTTCCTCACCCCCACCTCCATCACCGGAGCCTCTACTTTGATGTTTCCAGGGCAGAAACACTGAGATTGCTTTGCATTCCTTTACCTCTCTCCAACCCCCCCACCCGCATTCCCCCATTTCTTAGCGATTGACAAGTGCTACAGATTGTAAATCGGCAAAAGGCTTCTCTTATCCATTTCCTTCTTGCCATTTCCATTGCCATAGCTCTTCTGCTTTGTTTCAGTTACTTTTGCCCCATCTTCCCCCTCTTCTTTCCTACAACGCTGTCACATGGACTTTCTAACATGTACTGAATCATTCCACCATTCCAAAAACTTCAGTGGCTCTCCCATCACTGCAGAATGTAGTCCCAACCCTGCCCTTTCCAATGTTGCTGACTCATTCACAGTATGCCCGTAAATGGAGTCCCCTTCTCCTACCACCATTCAAATCCAAATCTTATATGATTCAAAACTGGCACAAATGACATTTGATCTAGGAAATCTTCTTTGATACCGTTACCCATGTACCTTAAGGTGGGAACAATTCCCTCTACTTCCCTATTATCCTTTGGAATTTTATTTTTTCTTTGTAATTGTATTTATTTGTATAATTAGTTGGCGAAGTTTTACTTTCTCTAATCCTTGTTTAAGTTCTATGAAGACACGGTCCATATCCTTTTTGATCACCATTTTATGACCAGGGCACAGTGCCTGGCATATTGTAGCTATTCCGGAAGTATTTCTTAAATGACCGAATGTATCACTTGAGTTAGTTCCTATGGTTGCCCCATTATATCAGTATCCCTTGAATATTTAATATCTATATAGAGATAGAGCTATGTATATTTATTATCTACCTATCTGTCTCTCTATCTCTCTCTCTATCTATTCTCTATTTATCTATATATCGACACTGAAGCTCTTCACCCCACTTACCAACTAGCCAATCAACCAAGAGAGAAATAAATAAATAAAATCATTCTGAATAAGAACCCCAAGTGAAAAAGGGGTCAACATATTCTGAAAATCTCTTTAAATGATTCCTCTTCCATCTCTTCCACCACTGCTCCTGGTAAAGGCTATGACATTCACTTTCTGTCTTGTGTTAAAGTTATTTGTATGCATGTCTTTCTCTGCCCATCCAGACAAAACACTGGATTGTGTCTAACTCGTCTCTGTGTCGCTACCCTCCAGGACGCTGGTTGTCTCCTGCATTCAGGAACAGAATGGTAAGGAAACTGGATGCTTCAGAGGAATGCATGTTGTAAATTTAGGAAACATTCTTTTTTTTTTTTTTTTTTTTTTTGCCCAGAGCAAAGGAATATTTAGAAAGCCCAACCTCTTGGGCCCAAGAGAGCCCTTTTGATAAAGAGAATGCTTGGTTATATATATAAAAAAAAAAGTTTCAGAGCAAAGGCCAAACATTTCAAAAGGCGAACAGATGGGCCCTGCAGGTAGTGTTCACCACCTAACTGGGATGCTTTCAACTGCCCAAGCTAAAATTGGTGCTAGGGGCTAATGTCTGCTTGTCTTACCTCGTTAGGAAGTCTCTCTCTTTCTAAGATATGTTTCAGGGAAAGAAGAGAAATGAAGGAGAGGCAAAACAGACAGCTGCTAGATTGCCACTGGAGGGAAACAGGGTCTAGACATGAAGAATGAACTTGAAGAGTGAACTGGCCCGTCTCACCTTTCATCTCTTTTTATTACTACTCCACACTCCCATGTCAAGCTTCATTTCCCATTAGCATCCTTCCAAAGAAAGGAGCTTGCCTTTTTTCCTGCCTCCCCTAAGCTTCCAAAGGCACTTCTGATCTCTTTTGCTAGAACTAGCTGAGCAGGGCCACGACCTCTCTCTGGCCTGCCACTCTGAGGAGGCACAGAGAGCAGAGAAGGTGACAGGCAGGCGACCTACCTTACAGTGGGAGTAGGGAGTGCCTTGCCTAAATTAGCATCACAGAGAGAGTTCGGGGCTCTCCTTCCGATTTGATTCTGGCATCAGAGACTGGCTCACAGTGGCGGTCTGAGGCGGATGCTGTAGGGGTGCAGGAAAGAGAGGTAGAAATAGTATCATAGTTAATTTACCACTTGACACACAGAGAGAGGGCAGGAGAGGGTGACAAAAATATAACAAATGACAACAAATAGTGGATAATCTCCTATCCACGTGCATAAGCATCTACTGAAGCCACAGGGCAGAGCCATCTTGGGGTCTGAAAGAAACTGGTTTGGGAAGAGGCATTTGTCACTGATTTTCCACAAAGTGGACATGCAAGAATTCACCCATTTGTCTGGGCAAAATATATCTGTATAATCATAATATCCTTTATACTTTTCATTGTTGAATGAACACTTAATTCATGGTTGCTTGGCCATTGACGCATTGATCTGAAACCCATTTTGGGGGGGGTGAATAACACTGGGTTACAAGGCAGTTGAAAGCACACCAGGAGGAACGGTGATGTCTGCTCTAGAAACACCGGCCACACCATGAATTATTGGGCCCACGGACCCTTCTCTTGAGTCATTGGCAGGTGGAGGAGATGTCTAGTTTAAAACTGTGGCTTAGACTCTGGCCAGTGAAGGCCTGTGGACCAGGCTGACAACAAATATGTCCTCCTTTTAGTGGGGAGAGGACTCTGGGGCAGAAGCAGGAGTTTCCTCCTCAACATACCACAGTGTCCACCCCAGAGAAAGACCTCAGAAAGAGGGCCTGGAGGTGTTAAATACACACGGCACAGACACACTGCCGCTCCAGCGAAGGCTTTTAGGGAAGAGTTCCAGCCAAACGTGAGACCATCAGAAGAGCCTGGGGGAACCCTCTACCCTGTCCACAAACACACACACACCAAGCCCAGAAGGACTTCTCGTTGGAGATGGGGGCAGAGGAAAGGCCTCGACACATGCTGTCTTAAAAAATTCTATCATGGGGGTGCCTCGGTGGCAGAGTCCGTAAAACGGCCAACTTTAGCTCATGTCATGATCTCATGGTTCATGAGTTCGAGCCCCACGTCAGGCTCTGTGCTGACAGTGTCTAGAGTCCGCTTCGGATTCTCTGTGTCTCTGTCTGCCCTTCCCCCGCTTGCGCTTTGTCTCTGTCTCAAAAATAAACAAACACTAACCAATTTTTTAAAAAAAAGAAGATAAAAAGAATTCTTTCATGTAAAAGGAATGAATACATTGCACTGAGGATGTAGAGAGAAGAAACACATTTGGAAAGACTTACCGTGGGGCCCCGGTCTGCAGTCACTGCTGACGTGCAACCTTCTTACACATAGCTGTGAAATCGGGAGTCCGCCCCTGCAGAGAGGCAAATGAAATCATCTGAGTCGGAATGCAGGCTGCTTTAGCTGGACAAGAGCCTGGTCTTGGAGCTCTCCTGCCCTTCATCTTGAGTCCTGCCTCTCTGGCATCCCCGAAGCATGCACCTTATACTCAAAGTTCCAACCGTCACATTACCATTCCAGGCGTCAGGATAACAGAAAAGATAAAAGAGCACACTCATTATCTTTGAATCCAGGTTACCAGGAACTGCTGTCCAACACTTCTGTTTATATTCTATTGGTCAGATTTCATCACATGGATGCCCATAATTGCAAGAGATACACACTAGTATTGTGTTTGCTTCAAGTACCTTTCCTTGGGGTCCCTGGGTAGTTCAGACAGTTAAGCATCTGACTCTTGGTTTCAGCTCAGATTATGATCTCACCGTTCGTAGGACTGAGCCCCACATCAGGCTCTGTACTGACAGTGTAGAGCCTGCTTGGGTTTCTCTATCTCTCTCTGTCACACACACACAGAGTAAATAAATAAACATGAAAAAAATAAAGTACATCTCTGTATCTTATTTAAAAAAGTGGGTGCGCTCTCATGCATGATTTGCATCCTTGCTCGAACTATCTTGCACATGCAGACACACTTAGTTGTTTCTAATAGTTGAATGGATGCACACTTATTGAAATAATCACTTGACATTTAAATGATCTCCTCCTCATTCTTATCACCCCCCCCACCCCCACTGCAATTGATCTTGCAGTAAATATCCTTGACTGCCTCTCTAGAGTACATGGTGAGCCGTACTTTATCTGTTGTTCTTTGTCTTAGCCTGTATTCCCCGGAAGTCACAGCAATTATGTCATTTTACTTTATTAAAGAATCCCATCTCAGCCACTATGAACGAGAAGGGGAACAAAGCAGGGAAGGAGGGAGAGTCACTATAAAAATTATTAATGAGTTGGTCATTACTAAGTGGTACTGGTTGCTCAGTACATCGGCCTGGACCCCTAAGAAGCTTTAGAAACTACATTTGAGGACTATCTATTAATGGGGGAAGAAAAGAGAAGGAGTTTATCCCCCGGCACCTGTCTTCCATTGGACAAAGTTTTACCCCACAGAGTGTTACCCGTGTACTTCTAGGAATATGCATATTTAGGGTTACAGACCTGATCCTGCACAATGTTAGTAAGAAAGGCCCAGGGGAGGAGACGAGCAGTGCTCAGTGAACAAGAGACTCTGTTTGTACCTGTAGAGTTCAGCAGAAGCCACCCAAAACGGAAAGAAGAAACATGTGGGGCCAAAAAAATCTGCCCTTGTACAAAGGATGGACTGCATCAGACATCTACTAGGACCCCCTGCAGATCTGTTCATTATCCTTATTGTTTTGGGTTCTCATACGGGGAATAATCTTTGTGAGACCAAGATGCCCTTGCTTTTTTTCTGTGAGGCGAGACGAAAGGTCGGTCAGTCACAGTCTTCATCAAGGTGGCCTTGACTCCCGAATCAACATTCCTTCTATCTCTCTTGAACCGTGTGTTCTAGACTTCCCTTTCCTTTTTTTTTTTCTTTATATTTTTATTTATTTCTAGGAGAGAGAGAGAGAGAGAGAGAGACAGTGTGAGCAGGGGAGGGTCAGAGAGAGAGGGAGACACAGACTTTGAAATAGGCTCCAGGCTCTGAGCTGGCAGTCAGCACAGAGCCCGACGCGGGGCTCGAACCCACGAACCGCGAGATCATGACCTAAGCGAAAGTCGGAAAGTCGGACGCTTAACCGACTAAGCCACCCAGGCGCCCCTAGACTTCCCTCTCCTTGACTGGTGCTTCACCTGGTCTGGTTTGCACGTCTCGCAGAGTGACCAGTTACACATCACAACAAAATACACCCTCCAGCTGCCCTCTCCCTCAGCCACACTCATGCGACCACTGCCTTAGTTCAGATCTGCTTCATCTCTTGCCATGACTGTTACAAACCCCTTTCCAGTGATCTCCCAGGTCCTCCATTCCACATTCACAACTATAGCAAGATGAAAATTTCTCAAACTATAGCTTAGTTTATATGTTTCTAAGGACAACAGTAGCTTCCCGTTCCTCATGCAATGAAGTCTGAACTCCTCAACTACGAATTTAAAGCCCTGGTTAATTAGGATCTGACACCTGTTCAAGTGTCCAGCCTTACCTCTTCCTTCACCTGCCCCTGTGCTAGTCTCACATACTGCAGTCTCAGATGACCTCTCTGATTTTCTTCTTTCCTATTGCCGTGCCTTTTCTCATGCTATTCCCATTATATAGGTGCATATCCAAACCTTACTTGTCTTCGAAGGCTCAATGCAATGAAGATTATCTACTAACCTGGGAAGGGGTGAGGGAAATTGAAGAGAAGGGCTGGGGGCTATATCAAGGTCAACAGAAAGCTCTGTCAGTAGTCAGTTTAGGGACCCATTGTCCTGTGACTGGGTACCCTTCCCTCTTTAACAGGCTACCTCTAGTCTTCTTCCTAGGAATTCATGCTTCTCTGGTTTTGATATATCACTCTTTTCTTAGGCTAAAGACTTCAGAACCCAAAACAGATTTAATGGTGAACATCAATATGTAATACTTTAGACTAAACAGGACAAAAATAATTTCTGTGAATTCTTTGTTTAACTAAGGAAACCACACTAGTATACTCTAATGCTTCAGTGATTATGTCACATAAACAAGTTTGGTTCTTTTTTTTTTTTTTAGAGAGAGACTAGGGCAAAAAAGCGATTTGAAGAGCTTTATATATGTGTGTGTGTGTGTGTGTGTGTGTGTGTGTGTGTGCTGAGCAATAAGTCACTTATATTTTCCGGAATTTTTCTTGAGAGCATATTTGACAAATACGGTGGCAATTATTTATAGACTGACTAGTATATTCCAGGGACGGTAGTAGTGGCAAATGAGACATATACTTTGCCACCAAGGGGATTAAACATGAGTCAATAAAATAGACAAGTGAGTAGGAAGTTAAATATTGGAGGAGAAATGATGCCATGAGACGCACCTGAGGGACTAGCAAGGGGGTGGGAATGTGTGGTACCAGCACAGGGGACGAGGAAAAAAATGACAGGCAACCTGAGTCAGTCTAAGAGAAGGGCTCTGTGACAAACATGCATTTATCTGTTTCACTAGTGATTTTCCAATCATTTGTTTGTTCTTTCCTCGGACAGGCACTCTCGGTTTGTACGGCTTTCACTTCCAACCCTTTTTCCTTTTTTTTTTTTTTAAAGTTTTCTTTATTTCTGAGAGAGAGAGAGAGGGAGAGAGAGCATGAACAGGGGAGGGTCTGAGAGAGAGGGAGACACAGAATCTGAAACAGACTCCAGGCTCTGAGCTGTCAGCATAGAGCCTGACGCGGGGCTCGAACCCACAAACTATGAGATCGTGACCTGAGCCGAAGTCGGACGCTTAACCGGCTGAGCCACCCAGATGCCCCCCAACCCTTTTTCCTAATGGCCGTCCAAACAGGGGTGGCCTTTTGACCCATTTGTAGCCAATAAGGTAAAAGGGTGAAATTGCTGTGGAGGTCCTAGAAAAATCGTGATTTCTTGACAAAGATGTCATCAGTTTCCTTTCTTCTTTCTTTCCCCTGGATTATATAGGCAATGGCTGCGCCTGCAGCAGTCAGAATGTAACCAT
The DNA here is from genome assembly GCF_003009895.1 of Hyaena hyaena. Lineage (NCBI taxonomy): Eukaryota > Metazoa > Chordata > Mammalia > Carnivora > Hyaenidae > Hyaena > Hyaena hyaena. The sequence goes on along the minus strand of NW_024080716.1, from coordinate 1,005,056 downwards.
GAGGAAAAAGCCCAGAGAAATTCAACGTCACAGAATCGCCGTGACGTCACTGAGCCTTTAAACTAACGCCCGCGATCCTCTTCCTCCGTAAGTCTTATGTGAGAAAAATAAACCTCCGTTTCTTTGAGTCACTGTAGTTGTGTTTTCTGTTACTGGCAACAGAAGGCATTCTCAAGAAAACCGGGAGTGTGCCTTGGGCCAGGCCTTTTGTTTGGGGAGCTCTTAATAAAGCTGTCTGTTGCAAACACCTTAAAGAAGAGAGTCCCCCCGTCCCCCCTCCCCCCGCAAAGGAGCAGGTGATAACATCTGCTCAGTGGCTCCTCTTCAGTGAGTGAGGCCCTAAGATTTATAACGGGGAGAGCGAGACAAGAGTTATAGGTGTCTGGCCCCTCGTCTCCGCACCACTGTATATTTCTTTAATGAAGTGTGAGACCAGAACTCCATAAATTCACATAGTAGCAGCAGCGGGCAGCAGCTCGTCAGCAGAGCTATTCAGGGAGCCCAGCATCACGCTTTACGTATTAGAGAAGTTCACAGCTGGTTAAAAATAGGCTTGGAGAGAAGTTGCTTTTAGACCACAGCTCATTTTGGATTTCTCTGGAGCCCCATTCTGGGCCACAATGTATTTCCTTTTTCTCTTTAGCTCGAGTAGGAGCACCCAGGCGGCTCAGAGACAATAGATGCATGGTTATCTCTAGGTCTGTTGTCGCTGAAAGTGGAGCTAAGGAGGGAAAACATCCCTTGGGCACGTGGAGGATTACAGCTTTGTACCAAGTCCAGCACTGACTGAGTCTTTACCATGGGCCAGGCTTTGGGCTTTACGTTCTCCAAACAACCTTATTGTGAACAAATACTAGTAACTACCTCGTTTCTCTGATGCGGAACCTGAGGTTCAGAACAGATAAGCAACTTATTTAAGGCCATACAGCTACTACGCAGCAGGACCAGGATTTGAACTGAGGCCCGTCTGGTTCCATTGAGAGCCTGTGTTCTTCTTTTTTCTTTTTTTTCAATGTTTGTTTATATTTGAGAGAAGAAGAGAGACAAAGCACAAGTGGGGAGAGGCAGAGAGAGAGGGAGACACAGAACCCGAAGCAGGCTCCAGGCTCTGAGCTGTCAGTACACAGCCCGACGTGGGGCTCGAGCTCACGAACTGTGAGATCATGGTCTGGGCTGAAGTCAGACCCTTAACCAACTGAGCCTCCCCAGAGAGCCTGTGTTCTTAACCTCCACTCCTGCTAGGTACGTGGGACTTTCCACATCACTCCTAATCTCATGTTGATCCTCCAGCAGCCTTGCTAACAAAAGTAGGCAAGACAGGAAGATGACCCCAGCTTCCAGAGGAGAAAATTAAGGACCAGAGAGATGAAATGATTTGCCAAGGTCACCCAGCAAAACTAGGTCAAGTCAGTAAAACTAGGACTTGAACCGTAACTTCTGACTTGCTCTCCCAAGGCAAGTTGAGTGCTCAAGCCCTTCAGTTCCGAGAGAACATTCTGAATTTCAGGGGGCTGACTTCTGAGATTCAATAGCAGGCCCTGTATCAAGGAACGAAATAACCCAGGGCTAGCCTGATTTATTCAGTCTCTTGTAGATAAATTCCTACCTAGTCCATCAGTTAAATAGTATTTGGTACTGACATTTTAAATTCCAAATATAATATTATTTTCACTGTTAATTTAACAGTCCTTCAAATAATGGGAGGAGAGTGAGCTGGAAAGGATAGACGTCTTTAATAGGGCACTGCCAATTTAGCTGATAAAGCTAGAATAATATCTCTTTGAACATTTAAATTATCCACTGACAAGGAAGGTGAGAATTAGCTTATAAGGGGGAGAGGGTAGGTATTGTACATGTGAGTATTTTTTTTTAAACACCTGAGTTTTGAAAAATAAAAGTGGTCTGCCCACATTTTCAAGCACAGTGGTAATCAAAAGAGAGCTCTATGGAGGTAATAATACCTTGTATTTAAATACTGCTTGTCTCTGAGGAGTTCAAAGCACTCTATAATCATTTCCTTATTATGATTCTCCAAACTTCCTGGGTCAAAAAGTTACAAAGTTTATACCTTGACTGTCTGGCCTCAGTTTCCTCCCTGGAAATCCGAGGAGAAAAAGCAGGCTGTTATCCAAGAGCTCTGTCCTGCCCAAACATCTCCCACTCCTTCCCCACTCACCCCACCTGCCTCCTTAGACCGTGTCCTGATCATCCTCCTTCCCTACTTAGAATATTTCGTTTTCTTTTCTAGATTGAACTGGTGACTCTCATGACATAGAACCATACAAGTTTTAAAATTTTTTAAATGTTTATTTTTAAGAGAGAGAGAGAGAGACAGAGAGAGAATGAGCGGGGGAGGGCAGAGAGAGAGGGAGACACAGACTCGGAAGCAGGCTCCAGGCTCTGAGCTGTCAGCACAGAGCCGGATGCGGGGCTCTGAACCCACAAACCGTGAGATCGTGACCTGAGCAGCAGTCGGATGCCCAACCCACTGAGCCATCCAGGCGCCCCCCTACAAGATTTTAGTTAAAAGAGTGATTCCAGTGAGCTGGAGGCTGATGAAATAGTTCCAGGTGTGGATGGAGAAGGGTCTCGTCGTCAGAGTGGTTCCATTTTTATCCACTTTTATACGTTAGAGACCTGCATGACAATCTATATTTAAAGAGGATTTGGGCTGTTAATAAATTGATACCTGCTGATCTAGTCTAACTCCTTCATTTTGCTGGTGGAAAAACTGAGGCCGTGAGCCGGGGCATAACTTGTTCAAAGTTCCACTCCAACTCTTGGGTGGCCCACTCATCCCTGAACCTTGGCCTCTGGGCGCCAGTCTGGGGCTCTGGGCAGGCCACCAGGTTGTTTTCCCTGAGCTGTCACTTTCACCGGCATCACCCCGGTGATAAATGTAGACCGCAGCTGTGGGCTCACACCTAGGGTGGTTTGAATGTCCCTGACAGAACAAAATCGACTTCCTTTTTTAGAGTTAAAGGGACTCGTTTTACTGGGAACACCAGACTAGGTCACACAGGAAGAAACAGGTGCCATTTTCACTCAGTCCCAAAATGCTTCTCCACCTCAACTAGGTCATGAAGAAAAAAAGTGTAAGCGCAAACATACACGTACGTTGATATACTTACTGCCTTCCAATGAGCTCAAAGCATACACACATATGCGCATACACACAGACACACAGACACGTACTTTGTTAGTTCGAATAGTATTGGCAGCTTCTTTTTGCAGTGAGAAAATGAAGGCAGAGAGTAAACTGAGCTTGACTCAAATCATCACCTGAAGTGGTGATGTTGGTGTAGAACCTTCTGTACATTTGTTGGGTACAGTGTGTAGTTGGAGCAAAGTCTGGGAGGCTGAGGCCCCAAGCTCTAGACCCGCGTTGGACTGTAACAATGGGTAAGTGCTTTACCCTCTGAGTGTTAGTTTCCCCATATGGTAAATGGATAGGGGAGAGGTGTTGGCCGTTTTCTTTCTGTGGTTCCTGTCTCTCTGCTAGAAGTTACATGAGGGTATTCTAGCCTTTGCAGAGTGTGCAGTGTGAATCCTGTGGAGTAGTTTTCCAGGGCCTTGGACCAGACCACATGCAAAGGGCTGAAGCTATCCTAGAAGAAGAATCCAATTCCTAGCTCCTGTCATGTACTCCTGGGGCTGAAAACAAGAACACCTTGTGTTTATATGTGTTTGGTAGGTGGAGTGTTCACTGTAGTGTGTGTAGCGAGTAGTGTATAGTGGGTCCCAAACTCTTAGGCAATGGGATGCCTGAGTGCTTCTGTTGGTGTGAAATTTGCCACCCTGGCCTTAAGGAGGCAGGCTAGAAGCAAGATGGGGGGGGCTGGTTCTGTTAGATACCCCAGAAGTACGCTAGGCATTAGTAACAGTTTTAAGCTCTTGTTACCTTTCTTCCCTTTCATTATCCTGAGAATACTAGTTAACTCATTAAGTTATCCTGATAGTGTTCCCAAGAAGATGTAGCCAACAAGCTCTTGAGAAGATGCTAAATGAGTCACTAGGGAAATACAAATCAAAACCATAATGTAATACCACCTCCCACCCACTAAAATGGCTAAAATCTTTATAAAAGGAAAATAACAAGTGTTGGTGAGGATGTGGAGAGATGGAACCCTTATAGATTGCTGGTGGGAATGGAAAATGGTGCAGCCACTTGTTTACCTAACAGTTTGGCAATCCCTCAAAAAGTTGAACATTGAATTACCATATGACCCAGAAATTCTACTCTTAAGTATATACCCCAGAACTTTAAATGAGGAGACTCAAACAGACACTTGTACGCTAAGGAACACAGCCACATGATTCACAGTAATTAAAAGGTGGAAACAACCAAATATCTCTCAATGGATGAATAGATAAGCAAATTGTGGCATAGCCTCTAATGGAATATTACACAGCCATAAAAAGGAAAGAAGTACTGTAGCTTCTGAATGCACATTACATTAGGATAGATAGGAATCAGAAATGGGCAAGATGGAGGAACAGGTCTGTCCTAACATTCGTGAAGTCCAAGGCAAGTGTATAAAATGAGGCCCCTGGCTTATGGCTTACCTTCTTATCCCTCCCCTATTTGCCAAAGCCATAGAAATATCTGACACTCTTGCATTTGGGCTCCAGCCTCATGTTAAAGTGCCCTGCATAACCTAATCCCGTCCCCACCCCTTGCTACACCCTGCACACAGCTGGCCCTTGGTCCAGAGACACATATACTAGCATCAGGTTGTGTCCTCCACAGTTCTGTGTGGGGGAAACAAGATCCTAGGTGTGAGTTCAGGCCATGTGGGAAAGGAATTCTGAAGTCCTAGAAGTGGAACATGACCCTGCATGGTCGTGATCCCTAGGCTTGGTGGATTCCTCACCCAGTGGAGAGGAAAACACCTGGAGACAAGCCAGCCTAGGGCTTTGAAAGTGCAAGGTGCTGCTAGGCCAAGCAGGTCAGGGGCCTGGGTTGCTCTGGTCTAAGCAAGACTAGAAGGAACCATGATTTCGTGAGCCAGGCCATAGCAAGGCATTTTTTTGCTGGTCATTTGACCCTTATTGCAATCTGAGAAAGCATTCTTTGCCCCATTTTACAAGAGAGACTCATGAAATGTGAGGTGACATGTCTAGAGTAAGTGACAGTGATTCTAGAGTCTATGTTCCTTTCAAGAACTGTTCTTCCGTGGGACGGCTCGAGAAGGCACCAGAATATTCTAAGGATGCTTTCTAAATGGAGCTGAAGTTTTTGTTTTGTTTGTGCATTTGTGTGTTTGTTTGCCATTAGAAGCCAGTCGGGCTGTACAACGTGCTTAGGTAGGCGTTTGCCCTCGTGCTTGGGTGGTGAAGAGGGAGGGTGTTGCAGGCTTCCTCCCCTGCTGTGCTTGGGGCCGCCCCATGCATGCCGCGTGGTGCTGCTCCCAGCAGCTCACCTTGAGAGTCTGACACCGCACTGGGGCCCGGCCAGGTCTGCCAGGGACCACACAGTCTTCTGTCTCAACACTTCCACTCAGTGCAGCTGTGCAAAAGGTACCCTTGAGTTCTCTGGTAAACAAGGCAGGGTGGTTGCCGTGGTTTCTTTCCATCCCTCTCAGTCTCTTAGGAGACTATCCACCTCATAGTCCAGAAGCCAAGAAGCCTCTAAGCAGCACAGTGAGATAAATTAAACCAGAACGTTTCTTTGCCACTTAAGAGAAATGTTCTTTCTCTCTTAGGGTGCTTTGGTTTCCTTGTCTGGGAAGGGGACGTGGAGGGCTTTTAAATGTGCTCTTATTGTTGCTTTTAAATAATCAGAGCTATTCGAGTTTAGAATGTGGAATGGGCTGTGTGGGAGGTAGTGGGTTCTCTCCTAAACTGTGGATTAAAAAATTTATTTAATGTTTTTATTTATTTTTGAGGGGGGGAGGGGAGGGAGGAGCAGAGAGAGGGAGACACAGAATCAGAAGCAGGCTCCAGGCTCTGAGCTGTTAGCCCAGAGCCTGACACAGGGCTCGAACTCATGAATCTCAAGGTCATGACTTGAGCTCAAGTCGGACGCTAAACTGATCGAGCCACCTAGGAGCCCTAAACTATGGATTTTTAAACTGATGGTGGAAGTCTTGGCTGTGGTATGTGGAAAGCTTAAGAACTAGGTGGTCTCTTAAGTCCCTTTTAGCCTTATGACTAAATTGTGAATATTCTTTACAATAAAAAAAAAGAAAGAAATTGTGCTAAGTACTATAATGAGGCACAGACTAGGTCTTTTAAAGTGGTTGTTTCTGTTTGAGAGGATTACAGGAGGCTTCTTAGAAAGAATGTTTTTGACGTTGGCCTAGAGAAAAGTCTAGAACTCGACGGGAGCACAGCAGGAGCAGAGGTGCAGAGTGCTGGGCATGCCCATCTGTGGCCTGAGATGTGAAGAGTTGCTTCCCTGTGAAATGTGTAGGAAGTGGAAGACACTGCTGGCTTAGTAACCCGAGGTTAGATGACGGGGGGGGGGGGGGGGGGGGGGGGGGGGGGGGGGGGGAAGATCTTGGAGCCTAAGGCATTTTGACTATATCCTGAAAAACATGGGAAGTTTTCAGTTGGTTTGCTTGCTTGCTTTTTAAGCAAGACCATAACACAATAGTCATTAATGTTGCTCAGTCAATGTTTCAGCACCCACATCTTTGGCTCACACAACAGGAGTGCACTTCCTGACCACCTGCGGATGGGGCCATGAGACCACAGCTCAATGAGCTGTGAGCAGAAGTGAGTTTTGTCACCTCCAGGCATATGTTTAATTATCAAAACCAGATCCTCTAGAACTGTCTCTTCTCTCTTCTCCAGCCTTAGCAATGCTTCGGATAGTGGCTGGTCCATCAGCCTTGGTCTCAGAGTAGGGACAATAATGAATTGGCTCTGAATGCCCTCTGACAAGTGATGGACATATAGAGTGAGAAAGAAGCCTTTGCTGTTTGAAGCCACTGTACTGTTGAGTCTCTGTGTTACTGCAGCATAGCCTAACCTATCCTGACTGATGCAAGTACAAGGTCAGGGTTGTACTTCAGAAATATTAAGTTTGGTGTGATGTGCAAGATAGATGTTTTTGGAGGGACAGGAGGCAGGAAGAAGAGTTAAGAGAGGGTGCCATAGGCCAAGCAAGAGAGAACAGACATATGAGGGATGGCAGTGGCTGGGAAGATGGACTGGTGGAGCCCAATACAGATGCAATGACTTTCAAAGGCAACTTTGACAATGGAGGCGTCACAGGGTCTGACAAATGATTCGAATTTTTACTACCTCCAGCATCCCACTCTGCTGTAACAAGCAGGATTGCCTAAACACATCCCCGGAACGCATTCTGGATTACCCGGACAATGAATTCCTTGGGACCAGAGGCTTCCCGTTCTCCCAGCAGGAGGAGCTGCACCCAAATTCACCTTCCAGTGGGACCTGCCGAGAGGTTTCCTCTCCTGGGTGGGAGGGGTCTGTTTCTGAACCCAAGGTCCGATGATCCCCAGGGTTGATAGGATCTAGATAGTTCGCCTTCTTGGGTAACTCCTGTAAACGTCGAAACTCACTGGAATATAAAAGCCAGACAGCCTGGCACCTATGCAGTCCACAGTTCCCCACCTGCTCAAGTGCACTCTCGGGCGTGACCTTTAAAGGGGAACATGCAGCTATTGGCCCATCCAGCAGGGTGTCCTGGCCCCAGGACGCCTTCCCGGGTTCACATGCCTCCTACTGCTGACCTTCGCTTTGTCCGCTTTCCTAATAAGCTCTGTTCCGTAATCCGTACCATGTCCTGAGCCCTGCTGCACGGTGCGGGACAGATATGACAACAAAGGGAGCGCTGGTGCATGACCACCACAGGGGCAGATTTACCGCCACTACTCAGACTAGGGAGATGGGGGGACAGGGATGCGGGCGGCCCGACACTGCACCCAGGCCCGAGTCAAAAAGGAAGGCTGAAGCACATCCCAGGGCGGAGTGGAAGACAGTGGCTAACGTGATAATACAACAGTCCTCCAAGATTTACGTTCTACTCCACCCTGATATAAAATAAATAATAATAATAAATAAAAATCGTTTGAATTCAATAGTTCACTGTTTCTAGAAAAAAGGGCAAACAGTTCACGATGATTAGCCTGCATATTTTTGTTTTGCAGCTCTAACCAAAGAACTCCTTGAGGAATTCTCTGAGGGTCTCAAAGCACAAGCAGTTTGGCTGTGAGTCAGTTCTTGGGGGGCTCAGGGCATGCCCACTGGATAACGCTTTTTTAACATTTTTCTAAAAATATTTATTTTTGAGAGAGAGAGACAGATAGAGAGAGCACGTGGGGAAAGGGCAGAGAGAGAGGGAGACACAGAATCTGAAGCAAGCTCCAGGCTCTGAGCTGTCAGCACAGAGCCGAATGCGGGGCTCGAACCCCCAAACTATGAGATATGACCCGAGCCGAAGTCGGACGCTTAACCGAGTGGGCCACCCAGGTGCCCCTGGATAACGCTTTAAATGGTACACAGGGCCCCAGCCCATCTCTCTAAAGTCTCTGGGTCCTATAATAGAATTGAAGAATAGTATGTTTGTGTTAAAAATAGTAAAAGACATTCTAGTAATTTAAAATATACAGTGGGAGTTTGGTTTGAGATTTTAGGCGGCACATTGGTACTTGAAAATAGAAGATGAGGGTACTGACAGAGACTTTTACAGGATTTCTCAAAGTAACTTTGGGCATTTTCAAGGACTTTGAGAGGCTGAAGAAACGGGCTCTTTGTAATGCTAATTTCACTACAAAATGCAAGTCCTCCTTTGCTTTTAACTTGGGGTATCATTAGCCCTACTGTGAGGGCTGTCCGTCTGCAGTGGTTTAGGATTCATGGCAGAGCTGATGAAGGAGATGGAAGGAAAAAGAGATTGTCCTGTGGCAAATGGCAGGGGGGCTTGGAAAGAGACAGGAGAGGGTCAGATGGGCTGTGTCTGCACATGGAGAAGCATGGCATGGGAGGGAGGGTGCCATCTGAGTGGGAAATGCGGAGAGGGGAAGGGTAGGGTAAGTACAAGACCCCTAAGGGCAAAGAAACCTTGTGGGAGAGACAGCGCATGGCAGCCATTTTGGTTTCTGCAAGAGGGTGGGATGAACCAGGAGCCTTATGGGTGGGAATGTGCCACAGGTGACATGCTTGTGGTATTTGACAGACTGGAGTGTGTTTCCTGCTGATCACAGCAGCAGCGGGGCGTAAGAGGCCCCAAATCAAAACATCTAAGTTCTTTTTTTTTAATGTTTATTTATTTTTGAGAGAGAGAGAGACAGCCGGACAGAGTGCAAGCGGGGGAGGGGCAGAGAGAGAGAGAGGGAGACACAGAATCTGCAGCAGGCTCCAGGCTCTGAGTTGTCACCACAGAGCCTGATGTGGGGCTCAAACTCATAAGCCATGAGATCATGACCTGAGCTACTCAGGCGTCCCAGAACCTCTAAGTTCGTGCCCCAACATTTACTCTTGTTCACTAACTGTATAATGAGAGCCTGCTCTCTGTACCAGGCCCAGGGGATCAAGAGTGAGGCCCACATCTTACGGAGCTGGGGTCTGATGAGGAAACAGCTGGCCCCACCTGCCGGGTTCCATGGTCGTGTCACTTCACCTTCTTGGAGAGTGTGGTTTATGTCCGTGGACAAGTGGGCTTTCGAACACTGAACCCAGGATGATATTGACTTATCTGTCAATATGAGGACAAGAGCAATCAAGAACCTGTGTTCTCCGAGGGCAGGCTGTAAAGGAGAGGAAAGGGGGAAGGGAGCAGAGGCCACAGCTCCACTTCTAAATGGCTCAGCACAGAATACTCTGGTTCTCTCTACCCAGAGAAGGGTGTGGAGGGGCCAGGTGTATCTCATCTTTATAGCTCCCCACACTGAAGGAACCATCAGAATGTAGAGTAGGGAAACGGTCCCCCCCACCCCAAGAGACATATGGTAGGGAAACTTATTCTAGCCCACAACTGTCTTACTGGTTAACACTGGGAAAATAGTCCTCTAAACTTGATAGGAAATGAGAGAGAAATGGGACCAAAACACATATCAATCTCAACACATTGTAGTGGGAAAGAAAGAATTAAATGCTGATCAAAAGACGGCTCCAGTATCTACCCGTGTCTTAGATTATTACAAAAAGATATGAATGATATTTGCTAATTTCATTTAAAATGTGATAGCTCACCTGTTTGCATGTCCAGTTCTGATATCTTTTGCATACTTTAGAACTGAGCGACAAAGTTCCTCTAAACTGAAATAGATTGGAGCCTTGACATGATCAATAAAAGAAACTTGGCCACAAAGTGTCCTCAAGCTGTTGGAGCGTAAACCTGAACCGATATTGTATGTCAGTTGCAATTTGCTTTTATTCATCTGTCAGCGTGCTCTCCAACTAAATATAAGTGTGTATGAAGAACAGTTGCAGATATAGACAGGCATCGATGTCTCCAGAATTGTTAAGACTCACTGGCCTGTGAAATATCAGTGTTCAAAAGTTCTGATTTCTCCCGTGAGGTACTTTTCATATCTTATTTTGATAACTGAATGCAAATAAGCCCCAGTAAGCCCTTCGTCACCTGTGTCTTTTGCATGGAGGTGCGACTGCATCTGTTTATTACAGACTATTAACAAATATACTGCCCAGTTTAGATTTATACAAATCAACTACAATTGGGGAGTTATCAAAAAATATCTGAAGGTAAAAACAAGCCCGTCCTTAATGGCAGCTCGGTTGATTTTTGGCTTTCTAAAATTATTATAATTTGCAGCAATGTGTAGGTATGATCAACTCCAGGAACTCCAAACCAAGAACAGGCATTCGAGGCCAAGTCCTCGACCCCTTGTTTACTCTTGGATAGGGAGCAGTCACTTCCCTGGCTGATCTTGGGAAAATTGGTATAAGCAACGTTTCTGTGCTATCTTGCAGGCTCCCTGAGGGGCTTAGACAACAGGACAGATGTGATAGCTCTTGGTGAGATTATCCAAATGGGAAAGGAGGAGCGTGATTCAGCTTAGAAGAGCCCCGGAAAACAAGGGGTTCATCAGCCTGCGTCTTAGGCGATGCACAGACACCAAAAGCTCTTAGGAAAAATTCTCTTGCTATTGGTGGTTTCAGTCATTTTTATTATTTAACAGCCAGGACTCCTGTTCTCTCCCTATAAGGTGCCTTATCTATCTTGCATACATTTAATTGGACAAGCACTGACTAAGTGCTTTCTGCGCACCAAGTACTATTGCAGGGGATACAGAGCTGGCTAAGAAATATCCTTACAGCACACAAGTCGTTCTAAAGGCAGAAGTGAGAACAGACTCTTGCAGGGGCTAGGACTGTGAAGGAGAGTCTAATTCCCCTGGGGGAGTGGGCTGGGTTGGAGGGGTGCTCATAGAGAAATTGCGATTTCCACAGGAGGTCCTTACAGGGCCCAATCCAGCTGTCTGCTAGACATCACGCCTGGATGAGTGGATGAAAGAATCACTTGTAGCAGCACGGTTA